>NC_066582.1:50464407-50786147 GCF_024323335.1 Lathyrus oleraceus
AGGTGGAAGAAGTGAACTTTTGACTTGGGACTTAGGAAATTTTCAAATATATTTGATTTCCCAAACTTCCTCCTCAAAATTCATCATGATCGAAGCTTTAAATGAATAATTGTTCAACATGAAAGTTGTTACACTTGATATCACCTTTCCAAAACACCCAAGATCATCTCATTTGGATTAAATTTGAGGGACTTGCGCATGGCTTCATTATGGGAAGTGTTTTGGCAAGATTGGACTTCACATGATCATTTCCTTTTGCATGCTTCCACGTGATGATTTCATTATACTTTGTACACGAATTGGGAGTGGATTGCATCATTCTCAAGGCCCAAATCATTGCCCATGCACCCATGCAAGGAGGTTTCTAAATTTTTCCAATTTTCAAGTGGTGCAAATATCAAGTGCATTGCCTATTTAAATAGGCTTAAGGCTTCAGATTCATCATCAACACCTTGCCCAAGCTTTGCTAGACCATTTCAAACCCTCACTGCCATAGAATTTATGAAGGTTTCTCTTGAAATCAAGCTTGAACTTCATCTTCTGTTTGGAAGTTCAAACTCCAGAAATTCATTTCCCTTTTCATCTCATCTGGTTTCTGCAAGCAAGAGGAGGAGAAAGCAATCAAATCCAAATCAAGATCAAGTGAATATATATCAACTTGAAGGTGATTTTTTATAAACTTATTCTCTTCGATTCTCTCTCAGTTCTCCATTATTCTTGTTGATTTTTGGTTGTCTGAAGTCCTACCAATGTAGACAACAAGATTGAGTTGCTTAGAGGTCAAATCAAAGCAACTCAGTTCATGATCCTCAAAATTCAAATTCCTGTATCTTTTTATATACTTGGAATTGGACAAAATTGAGGCCATATTCGAGCTCCTGAGCATTTTTTCTTTAAATCCATGTCCTGCGTTTTCATTTTAGTGATGGTTGAAGGTGGACAATTCTGGTGAGGTCCACCGGAGAAGAAGACCGGAGTCCTGGCTCTGGCGATGTGTTGGAAGCATCTCAACCATAAGAACCATTTAAGTTGTTTTAATCTTGGGCATTGCTTCTGATTACCACACGTGCCTCTCATTTGACTTAGGCATATGTGGAACGTGCGCTCTGATCCATCTGATCTGCCACCTCAATTAATGAGGGAGATCAGATGGTCCACGTTTTTTTGATTTTCTGAAATTTCTTTTAATTGTTTTATTTTTATTAATTCATACTAATTTCATTATTGATCCAAAAAATATGGGACTTTCACCAAAAAATTTCAAATAGTGTTCTCTTTCATTTTCTGAATTAAAATGTTTTTTGGGATCAATACTGATATTTTTCATGATTTAATTGTTTTTGTGCATATTTTTAATTGTTTAAAAATACTTCTGACTTTTCAAAAATAATGAATTTTTTTATCCAAGGTTCTTTGACCTTGTTTGACATATGATAAATCTTTTGGCCATTTATTTGGTGTTTTGAAGAGGTTTTAGGTTTTTGATCAAACATAATTTAATTTAATGTGTTTTAATTTGATTTTCAATTGTTTAATTGTGTAGAAATTATGTTGAGCCATTTTTATTGACTTGTGAAGTTTGACTATGTGATTGGGCCTTGGTCAAGGTTGATTTGAGTTTCATTGGATTAAAATCATTGGATTTAGGGGATTGATGAAATGTACATTTTATCTCCCAAAATGAATGAATGATTTTAATTTGATAAAATTCCTCCCATGACCAATTTGTGTTTGTCTCATTCCCCCTCCCTTTTCATCTTGAATCCCATTTTATCCCATCCCTCTCATTGACCAATGACATCTCAATATCCTAAGGCTAATTGGTTCATCAATAACTTTGTGTTAGATGAACCAATACAAGTATGGATGAGATTAGGTCCATCATTTGATCATTTTCTTTTTGTGTGTGGTATGTTTTAGGAGTATGGTTCATTATACCATATCTCTAACATGCACTAACACTAAAAATTCTATTGCCCGACCTCAGATAGTTGTGACTTCTACATAAGTCCAATTACGATTGCTTAACATAGCGCTAAATTTAGACACAAAGACATAACATTCTAGTAAGTGAGATTGTAAGTCTCCCCCCTTTCATGTTATTGTGTGGAAACTTGGTCTTTTTTCCTTCCTTTGGAAGATGTCTTGGTTCAAGGATCCATGCTTGTGAATAGATGGTTGAGTGTTCTCCAAAGAATGACTTAAACAATTGAAAAGCAAAACTCCACTAACATCTAATCAACTAACATTTGACTAACTCCTATTATTAATTGCTTTTAATTTCAAGTCATTTACTTTGTGTCATTTAAATTCAATCCATTTATCATTTTCCATTATACATATCATTTAAATTGTTTATTTTAATGTCATTTTCTCTTTGCTCACTTGAGCCATATATGGTGATTGTATATATTTGTTTTGTATATTTTGTTTGTGCTTGTCATCTTAGGACCTTAAAATACTTAATAAACAACAAAACCCCCTAAACAATGTTTGTGTGGACTGTTGGATTTGATATGAGCTTTGGACTTAGAATTAGGTAACATTCCTTATGCAAAAAGACTTGGCCAATGCCAACATTTCTGAAACCAAGTTCTTGTGATTTGAATTTTCATCTGATGCAAGTATTGATATCCATTTGAGTTCATCTGCTACATGGTCTTGATGCAAATGTTACTTTGAACCTGTGTCTAATGCCTTATTTTGAGCCATTCAAGGAGTGTGTCATTTGATACATGGGGAAGATTATGAAGAAGACTATGAAGTTGCTGGCTTGGATGTGGCCATCTTTATTTGATGCCTTGATCTTCATTGTGCTACTTGCTTATTGATATTTCTTGATTTAAAGTCCAAAGGAAAAATGGGTTTCTATATGACATTCTTGTCTATTGGATTGCATCCCATTGGTAAGATCTTTTCAACTCTTAACTTTTAAATTTTTGCTTAGGATTAGTCTCTTCATCTCCTCCCACTTCTTAAATTTCAAATCTCTTCCCCATTTCAAAACCTTCTTTACTTGTGATTTCTAAACTTAGACTTTATTGCAAATTAGAAACTTTGGCCTTATGTCGTTGCATTTTTCAAACTCTTTTTCTTAATCAAACTTGTAAATGAATCTAACCATATTAGACTTAAAATTTCAAAAGACAAAAAGAACTAACACACATTCAAACTCTTTTAGGCCTTTTGTGATTCTTTTAAACTTAAAATTTTGTTAAAAGCAATTCACCCACTTTGAAATTGATACCACGAACTACGAGGTTTTAATCCCTCATTTTTATGTTGGTACGTAGGCACAAGTCCGAAGGTCTTGTCAAACACAAAAATATAATCAATAAATTATTTTCTCATCCCTACACTATATTTGTTGCAAACATATTTTATACCAAAACACATACACACATAAAAAAGGGCTCCCTAGGAGTACCTAGGACACTTTGGGTGCTAACACCTTCCCTTTGTGTAACCAACCCCCTTACCTGTAATCTCTGGCATTTTATTAGTTTTGATTTGAAAACGTCTTATCTTTGGGTTTTGTTCGTACTTTTCCCTTTTCCTTTGGAAACAATAAAAGCGCGGTGGCGACTCTGGTTTTATTGACGTTAAGTTTATCCATAGCTTAATGGTCATGAATTTACTGCTACACATCCCATTGATAATATTCTAGGAGACATCTCAAAGGGAGTTACCACACGGTCAAAGATAAGTAACTTTTGTTATCATTTCGCTTTTGTATCTTAAATTGAGCCTAAAAACTCCAAAGATGCATTACTCGATGAACATTGGTTTTTAGCAATGCAAGAGGAACTTAATCAGTTCAAGAGAAATAAGGTGTGAGATCTTTTCCCCCCTCCGCGAGGCCATCGAGTAATTGGTACTAAATGGGTGCTTAGGAACAAGTTAGACTAAAACGGAGTTATAACTTGCAACAAGGCTCGCCTTGTTGCTCAAGGGTATAACCAAGAGGAAGGCATCGACTATGAGGAGACTTATGCTTCGGTTTCCTGACTCGAGGCTATACGCCTTTTACTTGCATATGCTTGTTCTCAAAACTTCAAATTATTTCAAATGGATGTTAAGAGTGCTTTTCTAAATTGATATATTAATGAAGAGGTATATGTATCTCATCCTCCCGGTTTTGAAAACTATGAGCATCCTAACTATGTTTATAAGCTTAAGCGTGCTTTGTACGGTCTCAAACAAGCCCCTAGGGCTTGGTATGAGCGTCTTAGCAAGTTTCTACTAGAACAAGGATTCTCAAGAGGGAAGGTTGATACAACCCTTTTTATTAAGCATCAAGGAAAACACTCTATTTTAGTTCAAGTTTATGTAGATGACATTATTTTTGGATTTACTAACATAAATTTGGTCAAGGAACTCTCTAAGTTGATGAAGGGAGAATTTGAAATGAGCATGATTGGGGAGTTAAATTACTTCCTCGGACTTCAAATCAAGCAACTTGAAGGAGGAACTTTTATGAGTCAAATGAAGTACCGTAATGAGTTACTCAAGCGCTTCGATATGGAAAACTCCAAAGTAATCAACACTTCAATGCCTACTGTGGTAAATATGGACTGAGATAAAAATGGTAAGGTCGTAGATATAGAAAGGTATAGAGGTATGATAGGTTTTCTCCTCTATCTTATCGCATCTCGTCCAGATACTATGTTTAGTGTATGTATGTGTGCTAGGTATCAATCATGTCCCAAAGAATCACACTTAAAGGCCGTCAAGCGCATACTTAGATACCTCTGTGGCACATCAAAGTATTGGCTTTGGTTTTCTAAGGGAAGTGATTGTTCTTTGGTTGGCTACTCTGATTCCGACTTTGCTGGTTGCAAACCGGATAGGAAAAGCACTAGTGGTACTTGTCATTCTTATTCAAATTCCTTATTGAGTTGGCATAGCAAAAAGAAATTTTCAGTTGCTTTGTCAACAGCCGAGGTGGAATACGTTGCAGCTGATAATTGTTGTGCCCAAATCTTGTGCTCAAACAACAATTACTCGACTTTAATGTTCAACTTGAACGTATTCCCATTTTGTGTGACAATACAAGTGACATTAACTATGGGGTTTTGATCCCTCATTTTTATGTTGGTACGTAGGCACAAGTCCGAAGTTCTTGTCAAACACAAAAATATAATCAATGAATTATTTTCTCAT
The DNA here is from genome assembly GCF_024323335.1 of Lathyrus oleraceus. Classification (NCBI taxonomy): domain Eukaryota; kingdom Viridiplantae; phylum Streptophyta; class Magnoliopsida; order Fabales; family Fabaceae; genus Lathyrus; species Lathyrus oleraceus. Next base: position 50,469,571 of record NC_066582.1, read on the forward strand.
CCCTACACTCTATTTGTTGCAAACATCTTTTATACCAAAACACATACACACATAAAAAAGGGCTCCCTAGGAGTACTTAGGACACTTTGGGTGCTAACACCTTCCCTCTGTGTAACCATCCCCCTTACCTGTAATCTCTGGAATTTTATTAGTTTTGATTTGAAAACTTCTTATCTTTGGGTTTTGTTCGTACTTTTCCTGTTTCCTTTGGAAACAATAAAAGCGTGGTGGCGACTCTGGTTTTATTGACGTTAAGTTTATCCATAGCTTAATGGTCATGAATTTACCGCTACAGAAATTAAGTGGCGACTCTGCTGGGGAGTAGTCCTTAGTGGGTTTAGCCTACTTTTTTATGTGTATATATTTCTATATTTGATGTTTGTATATTTGTTTTGTGTGATATAATCTGCTTGTTGTGCTTGTTGATCTCTGAGCGGTGAGATAAGTTCTAACCCAAAATTGAGTGCAATTAAGATATGAGGATGGTATAGTCATGTTAGACTTGTGTAGAGTAGTCCTTAACAAGTTAGCTTGATACTCGTCTACTCAATAGAGACCCTTTTGGAGCTATTGATGTCACACAAGTTATTTGTGGTTAGGCATTACTTTCTCTGATTTGGGGTCCGAGAAGTTGAGGACCATAGAACATTTAACCCAACTTGGCCTATTTAGGATGTAGTGCGGAGACTGTTCAAGTGTAGACTTGATAACAGTTGTTATGCGATACTACACTCAGACGAGTTTCTCTTGATACTATTATGGGTTGATGAGTCAGTCATCCTAACCTGTAATATCTGATAGATGGAATTAAGACTCTGGGAACTTTTTAGAACATGATCTACATGTTTTTATCCTTAGTACACTCCTTTGGGATGGTTCTTAACCTGACTCCATGCTTGTGACTCATAACAAACCCTTGATTCTTGGTTGATCCAATCAAGTCTTGTCAATATCAATGGAACTTAGGTGTTGATAAGGTGAAAACCATAATCCACCAAAATGGATGATTGATCTTGACAATGACTTGATTCATCCCTTGACCTTTGTTTGTTTTCCTTGTGTGTGATCCCTTATTTGTGATTGTTGCATTTATGCACTCATGCGTATCATAACATTCATCATACGAGAAATAACTTTAAGGAACTGAGGTTTTATTTGCAAATATTTTCAGACCATGGATTATGGACGAAGGAACACTAAGAAGTACAGTTTCAGATGTCCCAATTTGAAAGAGCTAAGGAAGCTGTCATCTTTTGTATTAGATCCCTTGGACTTCAAACAACGTCATGGGAAGCTTTTGTCTATATTATCTACTGATGTAGTGGAAGGACTCTTGAGTGTGTTGGTTCAGTTCTATGACCCTCTTTACCGGTGCTTCACTTTTCCTGATTATCAGCTTATGCCTACGTTAGAGGAGTATGTCCATCTCTTGGGAATACCTGTTTCTGACAAGGTGCCTTTTAGTGGATTGGAGGAGATTCCCAGATCTCATATTATAGCTGAAGCTCTTCATTTGAAGAAGTATGAGATTGAGGCTCATTGGGTGAAGAAAGGAGGAATGCTTGGATTGACTTCTAAGTTACTTATTGGGAAAGCTACTGCTTTTGCTCAGGCTGGTAGTGTGGATGCTTTTGAAGTTATCTTCGTGTTACTCATCTATTGTTTAGCTTTGTTCCCCAACATTGATGGTTTTGTTGATGTTAACGCCATTAGATTTTTCTTGATTGGGAATCCTGTGCCTACTCTATTGGGTGACATGTATTTTTCTTTGCATTTGAGAAATTCTAAAGGTGGTGGGAATATTGTGTGATGTGTTCCTCTTCTGTACAAGTGGTTTATTTCGCACTTGCCTCAGACGCCTGCTTTTGTGTAAAACAAACAATGTCTACGATGGTCTCAGAGACTTATGTCTCTCACTAATGATGATATAGTTTGGTATGACTCTGCACTGAGTAGCTTGGATATTATTGATAGTTATGGTGAATTCTCTAGTGTGCCTCTCATTGGTTCACAAGGAGGGATCAACTACAACCCTGCTTTGGCTCGTCGTCAACTTGGGTTCCCCTTGAGAGACAAAAATAATAACACTAAGTTAGAAGGTCTTTTCTATCAAGAGGGTAAAGATCCCCAACATTTGAAGCAGAAGATGGTACATGCTTGGCATAATGTGAATAGGAAAGGAAGATAAGAGCTTGGTCCGCGCAACTGTGTAGTTTTGTAAGCTTACACTTTTTGGGTGAAGAAAAGAGCTAGGGAATTGAAGATGCTGTATGCTTGTGAGAGGCCTATGTCGGTGGTTGAGCCATTAACTCTCCCTAACCAAGATGTAGAGGAGTTGGAAGACGCGCTCGCCAAGATGAAGCAAGAGAAAGATATGTGGGAATATCGGTTCCATGCTTTGAGTCGAAAGCATGAGGAGTTACAGCTTAAGTCTAAGGACAATGATGCAGTTATTGTGCTTCTTGAAGACCGAGCAGTGAAGAGATAGAAAGAGCCAGAGGGTCCATCTTCCTCTAGTATGCCTTAGCCGTCCGATGCTTGGAAGAAGATTGTTGATCAGTTTGTCTTTGAGAAGGATCAGATGAAGACTTCTTTTGAATCCGAGATTCGACGCATTCGAAGGAAGTACGCGCTTATAGCTAGATCATCTGACACTATTGGTAGGTGATCCTTAGGATGATTAGTTTCCTTTTCTCTTGTACTTGTATTTTGGTTTCTAAAATTGTACTCAGTGTAATCCTTCAAGAATTATATGAATAAAAGAGATTTTTATGGTCAATCAAATGTGTTATTGTTGTTATCATACATTTGCAAATAAAATAGTATGTTACTTGAAAATAAAAACAAGCAAAACATTACATTACATGCATCATTTGCATAACAGGTTTTCTTCTGCCAAATGTCTTATTGGTTATTCTTATGTGCTTCAGCCAAGCTGACTCACCGATACAACACTCGCGCCAATCAACCGAGAATCATGGAAAATTTGGAACAAGAGAACCGAGAGTTGAAGGACGAGATTACTAGTTTGACTGCCATGATGGAGTCTGTTCTTGCTGCTCAGAATCAGTCTTCTCCAACGCTTGCAACTCCTCTTCCTCAGAGGACTGTCATTTCAGAGGTTGCCACCTCAACCGTGCCTACCACTCAGTTTGCTCCAGCTATACCTGCCGGATTCCCGTGGGGAATGCCACCAAACTTTGTGCCTAAAGGGTTTCCGCCTACTTTTGCTTCCATGCCGACATCTAGCCCGGTCATGTCCGTTCCGCCTCCAGTTGTTCACACTCTACCTCGTGTCGAGGACATCATCTACAATTCCGAGCCGTCTGAGGGCCCTGATGTTTATGAGAAGATGGATGAGATGAAGGATCAGTTCCTTGAGTTGCGAAAGGAATTGAAGACTTTGAGAGGAAAAGACTTGTTTGGTAAGAGTGCTGCTGAACTTTGCTTAGTGCCGAATGTCAAAATCCCGATGAAGTTCAAAGTCCCTGACTTTGAAAAGTATAAGGGAAATACTTGTCCACTTGCCACCTCGTCATGTATGCCAGAAAAATGTCAATGTAAACTGATAATGATCAGTTATTGATTCACTACTTCCAAGACAGTCTGACTGGTGCCACTCTGAGGTGGTATATGGGTTAGATAGTGCAAGTGTTCGCACGTTCAATGATTTGGGTGAAGCTTTTGTGAAGAAATATAAGTACAACATGGACATGGTGCCTGATAGAGACCAGTTGAGGTCGATGTCTCAGAAGGACAAAGAGATATTCAAAGAGTATGCCCAGAGGTGGAGAGAGATTGTTGCTCAGATCAACCCTCCGTTGGAAGAGAAAGAGATGACCAATATTTTCCTTAAGACCCTGAGTTCGTTTTATTACGAACGCATGATTGCTAGTGCCCCCAGTGATTTTACCTAAATGGTAAACATTGGGATGAAGTTAGAAGAAGGTGCCCGTGAGGGATGTTTGTCTAAGGAAAAGGTATCATCAAGCAAGAAGTATGGAAGTAGTTTCACCAGAAAGAAGGAAGGTAAAACCAATGCAGTATCTGTAGGGAGGCAAAAGAGGCCTCATGTCAAAAGAAATCCGCAACCGCGCCAGCATCATCATCAAGTTTCATCCGTTATTCCAGTATTTTCAAACAATCAACCAGCACCAGTTCAACAACAACGTCAACAACAGCCGCAACAAAGAACAAACAACTACAACAACAACAATAATCAACAACAATAGAGTTTCGAGAGGAAGAAGGTCTCTTTTGACCCTATTCTTATGTCGTATGCTGAATGGTATCCGTTTTGTTTCTCAAGAACCTACTACAACCAAGAAATCCGCCTCAAATTCCAGAACCGTTTCCGTGGGGGTATAAACCAGAGCTCCATTACGCCTTTCATCAAGGAGCTCCCGACCATGATATTGAGAACTGTTACTCATTGAAGTATGAGGTCCATAAACTTGTGAAGAGTGGGATGGTGTCCTTTGAGGACCGTGCGCTGAATGCGAAAGCCAATCCTTTACCTGCTCATGCTAATGCTTCAGTTAATATGGTGGAAGGTTGCCCAGGAAATTTCCGAGTCTTCGATGTACGATGTATTCGTAGGTTCTTGGTGGAGATGCAAAGGAGTTATTTCTGTTTGATTAGTGATTGCGAGCACGACCATGATGGTTGTGCAATTTGCAGTGTAAACCCTCGTGGGTGTTCAATCGTCAAGAGAGATATCCAGAAGTTGATGGATGAGATTGTAATCCAGATTCAACAGTCGAGGGATACATATGATGTCAATGTAATAAACCCGTGTTTAAGACCCCTGAGCGGGTAGTAATTCAGTTTGATAGTAGCAACAACAAAAATGTTAATAGATCGGCATCGCCATTGGTAATATGGTTAGCAGGCCCCATCCTGTATGCATCCGATAGAGTTGTTCCGTGTCAGTATAATGCTACTATGTTGGAGAATGGTCAAGAGGTTCCGTTGCCTACGACCAATTATGTTGTGAACATTGCCGATATAGTCAAGGTGACTCGTAGTGCTCATGTATTTGGAAATGTCTTTCCAAAAGAGGTGATAGAAGATGTGTTTGTTGGTAAGAAGGTTGATGTACTCGTAACAAATCCGATTAGTGCTCCAAAATGTCAGTCTGATGAGTCCAGCAATTTGAAGCCTAGTGATGATGATGAGATACTAAGATTGATTAAGAAAAGTGAATTTAATATGGTGGAGCAGCTGCTCTAGACTCCGTCAAAGATTTCAGTGTTGTCTCTGCTCATGAACTCTGAAGCGCACAGAAAAGCATTGCAAAGGGTGTTGGAGCAAGCCTATGTAGAACATGATGTAACTGTGGATCAATTTGACCACATTGTGGCTAACATTACTTCCTGCAACAATTTGAGTTTTTGTGATAAAGAGCTTCCCGAGGAGGGCAGATATCACAATCTGGAACTACATATATCAATGAATTGCAAGGAAGATGCGCTGTCAAATGTGTTGGTTGATACTGGTTCTTCATTGAATGTACTCCCCAAATCAACTCTGACAAGATTAACGTATCAAGGCGCCCCATGAGGTACAATGGCGTGATTGTCAAAGCATTTGATGGTTCTCGCAAGACTGTTATTGGTGAAGTGGACCTTCCAGTGAAGATAGGTCCAAGTGATTTCCAGATTACTTTTCAAGTGATGGATATCCACACGGCGTATATCTGCTTGTTGGGAAGGCCATGGATACATGAGGCTGGAGCCGTGACATCCACTCGGCCCCAGAAGTTGAAATTTGTGAAGAATGGCAAGCTTGTCATTGTTGGTGGAGAGAAAACACTGTTAGTAAGTCACCTGTCGTCTTTTTCATATGTGGAAGGTGAGGATGAGATTAGAACTCCGTTCCAAGTTCTATCTATTTCTAAAGTGAAGAAAACTGGGGCACCCATGTCTTCTTTCAAAGACACTCAGAAAATTGTCGAAGATGGCAGTCAGATCAGTTGGGCCGCATGGTAGAGGTCGCCGAGAACAAGAGTAGAACTGGTTTGGGATTTCAACAAGGGTCTTTTTATATCAAAGCTGAAGATGTGCAACCTAGTTTCCGTAGCAAAGGGTTCATCCATGGTAATGAACAACACTCAACTGCCGTGATCGAGGGTGATGAAGGTGAAGACTGCGCCAATTTCGTGACACATGGAAAGGCTTGCAACAATTGGGCCGTTGTTGATGTTCCTGTCATTGTTCATCGCTCTAAGTAATTTGTTTTTTTATCATTTTAGAAAAATCCTTCTCCTATGCCTAAGGGAGAAGTGAACATTGTTGGGCATATTTCAAATTAATCATTAATAAAATACAATTCTTTTCATCCACATCTATGATGTTTTATTTTTACTTTTTGCTTTTCTGAAAAAATGGTAATCACATAAAACATAAATAAATAATAATTGTCCATCTGCATAATATTTGGTCACAATTCACTTCTCTAAAATCAAAATATCAAATCATTATGCAGGTTGGTTTCTAAACCCATTGAATACAATGATCCTACTCCTTCTCCAAACTTTGAATTCCCTGTGTTTGAGGCTGAGGAAGAAAGTGACGAAGAAGTGTCTGATGAAATGTCTCGTCTACTTGAGCACGAGGAAAAAGCCATTCAGCCATTCGAAGAGCAGATTGAGTTAGTCAACTTGGGTTCCGAAGAGGATGTGAAGGAAGTCAAGATTGTGTCTCAATTGTGTCTAGAGATTAAGAAGGGGTTGGTTGATCTTCTTCGAGAGTATTCAGATGTGTTTGCTTGTCCTATCAAGACATGCCTGGTTTGGATTCTGAGATTGTGGAGCATAGGTTTCCGTTGAAGCCAGAATGCCCGCCAGTCAAGCAGAAGTTGAGGAGGACTCATCCTGATAAGAAAGTGAAGATCAAAGAAGAAGTGCAAAAGCAGATTGATGTTGGTTTCCTTGTTACTACTGAGTATCCATAATGGGTGACCAATATTGTGCATGTTCCGAAGAAAGATGGAAAAGCTTGTATGTGTGTTGATTATAGTGATTTAAACAAAGCTAGTCGAAAGATGGTTATAATCAGATCAAGATGACACCCGAAAGGGCAGCTTAGGAAAAAATGAGCATCTCAGTGGATCGAAAACCCGAATGGGCGATCCAGGAAAAAGTTAGAGACATAAAACCGAAAATTTATCCCAGTAAGTTGAGTATCCCACCTTGGGGCAATTTATGCAAAAAAAAAATTAGGGATTATGGCAAGTAACTACATCCTGTTGATCTTCAGTCTTGAATACATTCTTGAGCATGTAGGTTGGTTTTGATTCGTTACTCTCAACCGAAGCCAAGATCGCAGCGAATATTGAAGGCGGTAGAAGGATTACTGGTCATTGTATTCAATGTAGCCCTTTTCCATGTAAGTTACCATTTTTCAACTTTTGTAAAGATCTATGGAGTCTTGTCATTTACAGACTACCATTCTATTAAATAAAGTTGAGCTTTTTATCCAATTGTTTTTACTATTATTTATCTTTCAGCCAAATAGAATTTAAATTTTATGATGATCATTTTGAAATTGAATTTTTAAATCAAAATCATGTTTTCTTAAATAATAAAAGTAGTTACTTTTAAGAGCAATCGATTTCATTTAAGGAATATCATACAACGGTCTGAGAATAGGTGAGCCCTAAAATGCGAGGCATTGTTGGTTTTCCCCAAGCAATTGGTGTAATTTCCATTTCCTCGCCAGCAACATTTCAGCATCTCCAACCGAATCTCGTTGATTTCCCCAACCGAGTTTGCATTTGCCTCCTTTGAGTTATAGGCACGTTTCTCCGCAGTTTGCATTAAGTCCACCACAAGATTGTGTTTCCCCTCAAGTATCCAGCAGATTCCAGTTCAACACTGATTATAGAGAAGTATGTCCGATCCTCTGTAAGGTTGTCTCCCATTTGATATGGTGTTGACCTAAAATTCCTCGCAGAGTTGATGGTGCAGATCCTCGGCAAATCTTTTCCCTTTTCCCCAGCCAGGGTTGAGCCTTTGTGATGGACAATTTTCGTTCATCCTTTACCTCTCTTTCTCCAGTTGATTCCTTTCTGTCGAGATTGGCTGAGATGTTGTATTGATGATTCAAATCGGCGACGTTTGTATCCTTTGCGATCGTTTTGTCAGTATAATCATATATATATATATATATATATATATATATATATATATATATATATATATATATATATATATATACACACACACCCATTATTACATTTTTGCATTTTATGAGTCATTATTTCTCTGATCCTCTGCTATGGTGGTATCCTTTCCCCCACGCAAATACGGTGTGTCTGTCCTCTTTCAATTGTAGAGTGTCAGCCCCTTAAGCAGAAAGAATTTAATCTTTCTCATTCCCCATTGAGCTATTTCCTCGTGGATGATTATTATTTCAGCTTTCTTCCAGTTGATTATCTAGATGGAACCACTCCCCCTGAGTTATATCCTCATCGGGTAAGTCTTTGATTGGCCTTTGCTTTCTAGATCTTACCTAGATAGATGCTTTTGGTCCCTTGAGAGTCTATTACCTAGTAACTGGTAATATTCTTCTCGATTTATGAGTACTTTACTTTTTCCCAATACCCGGTAAAAGTAATCCAGTTCCCTTTTCTCCCTAGCGAATTCGTCTTCACGTTTCCCTAGGAAGTTTATCCTTGATATGTTCATCCTAACCGATGACATATATTTGCTTCCGTTGCTTTGAGTCTATCCTTGATATGTTCATCCTAACCGGTGACGGATATTCTCTCTTTTGGTATTCTACCCGGTGAAAATGTAGTTGTAATCCCTATTCTCCCTAGAGAGTTAATCCTTGATATGTTCATCCTAACCGATGACGGGTTTCCTCCTCCTTTTGGTCTTCTGCCCAGTGAATGGTAGTTGTAAACCCTGTTTCCCCTTGCAGATTCTATCCATGACATGATCATCCTAACCGATGACAGATATTCTCTTTTGGTATTCTATCCATTAACCGATAGATATAATTCATGTTTCTCCCTCGGAGTTTATCCTTGATATGTTTACCCAAACCGGTAACGGATATTATTCCTAATTCCCCAGGTGGTCTATCCTTAATATGTTCATATTAACCGATGACATATATTCTTCCTTTGAGTTTATCCTTGATATGTTCACTTTAATCAATGACGAATATTCTCTCTCTTTGGTCATCTGCCCAGTGACCGATAGCTGTAAATCCTATTTTGGCTTTTCCCCAGCTGGTTATTCTTACCTAGTAACTGGTAATGGATACACCTCATGTTGCCCTCAACAAATCATCCTTGATATGTTTTCCCTAACTGGTAATGGATGTCCTCTTTGACAGATTTTGTTATCTCCTTACCCAGTAACTGGTAGAAGATAATATACTTTTGATACTCCTGTGTTAAAGTTCTTTTCTTCCCCAGTTGAGTTTGAGTGCATATTTCCTCATTGAAATAGCCATTTCTTGTTGGGTTTGGGCATTTCAATTTTATCCTGATCTACCCGTTTCCCCTGCAGATTTTTCTTTTATCCCCGACTGAGTTTTTCCATTGATTTATTTTCATGGAATCTCTCGTGTTTCCCAGCAATTTTAAGTCGTAGCATGGCTTACGCACAACTCTATATCCCCCAGAGTCTATGTCTCCCCAGTAAGTTTTCCTTATGGAATGCATTGTGCTCCTATGGACTTTCAATCTCTCCATATTCTTTTTCCTTTGTGGCAACATTTTCCCCACAGAGAATATTTTCAGCATTCATATCATATGCATCATGAGGTCTCTTAGGAACTAAAATTTGTTTCTATATGTTGTTATTTAAGTCCATTATACCGAGTCAATACGATGATTTAAACCTTAATCTCCTCATCTAGAACGTCCTTAAATAGGGGCAGCTGTAATATCCCAATTTTGACCCTAAGATCCCTCATGATATCTCATCATATGCATTAGCATTGAGATCACAACTTGACATCCTCCTCACCCCTCATTCATTGGGTTTGAATTGGGAGAGATCACCAAGCACATTTGATTGTATCATACTCCATTTATCTTTTTTTACTAACCAAAATACAAAAAAAATGTCATTGTATAGTTTAACTCTTTTGTAGGTAGTGCACATGCTCACCTATGCTCCATCAGGCTCATATCTAGGGTTTGAGACCCTCAATGCAAGGATATCAATCAATAATTGGACCACAATGGCTCTATACATCATATATCAATCCCTATGATCTTCACATTTTATTTTGATCAATGAATCATCAAGAGTTTGGAGTTTGTTTGCCTTGGAAACCCTAATTCATCTGGGTATCTTGTGTGACTTCTTCAACAAGTTTCTTCAACAGTTGATCAAATATTTCAAGTTATACTTCAGCTTACATCATATTATGCATATATGATCCTCCATGAGTCCCAAAGATCAAGAGAACTTCAAGTTTGAAAGTTGGTTCAAGGTGGTTGACCAAAGAAAGTCAACTAGCCAAAACTGGGGTTCCCTAGACCCTATCTCCTACAATTTTTGTCATATGAAAATGATTCCAAGAGAAAAAGTTAATTTAAATGACATTCCAAACAACTTTCATGTTGAGGTCTAGAGCTAGTTTTGCTTGGAAAATCATTGTTTATGGTGAAAGATTATATGTCATTTTGTCTAAACCCTAATTTGGAGGTCAACTTGCCAAGACCATAACTTTCTCATTTTTTATGATATGAAATCCATTAAAATTCATCATGATCCAAGCTTCCACCTCAAAATTCATCATGATCCAAGCTTTAAATGAAAAAGTGTTCAACATGAAAGTTGTTCCCCTTGATATCACCTTTCCAAAAGATTGAGTTGCTTTGAGGTCAAATCGAAGCAACCCAGTTCATGATCCTCAAAATTCAAATCCCTGTATCTTTTTATATACTTGGAATTGGACAAAATTGAGGCCAAATTCGAGCTCCTGAGCATTTTTCTTAAATCCATGTCTTGCTTTTTCATTTTGGTGATGGTTGAAGATGGACCAATCCGGTGAGGTCCAACGGAGAAGAAGACCGGAGTTCTGGCTCCGGCGATGTGTTGGAAGCATCTCAACCATAAGATCCATTTAAATTGTTTTAATTTTGGGCGTTGCTTCTGATTACCACGCATGCATCTCATTTGACTTAGGCATATGTTGAACACGCACTCTGATCCATCTGATCCGCCACCTCAATTAATGAGGGAGATCAAATGGTCCACGTTTTTTTGATTTTCTAATTTTTTTAATTGCTTTATTTTTATTAATTCATATTAATTTCATTATTGATCCAAAAAATATGGGACTTTCACCAAAAAATTTCAAATATTTTTCTCTTTCATTTTCTGAATTAAAATTATTTTTTAGATTAATATTGATATTTTTCATGATTTAATTGTTTTGTGCATATTTTTAATTGTTTAAAAATACTTCTGACTTTTCAAAAATAATGAAATTTTTTCTCCAAGGTCCTTTGACCTTGTGTGACCTATGATAAATCTCTTGGCCATTTATTTGGTGAATTAAAGAGGTTTTAGGTTTTTGATCTAACATAATTTAATTTAATGCATTTTAATTTGATTTTTAATTGTTTAATTGTGTAGAAATTATGTTGAGCCATTTTTATTGACTTGTGAAGTTTGATTATGTGTTTGAGTCTTGGTCAAGGTTGATTTGAATTTTATTGGATTAAAATCATTGAATTCAGGGGATTGATGAAATGTACATTTCATCTCCCAAAATGAATGAATGATTTTAATTTGATAAAATTTCTCCCATGACCAATTTGTGTTTGTCTCATTCCCCCTCCCTCTTCATCTTCAATCCCATTCTATCACATCCCTCTCATTGACCAATGAAATCTGAATATCCTAAGGCTAATTGGTTCATCAATAACTTTGTGTTAGATGAACCAATACAAGCATGGATGAGATTAGGTCCATTCTTTGATCATTTTCTTTTTGTGTGTGGTATGTTTTAGGAGTATGGTTCATTATACCATATCTCTTACATGCATTAACACTAAAATTTCTATTGCCCGACCTCAGATAGTTGTGACTTCTACATAAGTCCAATTATGACTGCTTAACATAGCGCTAAATTTTGACACAAAGGCATAACAATCTAGTAAGTGAGATTGTAAGTCTCCCCCTTTCATGGTATTGTGTGGAAACTTAGCCTTTTTTCCTTCCTTTGGAAGATGTCTTGGTTTAAGGATCCATGCTTGTGAATAGAGGGTTGAGTGTTCTCCAAAGAATGACTTAAACAATTGAAAAGCAAAACTCCACTAACATCTAATCAACTAACATTTGACTAACTCCTATTATTAATTTCTTTTAATTTCAAGTCATTTACTTTGTGCCATTTAAATTCAAGCCATTTATCATTTTCCATTATACATATCATTTAACTTGTTTATTTTGATGTCATTTTCCCTTTGCTCACTTGAGCCATATATGGTGATTGTATATATTTGTTTTGTATGTTTTGTTTGTGCTTGTGGTCTTAGGACCTTAAAATACTTAATAAACAACAAAAACCCCTAAAAAATGTTTGTGTGGACTGTTGGATTTGATATGAGCTCTGGACTTAGAATTAGGCAAATTCCATATGCAAAAGGCTTTGGCCAATGCCAACATTTCTGAAATCAAGTTCTTGTGATTTGAATTTTCATCTGATGCAAGTATTGATATCCATTTGAGTTCATCTGCTACATGGTCTTGATGCAAATGTTACTTTGAACCTGTGTCTAATGCCTTACTTTGAGTCATTCAAGGAGTATGTCATCTGATACATACTAGTTTTGATTTAAAAACTTCTTATCTTTGGGTTTTGTTCGTACTTTTCCTTTTTCCTTTGGAAACAATAAAAGCGCGGTGGCGACTCTGGTTTTATTGACGTTAAGTTTATCCATAGCTTAATGGTCATGAATTTACCGGTACACATCCCATCGATAATATTCTAGAAGATATCTCAAAGGGAGTCACCACACGGTCAAAGATAAGTAACTTTTGTTATCATTTCGCTTTCGTATCTCAAATTGAGCCTAAAAACTCCAAAGACGCATTACACGATGAACATTGGTTTTTAGCAATGCAAGAAGAACGTAATCAGTTCAAGAGAAATAAGGTGTGGGATCTTGTCCCCCCTCCGTGAGGTCATCGAGTAATTGGTACTAAATGGGTGCTTAGGAATAAGTTAGACGAAAACAGAGTTATAACTCGCAACAAGGCTCGCCTTGTTGCTCAAGGGTATAACCAAGAGGAAGGCATCGACTATGAGGAGACTTATGCTCCGGTCGCCTGGTTCGAGGCTATACGCCTTTTGCTTGTTCTCAAAACTTCAAATTATTTCAAATGGATGTTAAGAGTTCTTTTCTAAATTGATATATTAATGAAGAGTTCTATGTATCTCATCCTCCCGGTTTTGAAAACTATGAGCATCCTAACTATGTTTATAAGCTTAAGCGTGCTTTGTACAGTCTCAAACAAGCCCCTAGGGCTTGGTATGAGCGTCTTAGCAAGTTTCTACTAGAACAAGGATTCTCAAGAGGGACGGTTGATACAACCCTTTTTATTAAGCATCAAGGAAAACACTCTATTTTAGTTCAAGTTTATGTAGGTGACATTATTTTTGGATTTACTAACATAAATTTGGTCAAGGAACTCTCTAAGTTGATGCAGGGAGAATTTGAAATGAGCATGATTGGGGAGTTAAATTACTTCCTCGGACTTCAAATCAAGCAACTTGCAGGAGGAACATTTGTGAGCCAAATGAAGTACTGCAATGAGTTACTCAAGCGCTTCGATAGGGAAAACTCCAAAGTAATCGACACTCCAATGCCTACTGCGGTAAATATGGATTGGGATAAAAATGGTAAGGCCTTAGATATAGAAAGGTATAGAGGTATGATAGGTTTCCTCCTCTATCTTACCGCATCTCATCCAGATATTATATTTAGTTTATGTATGTGTGCTAGGTATCAATCATGTCCCAAAGAATCACACTTAAAGGTCGTCAAGTGCATACTTAGATACCTCAGTGGTACTTCAAAGTATTGGCTTTGGTTTTCTAAGGGAAGTGATTGTTCTTTGGTTGGCTACTCTGATTCCGACTTTGCTGGTTGCAAATCGGATAGGAAAAACACTAGTGGTACTTGTCATTTTTATTCAAATTCCTTAGTGAGTTGGCACAGCAAAAAGCAAGTTTTAGTTGCTTTGTCAATAGCCGAGGTGGAATACGTTGCAACCGGTAATTGTTGTGCCCAAATCTTGTGCTCAAACAACAATTACTCGACTTTAATGTTCAACTTGAACGTATTCCCATTAGGTGTGACAATACAAGCGCCATTAATCTAACCAAAAATCTTATATTACATTTACGCATTAAACATATTGAAATTCGGTATCACTTCCTTAGGGATCAAGTAGAGAAAGGTGATGTCATTTTCGAGCACGTTGATGGCAAAAATCAACTTGCCGATATTCTCACAAAACCATTTGCGATAGAACCTTTATTCCATATCTGTAGGGAACTTGGTGTTCTCGATATCTCGGATCGCTTTTAAATTTATATATGATGCTTGATCTATATCTATGCTTGTCTATTCTTTGATTAATCAAATTGATAAGTGCGAGCTATGTGAGGGCATTCATCGTTTATCGTCATTGGAGGTAATATTGTTCCTATCTATTTGAACTATCTTGATCAATTATATATGTATGTACTTGTTCTATATAATGAACTTTCTTGATGTTTATTTTATGGTTTAGTCTAAGCTTAATCCATTTCTATGTTTGAAATATGTGTAAACTTGCTTAGGAATCATATTTAACATGCATTCATCATTAGGATCATTGTTGCATGTCATGTTTGCATGTTATTGTGTTTAGTTTATTTGTCTTAGAACTTATGTTGAACAAATTTGGCTATGTAGTGTACTAAATTTCTTTTTCTAGTTCCGTGTCTTATTTGTGATTGTATTTCTTACATTAACTTCATTTTATGTGAATGGTTGTTGATGTTAATCTGTTGCAAAGTGGTTGATTACATGCTTATGAATATATTTTTGATTCCGGTTGACGTTGTCCTTGTCTCTTTTTGATGTTGTCAAAGGGGGATAAGCAATGGAAGCATAACTTATGGTTATGATAGCAGATTTTTTTTAAAGGAATGCATAAAATCAGGGGGGGATGCCTATCAAAGTACACGATATATGAAAGATTATGCCACAGTTTGCCATCTTAAAAAAATGGGAGTATGTGAGGACAAAGGTTATTAGTCCTTATTTTAAAAATGTCAAACCTTTTAGTAGCTCATACTTTGTGCTTTGGATGGTGTCATCATATCGTAGAGTGCATTTATTCTTTAACATGCTCAAAGTGTCAATTCAATGTGTCTATGCATATAGGAGCATCTCATATATGCCAATATTGCACTTGATCATTGTTGGTACCTTAGGTCCATAAGAGAATGGTTTGGATTGACCAATATACATCTTAAAAACTCATTTTTGACCATTTAAAATCTTTGAGTCGACTCACGCTTTGGAGTGGTAGACTCATTCATGCATGTCATTTTCTTTGTAACTCAAAAGGACACTTAAAGGTCGTCAAGTGCATACTTAGATACCTCAGTGGTACTTCAAAGTATTGGCTTTGGTTTTCTAAGGGAAGTGATTGTTCTTTGGTTGGCTACTCTGATCCCGACTTTGCTGGTTGCAAATCGGATAGGAAAAACACTAGTGGTACTTGTCATTTTTATTCAAATTCCTTAGTGAGTTGGCACAGCAAAAAGCAAGTTTTAGTTGCTTTGTCAATAGCCGAGGTGGAATACGTTGCAACCGGTAATTGTTGTGCCCAAATCTTGTGCTCAAACAACAATTACTCGACTTTAATGTTCAACTTGAACGTATTCCCATTTGGTGTGACAATACAAGCGCCATTAATCTAACCAAAAATTTTATATTACATTTACGCATTAAACATATTGAAATTCGGTATCACTTCCTTAGGGATCACGTAGAGAAAGGTGATGTCATTTTCGAGCACGTTGATAGCAAAAATCAACTTGCCGATATTCTCACAAAACCACTTGCGATAGAACCTTTATTCCATATCTGTAGGGAACTTGGTGTTCTCGATATCTCGGATCGCTTTTAAATTTATATATGATGCTTGATCTATATCTATGCTTGTCTATTCTTTGATTAATCAAATTGATAAGTGCGAGCTATGTGAGGGCATTCATCGTTTATCGTCATTAGAGGTAATATTGTTCCTATCTATTTGAACTATCTTGATCAATTATATATGTATGTACTTGTTCTATATAATGAACTTTCTTGATGTTTATTTTATGGTTTGGTCTAAGCTTAACCCATTTCTATGTTTGAAATATGTGTAAACTTGCTTAGGAATCATATTTAACATGCATTCATCATTAGGATCATTGTTGCATGTCATGTTTGCATGTTATTGTGTTTAGTTTATTTGTCTATGTAGTGTACTAAATTTCTTTTTCTAGTTTCGTGTCTTATTTGTGATTGTATTTCTTACATTAACTTCATTTTATGTGAATGGTTGTTATGTTAATTTGTTGCAAAGTGGTTGATTACATGCTTATGAATATATTTTTGATTCCGGTTGACCTTGTCCTTGTCTCTTTTTGATGTTGTCAAAGGGGGATAAGCAATGGAAGCATAACTTATGGTTATGATAGCAGATTTTTTTTAAAGGAATGCATAAAATCAGGGGGGGATGCCTATCAAAGTACACGATATATGAAAGATTATGCCACAGTTTGCCATCATAAAAAAATGGGAGTATATGTAAGGACAAAGGTTATTAGTCCTTATTTTAATGATGTCAAACCTTTTAGTAGCTCATACTTTGTACTTTGGATGGTGTCATCATATCGTAGAGTGCATTTATTCTTTAACATGCTCAAAGTGTCAATTCAATGTGTCTATGCATATAGGAGCATCTCATATATGCCAATATTGCACTTGATCATTGTTGGTACCTTAGGTCCATAAGAGAATGGTTTGGATTGACCAATATACATCTTAAAAACTCATTTTTGACCATTTAAAATCTTTGAGTCGACTCACGCTTTGGAGTGGTAGACTCATTCATGCATGTCATTTTCTTTGTAACTCAAAGGTCTGATCAGGTCGAGTCACAGGTTGACTAATTTTTGGAAAAACAAGATGAGTCGACTTATCTCCCTGTCGCGGTCGAATCATTTATGGAAAAACAAGATGGGTCGACTCATCTCCTTATTATGGTCGACTCAAAACCTGTTTTATTTGAACTGTGTTACTGCGGGTCTGATCAGGTCAAGTCCCCAGTGTGAACAGGTCGAGTGGTAGCTGATTTCACTCATTTTTCTGCTGTGTATTTTTGCTAAAAGTTCTACTGTGTTTTTCACTTGGTCCACACATCATATATATATATATATATATAGATATATATATATATATATATATATATATATATATATATATATATATATATTCTTGAGTCTCATTTTCATCAAGAGAACAAGAAAAGTGAAAGATATACACTAAAGTTCCTCTTCATCTTCATTCTTCATTGCATGTTTCAACAACTACACATAACAATTTTTGTTGATCATTGTTGTGGTGATAGAGCTTTTTCGTGGGTTTTTCTTGAATAAAATTTTAGGGTTTTATCCTCCAAGATTTGGGGGCTTTTGCATAAATCTTTTCCTCATAGATTCAACCGAGTGAAAGGTTTGAAGAACGGTAGGTTCATTCGAACGAGTAACGGTAACCGGAGGATTGTGAAGAAAGTTTTGGGTTCAAGCGCGTCATGATTGAAATTAGCCGAGCTAGAGTTTTGGAGAACTTGGAGTTCTTGCAATAAGGTAGCTACAATCGGAGGTTTGTTCGGAACGTTTGAAGCACTTGCTTCAACTCGAACCAAAGGGAGAGAAGTGAATACGATATACAACAACACTTAGGTTTGCTTGGTGGTGATCGTTTATTCTCTTGTATAAACTTTGAAATTGATGATAAATATCTCAATTCTAGTTTTAAAATTGGATGTAGACGTACCCGAAGCGAGGATTAAAGGGGAGCTGCTTAAACAAATTTGGTGTTGTTCACTCTTTCTCTAACTCTTTAGTTTCTGCATATATTGAATCTTGTGTGAAACTAATTGGTAACTTCATCTCACTTAATTGTTGTGCATTAAAGTTGTTTGATAAATTGTAGCAATCACTTTGGTTGTAACTAAGGAAAATTCTACACAATCAATTCTAGTGAAATTAAGACTTGGTGTAGTGTGCACACCAAGTGTTTGCTAAAATTAACTTCACACAAGTTTATCAATATTTTGATTATATCCTCATTGTTTTAATTCATCGTTGGTGGTAGCTATATCAAGGATTTGTGTATTTGATCGATTAATTAAGATTATCGTTGATTAACTTTATCTTAGTCATTCCATTAGGTGTTACGCATATCCGATCTATCCAGTAACGAATCATTTAGACGATCGTGGTCTAGGGAGTTTTTGCAACCTTTAAAAACAATTTTAAAAAGCGCCAAGTTTTTTAAATACGTGAGTTATTCAACCCCCCTTATAGATCGGTACTATCGTCTAAAATTAGAAATAACTCTCTTCTTTAGTGTAAACTTCAAATTTCCTTCTTTCATACATACGAGTTTTCATTTGTCTAGTGTAAACTCGAAATTGATTGAACTATTTAAAGTATTCTTGTGCGTAGAGTCTAACCCAATTATAGAATGTTTAAAATACTATTAAAAAAGTATTCATGTACACGATTCTAGCATCGATTTATTCAATGAGCAAGCTTTATCTAACAATATAATAGTATTTCAAGATTTATTTAACATTAAATTAGAAGAAGAAAGAGAGAAAAGCAAAATCCAAATCAAGAATACTATAAGAAAGAACACGAAAAGAAAACAACATTATTATTTCAGGTACGGTTTATTACTTCCCATTTCATTAAAATTAAAATACTCTAAAATTCATAAATATCAAGATTCAAATTAAAAGTTTCTATTAGTTGGTATCAGAGCGAATTTAGAATGAGAGATGGTATTCAACATTTGTTTGTTACCATGATATTGATATATTTGTCTAGTATAGATTCTTTAGATGGTTAGGGTGCCAGGCTTCCATACACCAGGATATTGGGGTCCTCTTTGAGTGTTTTCTCTCTTTGGTAGGGATGAGTAAGTCTAGGGGTGATTTTCTTACGGTCTAATATGTCTTTATTATTCTATTTGGAAAGCTGGAAACGATGTTATCTTCAATGGAGTCACAATAACTTAGAAAGAGGTGGAGGAGAAGAGTATCTTATCGGCTTGGAAAAGGTTTTCAGGTATGTTAGGGTGAACTCATGCACCTTTATGGACTGTCTTCAGAACCCTATCCCCTTCCTTCACTAATAGGGGTTAGAGTATTTTGACCTAGTTTCAAGTGTGGTGGTGGATACTTCATACCTTTCATTTGGGACCTGTTCTATGGATGGTGGATCTAGTTGGTTTGAGGTCTAGCTTGAGTGTTGCGATGTAGTTATGTAGCAACTGAGTATTTTTCTTGATTTTGTGGTTTTTTGTCTTGTCCACTATTTTCTTTATGCTTTTTTGTCTTTTATTTTCGTTTGGATAACTTCTTGTGATTTGTATCTTTTTTGTGAGACTTCTTTTTTAATATCTTTTTGTTGGTGTAAGCCTTAAAGACCATTACTTTTGGTGCTTGTATCGAATTATTTATTAATAATAAAAGACTTTTTCTTTATTATGTTTGTTTAATAAAGTCCCTAGAATAGCTAGTCCGTTTAATGTATCAAGTGTGACTTAATCATGAGATCCCATTAAACATAAGGACACTATTCTTAAAGTATCTATAGTCGAGCTTTGTTGTGAAGTGGGATAACATTAAAGCATTAAGACTATTATGTATATAGACTGATGATCACATCTCATGGATCATGGATAAGGAGTTATCAAGTCTTAAACATAGATATGAATATTAGGAGTAATATTTATACTGGATTGACTCGCTATGAGAATACTATATAGAATATTATGCAAAGTGTCATAAGTTATTCTCATGGTGATAGTGGTGTATACCACCCTTCAACCTGAAACCACTATGGATCCTAGATATAGAGTCGAGTGCCTTATTACTGATCAAACATTATCCGTAACTGGATGACCATAAAGACAATTGATGGGTACTCCACGAAGCTGTAAGAACAAAATTAGTTCTACAATAGAATTCCAGGATTTTGATGATAACAAAGGATGAAACCAAAAATGGCACCCTAACGAAATTTTTCTAAGTGTGCAGGACTCTGATCAGCAACGAAGGACTCTGATCATTTTATCAGATACAAACACTAATCAGATACAAAGTGATAGAAGATCAAACGCATCTGAGGAAGAAGTGCACCCAAGAAGTTTTGAATCTGAGTGTCATACGGTGAACTGGACTTTGTGTGTTTTTGCTTTGGAAAGCAAATGTCGCGGATAGCAAGAGTCGCCACCGACTTTTCTTTTATCCAATAAGGAAAGGCGGAAAAGAACAGGAAAGACCTTGATTAGATTTTGGGTTCGGGAGGTACATTATACAAAGGGAAGGTGTTAGCATCCTTTGTATCCATGGTTATCCATGGGCTCTTAATTGCTTGATCACTTACGTTTGTCTAAAAAAAGTGTTTGTGAATTGCTTAAAAAATGTTTTGAAAAGGGAGTTTAACTTTGTAATGATTCTTGTACGAATGTATACAAAGTATTTATCTCGTTTAATTTTGAAAGCGGTTTAGAAAAATATAACTTGGCAATGATTCTAGTACGAATGTATACCAAGTGGTGATTTTCTAATAGTTGCAAAGTGTGAGATATAAAAAATGTTTTAGGTTGTGAGCCAGCAATTAAGAGTTATACCTACCCAAGGTCTTTATGGGTATTTCCTATCTTTATGAGGATAAAACTGTCCTTACTATTGAGAAGTAAGTAGTTCTATCCTTTGGATGTAAAAGGGTCATCGTAGGGTCATCGATTGGTCATTGAAGGCAACATTTGTAAGGATACCTTAGCATTCGAAGGGACGATCATCATTTAACCGTAGGCTACAACGACGGGTCATCGAGGGACAAAATCATATATTCGTAGGCAACATCCAAGGGACTATGATTTATCTTATAGGGACATGATGATTTAACCGAAGGGTCTTTGCTAAGGGTATCCCCACATTCGCGGGACATGACCGTCATACCGTAATACCGTAAGGCAACAAAGAGAGGTCCAGGATCACATATTCAAAGGCAATATTTTACAATCAATTAGGTAGTTGTCATCAATTAGGTAATTAGGTCCACATTATAATCAATTAGGTAATTAGGGTGAATCTCCCCAAGGGTATCCCACAAATAAAGTGGAATACCTAGCCAGCTACCTGTTCGGAAATACGTGAGCCCTTACAAAAATTCAGTAAACAAGTCAGAATACCAAATCAGGGTGCAATCGAGAATTGCACCAAACAAAAGGAACATAGCGGTAGGAATGTCAGGCAAAATAACACATGGTTAGAATAAAACAGATCCGATAAGCATAGAACAGAACAGAAAAATCAGCGACTGTCACGTTCGCTCCTGCCTCGCCTAGCGAAGGCTTAGCGAATGCTCGCTACATGCTCGCTTGGCGATGTGCTAGCGAGCGGCTGCGGGTTCTGGTTTTAATAACAGTACCATTCCAAAAAAAAAACTCCACACCCTATGGCATCCATCACAGAAATTACATGGTTAAATATTCAAGATATTCATACATACTTAAATTCACATGCGAAACTTAAGATATTTTATAAATTCAATCATAATGCCATATGCAAATTAAGAACATAAAGGGTAATAGTAATGCAAACCTGTGTGCAATTGAACTGCAACCTTGAGTTGGCAAGTCACTCTTAAGGTTGGCGCCGGATTGAGTTGGGCGGAGATAGCCTTGGTGCAGATGAGTTTCCTTCAGGGTTTCCTTTAGGGTTGCTCTGAACTCTCTGGGTTAGCCTCTAGGGTTTGCTGTGTTGCTTCTGTTAGGGTTTCCTGGCTAGGGTTTTTGTCCGTCTGCCTCTGTCCTCTTTTTCTGAATGAAGCTCTGCTATTTATAATAATTTTTGTGACCTGATGGGCTCAGAATGAAGCCCAGAATTTTCTGGTATTCGCAAGCTTCGCTAGGCGAGTGGCGTAGCGAAGGGTTCGCTAGGCGAAGGATTTGCTCGCCTAGCGAGCATGCCAGTTTGAGTCATTTCCTCAGTTTGGCCACCTGTGAGTTGGGTCTTTGTTCTTTTAAGACCAATGCCTTGAAAAATGTGTTAGAGTGCCTTGAAAAATGTCTTGCAAGATTAACGGGCAAATTTTGGGGTATGACAGCTGCCCCTGTTCAATATTCTTAAACCGAGAGAGTTAGAATGGTATATACGCCATTCGTGGTCTGGAGGTGGGGGATTATTGAACACTTAGAATGCCCCAGAAATTTGAGAGCTTCAAAGTGGGTCGTGCATCAGACCAATTTGAAGACATGAGCGCCACGCCGGGTCATACGCTAGACCGTATAATGAGTCATCCATTAGGTGGTATTAAGGTGAGCTGAACCCGATGAGATAAGGATCCGAATGGGTCATACCCTGCTGGGGATAAAGGATCAGAATGGATCATACGCTAGATCGTATCTGAATAGCAGAATGATCCGTCCCTTAGGCGGGTGACTTCACTAGGGATGAAAGATCAGAATGGATCGTACGCCAGGTCGTATCTGAGTTGCGGAATGAGCCGTCCATTAGGCTGTATCTGAGGATGAAAGGGGTAGTCGTACGCTAGACCATGTTTCAGAATGTACCGCACGCTAGGTAGTATCTGAGGAATAAAGATCAGAATGGATCATACGCTAGATCGTATCTGAGGGGATGAACATCCAAATGGGTCGTACGCTAGACCGTTTTGGAACAGTTGGAGGAACCATACGTTAGGCTGAATCAGAATGAACCGTACGTTAGGCTATGTCTGACAATATTTGTATATGTTGTATTTGCAATAAATGTCTGGGATGGGCTTAAGGATGCCACCATTAGGAGGATATCAGAGTGCTTGTCGGAATGGATGTTCATGTGGATTATATCTGAAAGATGTAAATGTAATCGATAAAGATGTCCATCTGAATGGATCCTTATTTTGACCGTATCCGGAGGATAATTAACCTGAAAAATAAAGTTAGCTTCATGCCATGTCATGATGCATGAGATGTTTTATGCTTCTGAAAATAAATGCGAACAATGTATGCATGCGTATGCTGTGAAATGATGTAATGAATGAATTATGTGTCTGAAAAGTTCTTCCAGGGGAAAATAAGTCCCAATATTCTGGTTGGAGATACTTGTATTGATGACCCTTTCTTAGCTGGGGATACTTGATTTCTGTCTGATGGTGGAAATATTCAACAGAGCCTGGCTGGGGATGGAAGAGATGACCAGTCTGTCTGGTGATGCCGACCTCTTCTAGGACATAACTGGTTTTGCTGGGGAATAGGATTAGCAATCGGACTTGTTGGAAAGCATGGTTAGACCTTATCCTCGACCCTAAAGTCTTTTAGTAACTGTTATTGCTATTTTATGCATGTATTTTTGGTAAACATCAATCATGTTCAAACGCATATATCAATTCGAATTAAATCAATGGACCTTTATGCAAACAAAACAGAGGAAGCAAAACAATAACATTTTTTTTGAAATAAAATTGTATTGATTTTGAAAGAGGGCCTATAAATAGGCAATTTGTGTACAAGGAGACAGAAATCCTAGTAAGAGGAAATCGTCAAGAAAACAAAGAGAAAGCTATGCAGAAAAAGTCCTATTGATTTTAATTCCACTACTGTCATTATGTCTTCAAGCCTCTCATCTCCTGCTGTCAGATAGAAGTGATTAGCTTGTTCAGTCCCTTTGACTTGGGTGATGCTGACTGAGAACGGGACATAGTCATACGCTTTAATCCCTAATTTTTGCCTGGACCGCCTTTTCAGGTTTTCAGTCCACCAGGATACCCTTTTTTGCCCAAGCCGCCTTTTCAGGTTTTCGACTTGTCGGGTGTACATTTTTATATGTTTATCCCTAATTTTTGCCCGAACCCTTTTGGTTCGCCGGGATGCCCTTACTTTTGCCTAGACACGTCGACCTAGCGGGTCTCTTTTATGCGTAGTATTTTTTAACTATGTCCGCGTTCACGGGATGCGGGAAATCTTCGCCATCCATCGTAGCAAGCATCATGGCTCCACCAGAGAATACCTTCTTAACTACAAATGGCCCTTCGTATGTGGGATTCCATTTGCCTCTGGGATCACCTTGTGGTAGAATGATGCGCTTTATTACCAAATCGCCAATTTGATATACCTGTCTCTTGACTTTTTTATTAAACGCCTGGGTCATGCGCTTCTGATATATCTGCCCACGACAAACAGCCGCAAGTCTCTTCTCATCAATCAAATTTATCTGATCGAGTCAAGTCTGAATCCATTCATCTTCATCTAAGCCCGCCTCTTTCATGATTCTCAGAGAGGGAATCTGAACTTCCACTGGTAAAACGGCTTCCATTCCGTAGACTAAAGAGAACGGAGTTGCCCCTGTCGAAGTGCGTACTGAAGTGCGATAACCATGAAGAGCAAAGGGTAACATCTCATGCCAGTCTTTGTATGTTACTGTCATCTTCTGTATGATCTTCTTAATATTCTTATTAGCAGCTTCTACGGCGCCATTCATCTTTGGCCGGTACGGAGAAGAGTTATGGTGTTTTATTTTGAACTGCGTGCAGAGTTCAGCAATCATCTTGTTGTTCAAATTAGTACCATTATCAGTGATAATTCTTTCAGGGATGCCATACCGACAAATGGGACTGTTCTTGATGAACCGTGCCACCACATTCTTGGTAACAGAAGCAAATGAGGCTGCCTCTACCCACATTGTAAAGTAATCAATAGCAACAAGAATGAAACGATGTCCGTTAGAAGCAGTAGGTTTAATCTCCCCGATCATATCAATGCCCCACATTGCAAAGGGCCAAGGGGCTGTCAACACGTTTAATGGAGCAGGAGGCACATGTACTTTATCCGCATAGATCTGGCACTTGTGACAGGTTCTGGAATGATGGTGGCAATCAGCTTCCATGGTAGACCAATAATACCCTGATCTCAGAATCTTCTTGGCCGTCGTATGTCCACTAGAATGAGTCCCAAAAATACCGTCATGCATGTCTTCCATAATCTTTTCTGCTTCCTTTTTATCCACACGGCGAAGCAAAGTCGAATCATGATTACGTTTGTATAATACTCCATTACTCAAAAAGAACTTAGCGGAGAACTTCCTCAGGAATTTTCTGTCATTGATGGATGCCCCTTCAGGGTATTCCTGAGTTTCTAAATATCTTTTCACTTCGTGGAACCAAGGTTTCTCCTCTACTTCCTCAGTATTAAGTTCATAACAATATGCTGGTTCATCTAATCGTTCAATGGTGATCCTGGGAGCTTCACTGTCCCACCTGATTCTGAACATAGATGACATGGTAGCCAATGCGTCTGCCAACTGATTCTCTTCTCGTGGAATATGTTCGAATGTAATTTCTTCAAAGTATGGGATTAATGTCAACACCCGCTCTCGATAAGGGATGAGATTTGGATGTTTAGTGTCCCATTCTCCTTTGATCTGACTGATTACCAATGCCGAGTCTCCGTACACACTCAAAAACTTGATCCTTAAGTCTACAGCAGCCTTGAGTCCCAAAATACACGCTTCATACTCAACCATATTATTGGTACAATCAAAACATAGTCTAGCAGTGAAAGGCGTATGGCAACCCCTGGGAAAAATAATTACAACACCAACACCATTGCCCAATGCATTAGAAGATCCATCAAAAACCATAGTCCATCGGGATCCCAGTTCGGGTCCTTCATCCGGTCCAGGTTCTTCATAATCAGTAACAAGCATGACATCCTCATCTGGGAACTCAAAATTCATAGATTGGTAATCATCCACCGCTTGATGAGCCAAATGATCAGCTAGCACGCTTCCTTTGATTGCTTTCTGGGTAGTATACTGGATATCATACTCTGTTAAAATCATCTGCCATCTTGCTATTCTTCCGGAGAGGGCAGGTTTCTCAAATATATATTTGATAGGATCCATCTTAGAAATCAATAAAGTGGTGTGACTCAACATATACTGTCTTAGTCGGCGAGCGGCCCAGGCCAAAGCACAACAAGTTTTCTCAAGCAGTGAGTATCTTGTTTCACAGACGGTAAACTTTTTGCTAAGGTAGTATATGGCATGCTCTTTTCGACCAGACTCGTCATGTTGCCCCAACACACACCCCATTGAATTTTCTAACACGGTCAAATACATGATTAGAGGTCTTCCTTCAACTGGTGGTATCATAATTGGAGGTTCCTGAAGATACTTCTTGATTTTATCAAAAGCTTCTTGACATTCATCATTCCATACCATCTCTTGATTTTTCCTCAGTAGTTTGAAGATGGGTTTGCAGGTAGCAGTCAAATGGGAGATAAATCGGGCATTGTAATTCAAGCGTCCCAAGAAACCTCTGACTTCTTTATCTGTACGGGGGACTGGCATTTCTTGAATAGCTCTGACCTTAGCCGGGTCAACCTCAATTCCTTTACCACTGACAATAAAGCCCAAGAGTTTACCGGATCTTACTCCAAAGGTGCATTTGTTCGGGTTCAATCTCAACTTGTACTTCTTCAACCTCTCAAACAGTTTGTGTAAATGATCAAGATGTTCTTCCTCAGTATGAGATCTGGCTATCATGTCATCCACATATACCTCTATTTCATGATGGATCATATCATGGAACAAAACCACCATAGCACGCTGGTATGTTGCCCCTGCGTTCTTTAAACCGAATGTCATTACTTTATAACAGAAAGTGCCCCATTGCGTCACAAACGTAGTTTTCTCCATGTCCTCAGGTGCCATCTTAATCTGGTTATAACCTGAGAATCCATCCATGAATGAGAATACCTTGTGTTGAGCGGTGTTATCTACCAGAACATCAATGTGCGGAAGTGGAAAGTCATCCTTGGGACTCGCTTTATTCAAATCTCTGTAATCTACACACATTCGCACCTTACCATCCTCCTTTGGCACTGGTACCACATTAGCAACCCATTGAGGATAAGAAGTAACAGCCAGAAAACCTGCATCAAATTGTTTCATAACCTCGGCTTTGATTTTCTCAGACATTTCAGGACGCATGCGACGAACCTTCTGCTTAACAGGACGACAATCTTCCTTCATTGGCAGCCGATGCACTACTATATCAGTATCTAGTCCTGGCATGTCTTCATAAGACCAAGCAAAAATCTCTACATAGTCATGTAACATCCGAATCAATTTTCCCTTGACACTGTTTTCCAAGCCTGCTCCTATTTTGACTTCTTTCTTGTCTACTTCGGTACCCAGATTTACAATTTCAATTGATTCCTCATGCGGCTGTATAGTCTTTTCTTCTTGCAGTAACAGTCTGGCAAGTTCTCCAGGTACTTCACAATCTTCCTCACTTCCATCCTCGGCTTGGTAGATCAGATTTTCAAAGTCATAATGAACAGTAGTAGAATTATTATCAACAGGATCCAGAGTGGGTATGGATCTGCAATTTGTTACGTGAGTGTGTGTAAGAAAACATAGCTTGTTTGCAAGATGACAGGAAAGATAAAGAGCGCAATATTTGAATGCAAAAAGTCCATTGATTTATTGAATGCGAATATGCTTATGAAAATGACAAAACCCTTAACAAATTAGCTATTGTGCCCCGGGCATAGACACAATGCTTTAAGAAGTTCAATTGTAAAAATTTAAAAAAAAAATTGCAACACTAAAATAGACAATAACAATTACTCCTGACTAAAGGAAATCGGGATAGTGTCTTCAGCCTTCCAATTATTGAGTCCGTCACCAATTGTTGGGAAAATCCAGCTATCCAGGTCGCAATCGCTGTCAGCATCTTCTACAGCATTAATCTGATTCTTGACTACCTTCTCAGAGCTAAATCCCAGGCCGAATCTATCAGACTTGTACGGTACATCGATCAGTTGACCCCAGCCAGTACGACCACCATCTTCAACCACAACTTGAGCATCTTTCAGAGAAATCATAGCAGGAGGAGCACGAATAACCTTGGGCACACAGGAAGTTGGCTTAAGGACAGGATTAGTCGGAGGAACTACTTCAAATGACTGAGACGGAGTCTCAAAGAATTCACCATCCATCTCGACGTATCTGAAGGTATGCACACTACTGACAATATACTCTTCTTCCCCACACACAGTGACGATCTTACCCTCTATTGGATACCTCAGCTTTTGATGGAGAGACGAAGCTACAGCACTTGCCCCATGAATCCAAGGGCGTCCCAGCAAGCAGGAATAGGCAGGACGAATGTTCATTACGTGAAAGATAGTGTTGAAGACTTGAGGTCCTATCTTGATAGGGAGGACCACTTCACCGTGGACAACGCTCTTTGCACCATCGTAACCACGCACCACAGCGTCACTAGGTTTCAGTTCATTGCCTTTACAGTCAAGTTTATCGAGCACAACTTTCGGTAACACATTCAAAGAAGAGCCATTATCGATCAACACATGAGACAAGGTGATCCCCTTACACTCAATGGAGATATGCAGAGCTTTATTGTAATTCTTTCCTGCTGGTGTCAGGTCAGCATCGGAAAAGCCTAGGCCATTGTCAACTGCCAAGTGAGCAACATAATTTTCGAACTGATCGACAGATGTTTCCTGAGGTACATGAGCAGTCTTCAAGAATTTTATCAATGCATTGGCATGAGATTCAGAACATAACAACAAGGATAACATCGAGATCTTAGACGGGGTATGCCCCAACTGTTCTACCACATCAAAATCACTCTTGCGGATGATTTTCAGCACTTCTTCCATTTCTTGTTTGGCAACATCTTCAGTAGTAACTTCGACCGGTGTCTCTGACTGAGAAGGGTTGACTGGTTCCTTTCCTCGAGTTTTGGGGGCGGGAGGTGAGATTTCTGGAGAGAAGATCCTTCCACTTCGAGTAATTCTACTAGTCCCAACAATGTCAACGTCATTAGGATTAGCAGGATTATCATCTTGCTTCACGCCATGGATGTAAATATCACCTCCATAATTCCACGGAATGACTTTGCTTGAGGAATACGGTACCGGGCCAGGTGCGGTAATGATTAGGGGAGCTACCCTGGGCTCAACAGTAATCTTCACAGGCACTCTAGTAGCGGTAATCTTTACTGGAACTTTGGACCTAGCAATCACAGATATTTCTTCAATAGGGTTTTCCACCTTAGGAACCTTTTCGAAGAGAATTGTATGATCGTCCATCAGCCGTTGAATACCATTTCTCAACTTCAAGCAATCATTGGGTCGGAGTATACAGAGATCGCAATTTTCAGCACAACCTGGAAATAAACCAGTTTGCAATAAATTCTTCTTGATGGTCAGGAGAGGAGATGCTAAGTCAGCTACATTAGAAATGTGAGAATTGTCATCCATAGCATTAACAGTCTTGTCATGGTTAGGCATAGGTGCAGTGATGACATTAGGAGTCTCTGGAGGATCAAATTCAATTTCTCCAGCCTCGATCATATCCTGAATCTTATTCTTCAACAACCAGCAATCGTTTGTATCATGCCCGGGGCTATCGGAGTGATATGCGCACCTGGCATTGGGATTGTAACAAGGAGAAGTAGTGTTGGGATTCGTAGGAGGATCTCTGAGGGTAATCAACTTTGCTTTTAGCATACCCTGCAGTGCCTGTGCTAAAGTCATATTGATCTTGGTAAACTGCCTTCTTGGCCTGTCTTGTCTGTGCTGGAAGTTTTGAGATGGCGGTGCTGCAATCGTAACTGCTCCAATGGTATGGTCACGATTCTTCTTGCTACGACCCCTTTGACCGTACACAACATTTGATTCGTTCCTCCCCTGATAGGACCTTTTGGTGCTTGCAGAGGTAGCCGCCTGTATCTTTCCGCTTCGAATGCCGCTTTCAACATGTTCACCTGTCAATATAAGTTCAGTGAAACCCGATGAAGAACTTCCCAGTAAATGGCTGTAGAATGGGCCAGTCAGTGTACTCATGAACATGTCTACTAATTCTCGATCAGTCATAGGGGGTTTGACCCTGCCAGCCAAATCTCTCCATTTTTGAGCATATTCTTTGAAGCCTTCTTTAGATCCCATAGTCATATTCTGCAACTGTAGCCGAGTAGGCGCCAATTCAGAATTATACTGGTACTGCTTGTAGAAAGTTGTTGCCAAATCAGTCCAGGTGCGGATGTTAGAGCTCTCGAGCTGATAATACCACTCTAACTGTGTGCCAGGCAGACTCTCTTGGAAGAAATGGATCCATAGCTTCCTATCAGTGGTATACGGCTGGATCTTTCTCACATAAGCTCTCAGATGCATCTGAGGACAAGACGTACCATCGTACTTAGTGAAAGTGGGGATCTTGAATTTGCGAGGAATGGCCACATCGGAGACCAGACCCAAGCTTTCGAAATCCAGACCGGGCGCCTTCTGGCCCTCCATAGCTAGCATACGTTCTTCCAGCAACTTGTACTTGCCATCTCTTGGAGAGTATTGTTCATTCTCGTAATCTTCATCGTTGTCCTCAGGGTTGAAGAGATCAACATTCTCCTCTTCTGAATCATTCTCTGTCTCCTCCTCTTGATCCTTCGGCATTCTGATCTTGACTCCTGCGGCCTGTCCTTTAAGCCTTCTTCCCGGGTTGATGTAACTCACAGCTTTCTTGTCTTTCTTCTTCTCGAGCAAGAGAGCCTTCAATTCCTCCTGCCCCTTGGATAAGCTCAAGATCATCTCCTGGAATTGAGCGTTTTAAGCTTGGAGATCCTTGACAGTTTGTTCGAGGGCCATTTTTCTGTGTGCAATAGGAAGACCGTGAGAATATTGATCCTTTAGAATACCTGTTATGCGATGTTATGTTATGCAATGCAATGTATGAAATGTTTTCAAGGACTTTTGGAATTTAACTTTGCGTAAACTACCAAAAAAGGAAACTTTTATTAATAATTTTTAGTCAACATTCATTACAATAACTAATAAAATACAATAAAAGCTCAAGTCTCCCAGGGACGGCTTCTTTTTGGGCGAAGATATGCGTTAAGTCTTCGTTCCTCATTAAGCTGGCTGGTAAGTTCTAACACTTTATTCCTTTCAGCACAGAACTGGGCTTCAAAAGTATCCCTTTCCTCTCTCAACTGGATCCAGGATCTCTTCAACTCTTCAACATCGGTAGGCATATCTGGATAAGGAATGATCTGAGGAGTACCTCCTTCAACTTCTGGTTCAACAATCAGCGGTCCGACTGCAAGATATGGCATGACCAATTCACGAGCTCTGGCGCGTACCCATCTGAGATAAGGTTCCATAGGAATAGAGTTTTTCTGTCCTAAAGTGCTTCTTTTCACCATGCCCCAAGCTCGTACAAACCTTTGACGGAGACTTTGAGAATCGTTGTCATAGTCAAACACAGTGCCTTGGATAACTATTTCATGTGGGCCATCTCTTCGAGCACAACCAAACTGACGTAGGGCTAAGGCCGGGTTATAAGTAATACCTCCTCTTGTTCCTAGGAGTGGTACGTTAGGGAACTCTCCATACCGGTCAATGATGATAACATTTTCTTTGAGATGAGGACACCAACGGATGTCTGAATGGAAGAGCGACATTATCCTTTGAGACCATTTCAAATTCTGCTCGTTCTTCAAGATTGATTGAGGAAGGTGCGAAATAAACCACCTAGATAATAAAGGTACGCAGCACATGAGAGTCCCTTGCCTTTTCATAGTACGAGCATGGAGGGAATGCAAAATGTCTCCAAGCAGGGTAGGCACAGGGTTATGAGTGAGAAATATCTTGATAGCATTCATGTCTATGAATTGGTCTGGAATAGGAAATAACACCAAACCATAGATTAGTAATGCTAGAACATCTTCGAAAGCGTGGACACTCATAGTTTTTAGGAATTCTCGGGCCTTATTTATCAGAAATTTGGCAAGTAAACCCTTAACTCCACTTCTTGTTACCCAATTAGCGTCAATGTTGGACTTTGTCATGTGTAAAGCCGCGGCAACTTCTTCAGACTTCGGAATCTTTTCTAAACCACTGAAAGGTGTTTGATCAAGGATAGGTATCCCAAGAAGCCTGGAAAATTCTTCTAATGTGGGTACCAACTGATAATCTGGGAAGGTGAAGCAATGATGTTTAGGATCGAAGAATTGGAATAGAACTCTCATCATATCTTCTTTGAAACCGGTGGTAACTAAATTGAGGAGAGAACCATGTTTCTTGATGAACTGAGCCTGATCAGGAAGTTCTGACACTAAATTCTTTAGTTGAAGAGAGATCGCCACAAGATTGATCCGGATGGTCTTCCTGGAAGCCATAACCTGTTTAACAGAGCAAAGCTAAATCCCTAAGTCCTTGAAATGGTTAGAACAATGCTATGATGTTATGATGTTATGATGTTATGATGTTATGTAAATAACAAGCACAAGCAAGTCACACAACAATCATTCCTAGGTTTTAAGACTTGCATGAGTTCCATAGGTAAATACCCTCCCCACTGAAGTTTGGTTGGTTCAACCTGTCATAGTAACCGGGTTCTAAAACGATCTCCAATCATTGACCTTCCTTTAAGTCCACTTCAGTGCAACACCAAGTGGTTGACCAAAGCTTCCCTAAAGTCCAATCTCAAAGAGTGTAGTATCGAGTCTCAACCAACCCCAGTCGGAACCGAAGTCAGTTATCTCACTACTTTCTAATGGCTAGGATGAGTCAATTAGGGTTCTAAAGGTCTGGTTAATGCTTTGATGACACCACGCAGACGCCAAATTTCTCCTCAAGTAAACATAAGGAACATCAGGACATCCAAAGTGTCACATTAACCGTAGCCATCATTTTAACCATTCCAGTATACGCCGGATAGTCGCGATGATCTATTGCTACTTACCTAAGGTACACTAGATCCGGGTGTAGGATCTTTCACTCAAGCATAGAATACCCAAGCAATCCCTTAAAAGTAAATCAGACAATAAGTGATCTTTTTTTTTTTTTTTTTTTAAGGTGACCTCTCTTTGTTGCCTCCCCAGCAGAGTCGCCAGTTCTGTCATACGGTGAGCTGGACTTTGTGTGTTTTTGCTTTGGAAAGCAAATGTCGCGGATAGCAAGAGTCGCCACCGACTTTTCTTTTATCCAATAAGGAAAGGCGGAAAAGAACAGGAAAGACCTTGATTAAATTTTGGGTTCGGGAGGTACATTATACAAAGGGAAGGTGTTAGCATCCTTTGTATCCATGGTTATCCGTGGGCTCTTAATTGCTTGATCACTTACGTTTGTCTAAAAAAAGTGTTTGTGAATTGCTTAAAAAATGTTTTGAAAAGGGAGTTTAACTTTGTAATGATTCTTGTACGAATGTATACAAAGTATTTATCTCGTTTAATTTTGAAAGCGGTTTAGAAAAATATAACTTGGCAATGATTCTAGTATGAATGTATACCAAGTGGTGATTTTCTAATAGTTGCAAAGTGTGAGATATAAAAAATGTTTTAGGTTGTGAGCCAGCAATTAAGAGTTATACCTACCCAAGGTCTTTATGGGTATTTCCTATCCTTATGAGGATAAAA
Source organism: Lathyrus oleraceus (assembly GCF_024323335.1). Lineage (NCBI taxonomy): Eukaryota > Viridiplantae > Streptophyta > Magnoliopsida > Fabales > Fabaceae > Lathyrus > Lathyrus oleraceus. The sequence goes on from NC_066582.1 coordinate 50,503,341, forward strand.
CTGTCCTTACTATTGAGAAGTAAGTAGTTCTATCCTTTGGATGTAAAAGGGTCATCGTAGGGTCATCGATTGGTCATTGAAGGCAACATTTGTAAGGATACCTTAGCATTCGAAGGGACGATCATCATTTAACCGTAGGCTACAACGACGGGTCATCGAGGGACAAAATCATATATTCGTAGGCAACATCCAAGGGACTATGATTTATCTTATAGGGACATGATGATTTAACCGAAGGGTCTTTGCTAAGGGTATCCCCACATTCGCGGGACATGACCGTCATACCGTAATACCGTAAGGCAACAAAGAGAGGTCCAGGATCACATATACAAAGGCAATATTTTACAATCAATTAGGTAGTTGTCATCAATTAAGTAATTAGGTCCACATTATAATCAATTAGGTAATTAGGGTGAATCTCCCCAAGGGTATCCCACAAATAAAGTGGAATACCTAGCCAGCTACCTGTTCGGGTAAACGTGAGCCCTTACAAAAATTCAGCAAACAAGTCAGAATACCAAATCAGGGTGCAATCGAGAATTGCACCAAACAAAAGGAACATAGCGGTAGGAATGTCAGGCAAAATAACACATGGTTAGAATAAAACAGATCCGATAAGCATAGAACAGAACAGAAAAATCAGCGACTGTCACGTTCGCTCCTGCCTCGCCTAGCGAAGGCTTAGCGAATGCTCGCTACATGCTCGCTTGGTGATGTGCTAGCGAGCGGCTGCGGGTTCTGGTTTTAATAACAGTACCATTCCAAAAAAAAACTCCACACCCTATGGCATCCATCACAGAAATTACATGGTTAAATATTCAAGATATTCATACATACTTAAATTCACATGCGAAACTTAAGATATTTTATAAATTCAATCATAATGACATATGCAAATTAAGAACATAAAGGGTAATAGTAATGCAAACCTGTGTGCAATTGAACTGCAACCTTGAATTGGCAAGTCACTCTTAAGGTTGGCGCCGGATTGAGTTGGGCGGAGATAGCCTTGGTGCAGATGAGTTTCCTTCAGGGTTTCCTTTAGGGTTGCTCTGAACTCTCTGGGTTAGCCTCCAGGGTTTGTTGTGTTGCTTCTGTTAGGGTTTCCTGGCTAGGGTTTTTGTCCGTCTGCCTCTGTCCTCTTTTTCTGAATGAAGCTCTGCTATTTATAATAATTTTTGTGACCTGATGGGCTCAGAATGAAGCCCAGAATTTTCTGGTATTCGCAAGCTTCGCTAGGCGAGTGGCGTAGCGAAGGGTTCGCTAGGCGAAGGATTTGCTCGCCTAGCGAGCATGCCAGTTTGAGTCATTTCCTCGGTTTGGCCACCTGTGAGCTGAGTCTTTTTTCTTTTAAGATCAATGCCTTGAAAAATGAGTTAGAGTGCCTTGAAAAATGTCTTGCAAGATTAACGGGCAAATTTTGGGGTATGACACTGAGCAAAGCAAGACAATAAAAAGAACCAGAAGCTCTAACAATTACTAGTCTTAGTTCTGATGATCAAAAAGACTAGTACTCTGAGAAGCTGTGATGAACTCAGACATAATGTCCTTCTGACGCATGACTTCGATACAATAAGACTCTGATGAAGATTCACCAAATCCAGAAAGAGTAACGGAAATAATCTCTCAATATGGAAAGGAAGTATTTTAAGAAAGAAGTTATTCAGGGAGACAAAATGGTTATGGCAAGAAACATAGAAGTAATGACATTGAATGTTCATCAAAGACCAATATTCTGTCATCACTCCAATGACCCTTCTCACTACTATATAAAGGACAACCTACCTCATTGAGAAAAAACAACAACGCACAGAAAAAGTCATTCATATTCTCTCTCAATTCTTCACGAGCTGCTGCTCATACGTGAAAATTCTTGCTACAATACATTGTTGTAATACTTGCTTACTCTTAGAAGCACTTTTTATTATAAATACTATTTTGCTAAATTGTTTTTGTTCCTCAAGTGACTCTGCACAGTCTGTATACTTGAGAGGACTAAGAGATCATTCTCTTAGACGATTGGTTGTGTAATCTTTCAAGATTATTGGATTAAGTCCTTTTTGAAGGTGCGATCACCTTGGCGGGTTGACTGGAGTAGCTTTGTATTCTAAGCAAACCGATATAAAATTCAGTGTGTTCATATTTTTGAAAAAGCTTTTATTTTCTAAAACAATTCAACCCCTCCCCCCCTTCTTGTTTTTCTCAACTTCAGTTGGTATCAGAGCTTTGGCTCTGTTATTGATTCTCTAATCAAACACTTAACAGTGTAGAGAGATTCAGAACGAGAAAAACTATGGCCAACACCAATGAAAGAGATAGTTACAACGCTAAACCTCCAGTCTTTGATGGAGAGAAATTTGATTATTGGAAAGACAGAATTGAAAGTTTCTTTTTGGGCTACGACGCTGATTTCTGGGACATTGTCACTATTGGTTACATACCACCTGTAACAGATGCTGGAGTTGCCATCCCCAGAAGCAAAATGACAGATGATCAGAAGCGTGAATTCAAGAATCATCACAAAGCCAGAACGATACTTCTCAATGCAATATCCTACAATGAGTATGAAAAAATCACCAACAGAGAAATAGATAAAGAAATACTTGACTCCCTGAGGATGACTCATGAAGGAAACTCTCAAGTCAAAGAAACAAAAGCTCTGGCTCTAATCCAGAAATATGAAGCCTTCAAAATAGAGGACGATGAAGCTGTAGAGGTAATGTTTTCTAGATTCCAAACTTTAATTGCAGGTCTTAAAGTGCTAGACAAAGGATATACAACTGCGCACCATGTCAAGAAGATAGTCAGAAGCTTGCCAAAGAAGTGGAGACCCATGGTCACAGCCTTAAAACTATCAAAGGATCTGAACAACATCAGCCTTGAAGAATTAGTCAGTTCACTCAGAAGTCACGAGATAGAACTGGAGGAAGATGAACCTCAGAAGAAGATCAAGTCTGTAGCACTAAAGTCTAGATCAGAAAGGCGCAAATCTTATAGAAACAAAGCCTTCCAGGATGAAGAAGAAGACATTGATGACTCTGAAAAGGAAGATTCTGACGATGAGGAAAAATTATCCCTTCTGACCAGAAGAGTGAAACAACTCTAGAGAAAAAGGAATAACAACTTTAAAAAACCAAGATCCAAAGGAGATCGATCAGAACCAGCTTCAAAAGGTAAATCTAACAAATATGTAACTTGTTATGAATGTAAAGAAACAAGTGATTACAGAAACGAATGTCCCAAGTTAAAGAAGGAAAGCTCCAGAAAAGAGAACTTCAAGAAAAATTCCTTCATAACCAAAAAGGAACTGATGGCAACCTGGGACGACAGTGGATCTGACTCATCAGAATCAGACTCTGATGAACAGGCAAATGTGGCACTCATGGCTACCACCTCCAAGAATACTTCAGATGAAGAATCTGAATCCGAAGAGGTATTTTCTAACCTTTCTCGATCTGACCTAGAATCATGCCTATCTGAAACTCTGAACTCATATCAGAAACTTAAACAAAAATCAAAGTTGTAAAAGGTATGCTTGAAGAAACCTTAGAAGAATGTGGTAAACTTGAGATAACAGTTTTAGAACTAAAAGATGAAAACCAAACTTTGATATTGGAAAGAAATTCCACAAACAAAAAATGCTCAAAACTTGAAGAAGCGTTATCTCAAGCTCCACAAACTTCAAATACAGTTATTTATGAATATGAAAAATCCTTTCAAAAGTTTCTGAAGAATGGGATAGAGAGGAGCAGAATGGCATCCATGATTTATGGGGTGAGTCAGAACAATAGAAGAGGAATTGGGTATGATCCTAGTGAAGATAAAACTTCTACTAATGACCAACCTAAATCTCCATTTTCGTATCATTATAGACATACACAAGCACAATGCTTTAATAATGCTAGAAAACCCAAATGTTAAGAAACTCTGGGAAAACTAATCACAAAGGACCCAAAAGATTCTGGGTACCAAATGATAAGATTGTTTATGTTGCAGATATCTTATGCAGCAGAGTTAAAACACCAGTCATGGTACCTGGACTCTGGATGCTCGCGACACATGATGGGAAGAAAGTATATGTTCCAAAACCTAGAACTTAAAGATGTTGGATTCATAGGCTTCGGAGGAAATTAGAAAGGAAGGATCAGAGGCTCCAGAACTATTGGTAATGGTACTCTTCCCTCTATATTTGATGTTCTCTATGTAGAAGGATTAATGCATAATCTGTTATCAATAAGTCAATTAAGTGATAACGGATATGATGTAATCTTCAATCAAAAAACATGTAAAGCCATAAATCAGAACAATGGATATGTCCTATTCACTGGCAAGAGGAAAAACAATATTTATAAAATAAATCTTTCGGATTTAAAAGAACAAAATGTAAAATGTTTAATGTCTGTTCATGAAGAGCAATGAGTATGGCATAAACGCTTGGGCCACATTAGCATGAGAAAGCTATCTCAGCTAAATAAACTCGAGTTAGTCAGAGGTCTACCTAAGATGAAGTTTTCTTAAGATGCTCTATGTGAAGCATGTCAGAAAGGAAAAATTTCAAAATCATCTTTTAAAAAGAAAAATATGGTTTCTACCTCTAAGCCTCTGGAACTTCTTCACATTGATTTATTTGGTCCTGTGAAAACAGCATCAGTCAATGGAAAGAAATATGGACTTGTTATTGTTGATGATTTCAGTCGCTGGACATGGGTAAAATTCTTAAAGCACAAGAGTGAGTCTCACTTTGTATTCACTAGCTTCTGTTCCAAAGTGCAAAACGAACTTGACTCTAAAATCATCAGAATTAGAAGTGATCATGGTGGGGAATTTGAAAATAAATTTTTTGAGGAATTATTTGACTCTAATGGAATATCCCATGATTTCTCCTGCCCTAGAACTCCACAACAAAATGGAGTTGTAGAGAGGAAGAATAGGACACTCCAAGAGATGGCCAAAACCATGATCAATGAAACAAATGTGGCTAAGCACTTTTGGGCTGAAGCAATAAATACAGCGTGTTATATTCAGAATAGAATCTCCATAAGACCTATTATGGAGAAGACTCCCTATGAACTGTGTAAAGGAAGAAAACCCAACATTTCTTATTTTCATCCTTTTGGATGCTCTTGCTTTATTCTAAATATTAAAGAACATCTGAACAAGTTTGATTCAAAAGCACAAAAAGGCATTATGTTAGGATACTCAGAACGCTCTAAAGGCTATAGAGTATACAACACAGAAACCAAAATTATGGAAAAATCAATTCACGTCAGATTTGATGATAAGCTTGACCCTGAAAAGTCAAAGCTAGTTGAGAAACTTGTAGATCTGGAGATTACTCTTGCAGGTTCTGACGAGAAGATCAAAGCACCTGAAGCAGATGCCACTCAAACTTCAGAAGGAACTAAATCCCCAGCAATCCCAAAGAAAGCTAAAAGTCACCTCAACATATCTGAAGAGTTGATTCTGGGAAGCAAGGATAAACCTATCCGAACTAGGTCAACCTTCAAGGTACTTGAAGAAACTCCTCTGGGACTAGTATCTCTGATCGAGCCTACTTCCTGTGATGAGGCACTTTAAGACAGCGACTGGGTTCTAGCCATGCAAGAAGAGCTAGATCAATTCACAAAGAATGACGTCTGGGATCTTGTTCCTAAACCTAAAGGCACTCACATTATCGGAACCAGATGGGTGTTTAGAAACAAGCTGAATGAGAAAGGAGAAGTTGTCAAAAACAAAGCTCGGCTGGTGGCTCAAGGTTACAGTCAACAAGAAGGCATTGACTACAATGAAACCTTTGCCCCAGTCTCCAGGTTAGAATCTATTCGCTTACTTGTTTCATTTGCTGTAAACCATTCTATCAAACTGTATCAAATGGATGTCAAGAGCGCATTTCTTAATGGATATATATCAGAAGAAGTGTATGTCAACCAACCTCCAAGTTTTGAAAATTCAGATTGTCCAGAACATGTTTTTAAACTTAAAAAATCTTTATATGGACTAAAACAAGCTCCCAGAGCTTGGTATGAAAGATTAAGTAATTTTCTTCTGGAACATGATTTTATCAGAGGGAAAGTTGACTCTACACTCTTATGTAAAAACATTAATAATGATCTCATGATATTCCAGATATACGTTGATGATATCATTTTTGGTTCAGCTAACTCCTCTGTATGTCAAGAATTTTCTGAGCTAATGTAGGCAGAATTCGAAATTAGCTTAATGCAAGAACTAAAGTTCTTTCTAGGAATTCAAATTAATCAAGCTTCAGAAGCCACCTACGTTCATCAAAGTAAATACATAAAAGACATTCTGAAGAAATTTGAAATGGCTGAATGTAAACCTGCTAAGACACCCATGCATCCAACTTGCATTCTTGAAAAAGAAGAAGTTAGTCAAAAGGTTTGTCAGAAGCTCTATCGTGGTATGATAGGCTCTCTTCTCTATCTGACTGCTACACGTCCTGATATTCTATTTAGTGTTTGTCTCTGTGCCAGATTCCAATCAGATCCTAGAGAATCTCACTTAACAGCTGTTAAGAGAATACTCCGATATCTGAAAGGAACTCCTAACCTGGGCCTGATGTATGAGAAAACATCAGAGTATAGACTATCTGGTTTTTGTGATGCAGATTACGCAGGAGACAGAATGGAACGAAAAAGTACATCTGGAAATTGTCAGCTCTTGGGAAAGAATCTGATATCCTAGGCCAGCAAAAGACAATCAACCATAGCCTTGTCTACTGCAGAAGCGGAATACATTTCAGCATCATTATGCACTACCCAGATGCTCTGGATGAAGAATCAACTAGAGGATCTTCAAATCTTTGAGAGTAACATTCCTATCTTTTGTGACAATACTGCTGCCATTTGTTTAAGCAAGAATCCTATTTTGCACTCCAGAGCTAAGCACATAGAAATAAAACATCATTTCATTAGAGACTATGTTCAGAAAGGGGTAGTAATGTTGAAATTCATTGATACATACCATCAATGGGCTGGCATCTTTACCAAAACCCTTGCTGAAGATAAATTCTTCTTCATCTTAAAGAATTTGAACATTCAAAATTGTCCTGAATAAAATGTGCCTCTGAGTTAGCGAAATAAGATTCTGATGTAAACAAAGTGGATTCTGTATCTGACTCTGATACTCCTACCAGTTAGAAGTCATCTGAGTTAGAAATCACCAGGAACCAACCCTTTGGTATTCCTGAAGATCAGATAAAGAAAACACGTGGAGCACCTTGTGTCTGACCTTGGACTTCTAGACAGCTGTCTAACAGTAATCAAGAAACAGTCTCATGAGATCTCCTCGAGCAGTGTGCTGATGTTGGGATTAGACATCATTTATGAGCTGTAATCATTCTCCCTCTAACGTGCGTACTTGGTTTTTATGCTAAACTCATTTATGTGTGTCATTTTGCATGCGCCCTAATTTGGGTATTTAAACTCCTCTCTTCACACATTGCACACTTTTCACTCTCACAAACATTCTAAACCCTCTTGCTAGTTTTTCTTCTCTCAAGGCATTCCTGCAGTGTGCCCTCTAGTTCTTCAACGTTCAACCAAGTTCATCAACAATCTTCATGGATTCTCAACAACAATCAGTGTATAACTTCTCTCAACAGATGAACTCAAATGAGCAAGCTCCAAGTTCAAGCACTCCAAACCCAGCTGTTACCGGTGTCGTCTCCACTCCCATCTACAAAGAACCTCACATTCTTGATCATGAGCCTCATATTCACCTTGCAACACATTTTGAAAAACTGGAAGTTTTATGTGAATCACTGGTTGATTTTGACAACATGCGAAGGAACGGTGTCGACCTCACTAAAGAACTGAATAATCAAGGTTGGGGAAACTACTTCCAACATCTCTATGGTCCAGTTTACACAAACCTGGTTAAGGAATTCTGGAGATTTACTGACACTGACGATCACTACATCGTCTCCTATGTTCTGGGAGTCAAGATGGTGATCACTGAGAAATTCATTGCTGCTCTTCTGGGCATGGAGAAAGCTGGAAGAAGAAGAATTTACAACATTAATCCTAGGGCAAAGTATCTGTTCCATGAGATTAATCTAACAATCTTCCAACAGAACGTTGAAGGCAAACACTCCAAGAACAAGGAACTACATCAGAACCTCCGGGTCTGGCTGAAGATCATTTTGGGCACCATCCATCATCGCCCAGCTTCCAACTCCTCAGACTACATCAACACAGATCAGAAGTGCATTTTGTACTGTATCCACAAGGGTCTGAAGCTCTGCCTTCCTGCACTCCTCTTCAAGTATCTTAGAGACTCTGTGAGAGATACCAGAAACAACATGAAGCCCAGAAACTACATTCCTTTGGGGAGGCTCATCTCTGACGTTTTGATTGAAAGCGGTCTTGTGGACCATCTGATTCAATTCAGACTCATGGAAGACGCGATGATCGATACTGGATGAGCCCTGAACGCCCGCAATCTGAAGAGCATGGGGGATTCTGAATCAAGTAAGGGTCAAACCAACTCTGGACACCTCCTGGGAAGCTCTTAAAGATTAGAGAAAGATCCCAAATGAACTCTATTTGTTCTCAAAGATCGACCCTCCAGAATTAGTCATGTATTACTTAGATGATCTGCGAAAACAAGGAGTAGAGTTCTCAGACTGGCTGCTAGAATGTCCTCCAGACTTCATGAAGCGACCACGAGGACAATCTGAGAAGGCAAAACAAGCGAAGAAAGCAAAACTGGGAGAATCCCCCGGATCAAGACCTCTAGTACCTCTGACTGGATCCTCTGGTAAGTCTATCTCTCTTCCTCCTTCTGTACAAGTTAAGCCTATTGCTTCCTCAATCCCTCAACCAACACCCATATACACTAACTCATAAACTCCTCCCTCAACCACCAGACCATCTAACCAACCCTCTCAAAAATTTAACCTGACCACCACCTCTCTACCTATTTCGGAAGCAGAAATGCTAAACGAAACAACCTCACCATCTTCATCTTCCTCTCCAGAATCACCACCCTACTACAACCTCTCATCAGACACTGAACCATATGACTCTCACTCCCAAACTCTGGCTCAGCTCCAAACACGTGCTCTGGCCTCTCAACAGCCAACACAATCCATTCCTGAACCAGAAGTCACTTCGTCACCCACAGAAGACCCAAACACAACCACATCTGACCCTCCACCATCCGAACCAATTCACGCTGAAACACAACCACTTAACTCTGAAATACCCCCACCAAATACATCCGTTGAACCACAAACTCCCACACTTAACTTAAGCCCTCCCACTTCTCCACCCCAAACCTCTGAACTTGAAAACACCCTTCCAACCCTTGAGGAAGCAATAATGGTGTTTGCAGAAGCTTCGGTTGACAAGGTCAAGTCTCTGACCATCAAATCTGGCATCAGCGATGATCCATCCGCTGTAAGGACTCACTGGAACAGAGTGATAAGTTGGATGACCTCTGAAGCCTTTAAGCTGAAGGGCCTCTCTGAGCAAGTCCGCAACGACTTTATCAGAGACGCTGAGATTAAACTTCAAGAGCGCCTAGCTAGAGAAGCTAAGGAGCGAGCACGCAAAGAAGCTGAAGAGAAAGCCAAGCACGAAGAACTACAAAGAATCAAGGAAGCTGAGGCCAAAGCTCTGGCTGATGCTGCTGCTGCTTAAGCTGAAGCACAAGCCAAAGTTGCCGCTGAAGAAGCAGCACGCCTAGCTGAAGAGTCTGCCACCAGAGTAGAACAAGAAGCTCTGACTCAGGGGGAGTCCTCCACTTTTGTCCCCCTGGTTCTAAAGACTCTTGAAGAACTTCAGAAAGAACAGCAGGAAGTCCGAGCCAGATTGGATCAACAAGACTTAGTAAATGTCAACATTCAGAATCTGCTGACCCAGTTGCTCCAGAGGATGCCTCCACCTCCAAACCCTTAGGCACCTAGGATTTACTTTCATGTTCTTTCCTTTTTGCTTGTTGTTCTGATTTGCTTGTTGCTCTGCTCTTATTTGCTTGTTGTTCTCTGCATTCTTGTTTTTCTGCGTTTCTGACATCTGTACCTGCTATATATATATATATATATATATATATATATATATATATATATATATATATATATATATATATATATATATATATATATATATATATATCCTTTTGCACTTCCATTTTCACTAAGTCTTTTTGATTCTGACAAAAAGGGGGAGAACTAAAAACAGCTCTGACGAAAACATATCTAACTCCTATCAGAACTCTGCAAACATTGTTTCTAATTTTTGACTTAGAAATTTGCAGGAGAGTAGCTAGAAACACCATATCATGGAAGGTCCGGTAAGAACTTCTAAACTCCCAGACTTATCTCAGGGGGAGCCCACTTCCATCTGATCTATTACTCTTATCTAAAAATGTTTCATCTCTAAATTAAAATTGTTTTGTCATCATCAAAAAGGGGGAGATTGTAAGAAAAAAATTAGTTCTACAATAGAATTCCAGGATTTTGATGATAACAAAGGATGAAACCAAAAATGGCACCCTAACGAAATTTTTCTAAGTGTGCAGGACTCTGAACAGCAACGAAGGACTCTGATCATTTTATCAGATACAAACACTGATCAGATGTAAAGTGCTAGAAGATCAGACGCATCTGAGGAAGAAGTGCGCCCAAGAAGTTCTGAATCTGAGCAAAGCAAGACAGTAAAAAGAACCAGAAGCTCTAACAACTATTGGTCTTAGTTCTGATGATAAAAAAGACTAGTACTCTAAGAAGCTCTGATGAACTCAGACATAATCTCCTTCTGACGCATGACTCCTATACAACAAGACTCTGATGAAGATTCACCAAATCTAGAAAGAGTAACGGAAAGAATCTCTTAATATGGAAAGGAAGTATTTTAAGAAAGAAGTTATTCAGGGAGACAAAATGGTTATGGCAAGAAACACAGAAGTAATGACATTGAATGCTCATCAAAGACCAATATTCTGTCATCACTCCAACGGTCCTTCTCACTACTATATAAAGGAAAACCTACCTCATTGAGAAAAAACAACAACGCACAGAAAAAGTCATTCATATTCTCTCTCAATTCTTCACGAGCTGATGCTCATACGTGAAAACTCTTCCTATAATACATTGCTGTAATACTTGCTTACTCTTAGAAGCACTTTTTATTACAAATACTATTTTGCTAAATTGTTTTTATTCCTCAAGTGACTCTGCGCAGTCTGTATACTTGAGAGGACTAAGAGATCATTCTCTTAGACGATTGGTTGTGTAATCTTTCAAGATTATTGGATTAAGTCTTTTTTGAAGGCGAAATCACCTTGGCCGGGTGGACTGGAGTACCTTTGTATTCTAAGCGAACCAGTATAAAATTTGGTGTGTTCTTATTTTTGAAAAAGCTTTTATTTTCTAAAACAATTCAACCCCCCCCCCCCCCCCCCTTCTTGTTTTTCTCAACTTCAGAAGCATGTTGAGGGACATGAGTGACCTATATGGAATTTTCCCATCCTGCATAATAGGATGAATGTCTAAGGGCCCAATATTGAACTAGACAAGGATGACACAGTCTATGCCTTGTGTTCAATAGAGACATAAGGGTAAAAGGGTATTTGTACACATAACTATTATCACAAAAGGATTTGTCAGATCACATGACATTTTCGTGTCTTGAGTAGCAGTGATGTGTTGCTAGATATCGCTGACTGTTTATTATGTTAAATACGTGATTTAATATAATTACCAATGTCACGAGAACCTATAGGGTCACACACAAAAGGACGGATTGACGAGAGATAGAGTAAATAAGGAGCGCCGTAAGGTACGGTGCACTTAAGTGAATTGTAGAACATCGTAAGGTACGATGCATTTAAGTAGAATACAAAATATGGTAAGGTACCACGCGCTTAAGTGATTTTGGTATATCATAAGATATGGGTCACATACACTTAAGTGGGCTTTTTAGCTTGCAATCCATACAAGTGGTTCTATAAATAGAACCCTTATGTAGAAGCATTGTATTAGATGAAAATTTTGTTTCTTTCGCTCTCTCTCTCTCTCTCTCTCTCTCTCTCTCTCTCTCAGTCAAAGCCTTCATTCATAGCAGCTAGAACTGAGATTGAAGGAATCCATTCGTGTGGAGTGAGTAGAGGCGTTGTCACCATTCAACGTTCATGATCACTCCTTAGATCTGCATCAAAGGATTCAATCGCCACAAGAGGTAATGATTTCTATCACTGATCATACCCATTCGTAAGAATCACTAAAGGAGAAAATTTTAAATTCCACTGCATTTTGGATCGCTATTCTCCTTCACTTTAATATAAGAAGTTCCTTCATATTCTCCATGGATAATATGCATACAGTCATGCATGCCTATATTCTAAGTCAGTTGTCAACACGGACTTAGAACACTTCAATAGTTAGTAATTAGACTATACCATAGCTCATAAATTGAAAGTTAGATGATAGCTCATTCTTCTTCAGGCTTGATCATATTAGATCAAACAAACATTCTTCAAGCCTGATTAGATTAGATCAGACCAACATTTCTTCAAGCCTGATCAAATTAGATCAAACCAGCAGTCCTAGGTATATTCGTTACGATCACAATATTTTCAAAAAAAAGGATGTGTGACATCTAGGGACCTTTATTTTAGAACCCTAAAATGCCGATGGTTATGTAATATTGGATTCCTAGACATAGGTTTTGCTTGGTAAACATGATAACCTCAATCAAAAGAGATCATCTCTAAGGGATTGTTGTCCTACGAGTATTCATAACGATCACAATACTTTTGAATATGATCTATGCCTTTGAGAACTTTGTCTATAACCTTAGAGTCATTGGCTGGGTAGTATTAACCTTCTTGACGTATGTCTCGCTTGGTTGATACGAAGGCATCACCTAGAAGAGATCATTTTTAAGGGATTATGACTTAATGAGTATTCATTATGGAGACAATATTTTCAAATAAGGTCCATGATTCTAGGGACCACCCAAAACTTTAGAATCTACCTGTGAGGGGTTTATTGGTTAAATAATACCTAATTTTTTTTCCATTCCAAAACTTTAGAGTACTCTCAAACACACATTTCATTTGCATTCACATTCATTAAAAATAATTTTAGCATTTTCATATTCCATTGACAGGGAACCAAAAAAGCAATAATATCTTGTAAACGGGAAAGTATGGGCTCAGAAAGAAGAAACACCTAATTGTTCAAATTTAAGTCACCCAGTCTAGGTAGCTTGAAAGGCCTAAGCTCTCAGCTCACTACTATTAACCGAGATGCTTTCAACAAGGACTATGGAAATCTCCTTACTCTCTTAACAACAGAAGTAGATGCAGAAGATTTGGTTACTTTGGCTCAGTTCTATGACCCTCCATTGAGATGTTTCACATTTCAAATTTTTAGTTGGCGCCTACCTTAGAAGAGTTTGGACACACCTTGAGACTACTACTGAAAGATCAAATTCCCTTCGCCGATTTGAAAGAACTTCCTAGTCATTAAATGATAGCAACAACCCCACACATTACAAATAAAGAAGCGGGGCCTATCTTACAACCAACAGGAAACACTCAAGGCTTCACAAGAATTATCCTAGAAGATGAGGCCTTAGCCTTTGTTCAAGTCCGTGATGGGAATGCCTCCAATGAAGTGCTAGATTTTCTTATCTATGGGATTGTCATGTTCCCTAATATTGACAATTTCATTGATATGACTGCCATATGTGTTTTCTTGACCAAAAGTCCAATTCCTACTCTACTTACAGATGTTTACTACTCTCTTCACCCAAGACATAAAAAGAGAGGTGGGACAATCATCTGTTGTGCTCCTTTGTTGTACTTATGGTTTGCATCTTACTTACCCAAGAAGGATCCTTTTGATGAAAATCAAGTCAACTTCAAATAACCCAAAAGGCTTGTATCCCTTACCGAGAAGGAAATCTCTTGGTATTCTCGTGAGTATGATGAAACATATATAATCTTCATTTGCGATGACTTTTCCAACGTACCAATTATGGGATCTAGGGGATGTATCAACTACAATCCTATTCCGGCTCTACGACAACTTGCATATCTAATGTTGGACAAACCTAAAGACCAGTTGATAGAACTCTTCATCATACATGAAGAATGTGAAGACCATGACATGTTAAGGATTATAAGAATATCTTGGAGAAGAATACACAAAAAAGGAGGGGGTTCGGCAAAAAGAATTGTATCGTTAAGGAACCATGTTCTCAATAGGTAAATGAAAGGGTCAAGAGAATCAAGTTGCCTTTCATCATTGAGCCCTTAGTACAAACAAGATTCCCCGAGCCAGTTCATATCCATGTCGAAGAAGTTGACGAGTTGAAAGCCACAATTGCTAAACAAAGTGTGGCTGAAGACCATGAAAGAAGAACTTGAGGCTATAGAAAGAAACAATACTTGGGAGTTGAATGAGCTTCAAAAGGACAAGAAAGCCATCTGCGTCAGATGGGTTTTCAAAGTGAAATTGAAGCCAGATGGATCAATTTGCAAACACAAAGCAAGGATAGTGGCAAGAGGTTTTCTACAGAAACCTAGGTTAGACTACTTTGAGGTATTTGCTATTGTAGCGAGACATGAGGCAATCAGACTGGTGATTGTGATAACGGATAACAAGAATTGGTCTCGGATACATCTGGATGTGAAATCTGCATTTCTGAACGGTCAATTGCAAGAAGAGGTATACATGTCACAACCTCCTATATTTATGAAAAAGAATTAAGAGGGGATGGTGTAAATATTACCTAAAGCGTTGTATGGACTGAAACAAGCTCCTAGAGCCTGAAATTTGAAAATTGATTCATTTTTCAAGCTCCAAGGATTCAAAAAGTGTGAGATGGAGTATGGCATTTATGTTCAGTATACTTCTGAAGGAAATATGATTCTGGTGTTGTCTCTATGTTGATGACATCTTGTAACAGGAAGTTGTTCAAATGAGATACGGATTTTAAGAAGGTGCTGATGAATGAGTTTGAGATGAATGACTTAAGAAATATGGTATGTTTTCTAGGGATGGAGATTTTATACTCTGAGAAGGGTATCATTTTGCATCAGTTGAAGTATGAACTTAAGCTTCTGAAGAGATGTCAGCTACTGAATGGTAAGGTTGCAGTCACACCTTTAGAAACAAATCACAAATTCGATTCTGATCCTGAGGGTGATGATGTAGATGCCATAACTTTCAAGCAGTTGATTGGATCATTGAGATATTTGTGTAATACCAGACTTGATATTTTCTATGCAGTTGGAATGGTTAGTAGGTTCCTGAGTAAACCGAAGTGGTCTCATTGTCACACCCTAATTTCGACCTTGAATCATTGAATCGAAACATTTATCATAGCATTCGCATAATCTGCATAGCATAACATGCATTTCATTTCGTATAATGCTTAAAATGTCAGCCAAAATAAAATTTCAAATTTACAAACACATCGATAGAATTGATCCTCAAATGGACGTGAAATAAGCGAACGAAAAAGTTCAAAATCGAGCTTGCAGATGCTAGTATTATTGATCTACGATTCATATAGTTTAACCTGCCATGCTCATTTTAATTTTTTCGACTCATTTTTCAATCGCATTTTGATCAGCCTGAGCCTTTTAAACCAATCATTTTTACTTCAATTTTTTTTCAAAACCTGTCTGTTTTCCATAAGTTTATTTCACACTTATCATTTTAGTGCATTCAGTTTAATTTTTCAAGCATTTTTACGTTCGATTTTTTTATTCATTTTGAATCCTTTTATTTTTGTTTTTTTATCGACAAGTTAAAAAAATGAATATTATTGGTTTTAGTTCAATTTTATCACAATTATTTTTTAGTATTTGATTTTATTGATTTTAACTAGTTTATTTAGTTGTCTCTAAAATAGCATTAGAAGGTTAGTATTGACAATGCATTAAGTTGGAAAACCCTAATTAATAATATATATGTATACACTAACGATGATGAATGGAAGAGGACAAAGAGACTCACCTACTGCATAACACACAGCGTGCCCAATAATTCGATCAATAAATCAATAACTTATCCTCATCGATTTAATAACCAATACGACTTTTAAAATATTAGGGAAGAGAAAAAATTATATATATAAATATATATAAAAAAGAGAAAAGAAAAAAAATTATACGAAATACAACATTTTTAGAAAAACTAAGATACGGGTACACGAGTATAATTTATTTAAATACAATTATGTAAATAAAAAAAAAATTATACTGTTTAAATGACAACAAAATATTAAAGTTAAAAAATAATTTGCTCAAAAAGATTTAATATGTTCTAAATAACATAAATAAATCACACTTTAAAAATGTCAATTAATCATGAAATCATGTCTGAATATCAATATTTCCCTCTCCAACATTATTAAAAAGAAGAGTTTTCTAGTTCTAATTCATCGAGAGAAAGATTAGCAACGTTAAGAATATCAAGCTTCATTGAATATAACCAATTCATCTTTACCAATATTTCACATTTTTGTTGCTCCACCAATATCCTCAATCCTTTTTGGGTCGAACCTATTCATTTTCAATGAGTGAATAAATCTATATATGCTCTGATTTTTCTCACAAGAAGATAAAAAACTTGGTTGTACAAAGAGTTTCAATGCAATTAATTGAAATTTAAGGATTAAAGATCCATAAGTTATCCACCATTTTTTTGCAACGAATCAAATTGGTAAAACTCTACATCTAACACTTGAAAAACTCATTATGTACCGACTTAAAAGAAAATATGGTATCAATACGTATCATATAAGTATCATATGCATACCGGTACCCGATACATATCCGGTACCGATATTTTGCCTAAAATAGATTATGGTGCTTCAAAGAATCTCACTTATCCTAACTATCTTATGTTCAACTCTCTCTCTCTCTCTCTCTATATATATATATATATATATATATATATATAATTAATGAACTATAATATTATAAGTGAAGAAAATAATAATTGTAGTAGTTACAAATTTCTGTCGGCGTGCATGATGCTATAATGCGTACGACACCATTGTGGAATATTGTCATTCATTCCTGCAATCTAGAATATATATGCATATCTTCCTCAAGTGTAACACCAGCTTTATCTTTATACCTATACAAAATATATTCTGAATCTCAGCAAATCCATAACCAGCTGGATCCTCATACATTATCTTCACCAACAAAATATTATAAGTTTACATTTATTATCATCAATGATTCCAAAATTTGAAAAGACATGAGCAAGTACTAGTTACACTTATTACACAAATTCTCATCATCAAGAAAAAAGACAAACATATTAAACTTAACTAAAAATCTCTAGGATCAACAAACACATTCCCTAATTGTCTCTTCATCTCCTCCACCGCCACTTGATCATCACTGTGATTTCCAAGTCTTTTTGTGTACCACATATCGTCAACACAAGTCATAGAATCAACTCGAGGAACATGGTTTATAACTGGATCACCAAACCCTAATTCAGTTATCACAACTCTACATTCCTTTAACTTTTCTCCTATTCTTGATGTAAACCTCCATACTGATTCCATTAACCCTCCAAGATTCTCTCCTTCTCCATGAACTCCATAAACAAAAAGAAACCCGAAACTGTTATTATCATTATTACACATTAATGACTCATTCGTCAACATTCTTAGACACGGACATATTTTGTCCTTTGCATGACTAAATGTCGCATGAAGAAACCTAAGTGGTTGAGATAACTTTGTTTTAACATCTTGAACGTTATTATTATTATTTTTATTATTATTGTTGTTGTTATTGTTATCATCAGCTTCACAAGTGTTCCATAAACTAAAAATGATCCATGACGAGTTTGTTGTGATTTTATCGGTAAGAATGTCTTCGGCGCCGTTGAGTTTGAAGTCTTGATCTTTGTAATAACTAACCCAAGTTCCTAAACTGAGTTTCTCTTTGAGAATAATGTCCATGTCTAATGGATACAAATCTTTGGTTTTCAAGAGTCTTGTGTAGAACAAAATTGCTTGGTCTATATTTATTTTGTCTATTTTGATATCCTTGGAAATGTGGTTTGTTATAGGGAAAGTAGTTGGGTGGAGAAATATGATAAGTGAACTGAGATTGACATAGTTGCATTTGTTGGTGAATAGGTTTTTGGAAGCATTGTTGTTCTTTTCTGTGGCTAGAAATGCATAATCAGCACCATTTCTTAGCATCCATTCTTCAATTGAGGTCACAAGTTTTAGTCCAACCCCCTTTCTCCTGCATATCATTCACTTCAATTCAACATCACTATTGCATTCTTTTTTGCTTAAAGAAATAGGTCTGTATGGATAAATTTCGGTTCAACTATAAAAAAATAATATGACGTTATATTTAACTACGGTTTAACCATATAATAAATATTATATCTGATAAATTTTGAGTCAGGTATAGTAATTCATCTTGCATTTCCTCAAAGACGTGCAGGTGCAATTTAAAACCGTGAATATTACCTGTGTGTAGGAGAGACTCTAAGGCCTAGTATGCAACCCATCTTGAAGAGTGATCCAGAGGAAGTTTGCACACTTTTAATGCATCCTCTAACAACTCCAACAAGCTCCCTACATTCAACAAGCTCAGCAACCTGCACAGCATTATAAATCATGATATATAAATAGAAGTGGAATGAATTTGATAATGTGAATGTGGATTTGAAAGATGAAAATGGGAAAAAATGAAAATATATGTTATAGTTATTACTAGTACACACCAACATAACATGAATGGGATAGAGCCTAATCCTAGATAAAGGGTCAGTGATGATGTTGGTGAAAATGGAGAAACCCTTTTTAGTAGTTCCAATCTCGCAGTTTCTTTCAAGGTTCCCTACAACCTTAACATCTCTATCTTCATCAAACTCTCTGATAACAACCTTGTTGTTGGCCATTCTTCTCCCTAAAATGAAGCTACCTAGGTAGTGATGATGATTCTCCTGTGATTGGATCTTTCTTGAATAACTCATATTGTGTCCTTATATATGGTGGAAAACAATTGGTACACAATTCATTTTCTAGTATTTCACAACATATAACTTGATGTGTTTGTTGAAAGTAGGATAACAGTGCTAGTTTCTACTAGTAAAAGGCTGACAATGTTTGTTACAATCGCTTTCATTGGGACAGTTTTTTATTTTTAAATAACATAGAGAATGAAGAGAAAAAAGCACATGAGATAGTCAAGTACATATAGAGATGGATAATGGAAGTAGAGTTTTACATATAGGTGTTGATGATTATTTAAAAATATCTCATCGGACAATATATATTTCAGCTAAATCGATTTTATAATGATAAGATAGTCTTAACAATAATTTTAAAATGATATTAGAATCTGATTTAAGATTGAATGATATTAGAATCTGATTTAAGATTGATTTGATTTGGTTTGGTTTGAATAGCTTTAATTTAAGGTGAGGTTGGCAATGCTAGCATGGTACATTGAGCATAAAATTGGAGCTTTGTCAATTAAAAAGTAAACACATTTCTCTAACATTCATATCATAAAGTAGGAGTAGTATATCCAATACTATTAATTCCTAGTTTAGGAGAATTGAATAAGATAAGTTTTAAGAGACTGCATGTACATTACAAAATAGAAACATTAACATATATATTTACATTTATAGCATAAGAATAAATCTTAATTTAGTAAGGATGTAGATGTCATGATTATTGACATTCTTCTGTCGGCAGTCATCACAAAATAATAATAATAATAATAATAATAATAATAATAATAATAATAATAATAAAACTTAAATGCATTTTTTATCCTATTTTGATATGATCACAATTTTAGTTTTTTAATTTTAAATTAAAAAATTAATTATACATTTTATTCTTTAATTTATTTTATAATTCCACTTAATCTCTTAAATCTTATTTTTTCTAACCCAAAATAAATATCACATTTGTAAAAGTTAGTTTTTTAAAATAAGTGTCATCTTCTAAATATATCCACTAATTAATACTCCTAATTTATAAAAAAAATTCATTACATTAATAATAATTAGATATATTAATAGCCAATAAAAATAATTTGGTAAAATCGATATTTTCTTTCTTTATTATATTTTTTAATATGTGTGAACATATTTTGACAAGGAGGAGGAAGTAACTAGTTTTTGTCAAAATTGTACCATTTTTTGTTGTTGTGGCATTAGGGTTCTACTCCAAACACTAATTTTCATCTTCTTTTTATTCTTCCCACTCTTCTCCAAACCCACACAAGTTACAACATTTGCAAAAATGTTCATGGTATTTAGGAGGCCAATTTGTAGTTTTGTTGCCTTCATAGCTTTCTTTTTCCCTTTAACACTGCAATATTTTCATTGATAGCATAACAGTTTTATTTTTCTTTTTTAATTGGGATTTGTAACAAATTCTATTACTTTGTAGTTTTGAAATGAATTTTAATCTTGGTCTCTTGGGAGTTGGGAGATTCCTTTTCAATGGAATAATGGAGCTATTGTTAGGTGGTGTTTCTCTTTTTGTGGTTTTTGCTAAGAATTGTGAATTTATAAGTGATTTATTTCTTAGATATTTTGCGACCATTTCTAGGCATAATAGAATTTTTCAGTAATTTAATAATAAATAATAATTTAATTAAGAAAATAAAATTAAAAGATTAAAAGAAAACAAAGAAATAGTTAGAAAACTTGTTTTTTCCTGAAAATAAATAATATGTTAGCTAAAATCGGCAAATATGCAAGTTAGTAATAAATTATGTTCCCTAAGTTGCGAAGGTTAGATAAATATAATTACAATCAAATGTGAAGTAGTTGAACCTTTTTAAAGTCTATTGAGATCTAGTAGAAGGATAAGAATTCGTCAAAACTTTTAGGGACTTGATAATTGGATATTTTACATGTTATTTATGCTTATAACGCCACCCGAAAAAAAAGCTAAATGCATTGAACTATGATCGGAAGGAGTTGCACACGCGTGGATAAGATTAAATATGTAATGCCACAAAATTGGAGAAATGAGTCGGACGTGGAGCGCCTCACACCCCAATAGTAGGAAAACAAACACATCACTCGCATATAAAATCGAGCAAGGCTGTATTCTATAGGCCACATTGTCTTAACCAATAAGACTAGTGTTTGTCTACAAATATTGGACTAGAAAATTTCTTCAACGCACATAATCAATCAAACAAGATATTTTACATATTTTTGTCCTTTAGTCTTTTTGTCTTTATCTTACATTTTTTGCATTTTTAGTTTAGTAGCTCAGATACCCAAAATCTTGGAGTTAAAACTCTTTGAAATGGTTCAGGAATCTACGGCGGAGGAACAAAGCTCCTTCCTCATCGCTTGTTTGAAAAAAAGTGAGTAATTATTTAGATTATTAGTTGATTCTCGGCTAACTTTCTATTATAACAATAAATTTGGTATGTTCAGTAGGACATTATGGCCATGAACAACTCAAATATTTAGTTTTTAGGTCAAGATTACGTTTTGCGTATGAAGATGTATTAAGGATAAAATCCGAGCAATATGGATCAACCACCTTCTTCAGCATCAAAAAGGTTATGCCACAGACACCAAACAAACCTCCACAAACTTTGGGAATGCCAACATTCTCGGGTCCTTTAAATCCTTCTAGAGACACACATGTTGATCCACATGAAACCCTAATGATAATGATAGTGTCTTTTATCATAAAAGAGATATACATGGAGGGTGCATGGCCTTATGTGTAAAGTCTCTAAAAAATCTTGTTAGCACTATTAAACCCATAATTCACAATGAGGTTGAGCAAGCTAGTGAGCTAAAAGCTAAGCAAGCAATTTCTAGTGACAAATTGGTCACTTTGGAAATTCAAGGAGTTTAACGAAACCAAGGGAATAATACATTGTTACTAAAAGCTTACTTATCATTGTGACTATATGACCTTCAAAGATTCATTCGATTTATATACAACATGTTTGTGGTTCTATATGTTATGCATGTAATGTTTTCAAATGTTTTTGATGATGACAAATTAAAACAAGAAATAATATATCTAAAGTCTCATTAGGAAAGAAGCAAACATAATATAAAACATCTCAAGTTCTAGTTGAAAGTGCTAGACAAAGTTTAATCAAGCAAAAGAACTTGAAGTTGTGAAGTTGTGAAAATATGAACTTGAAAGTGTGAAGTTATGAAAGTTCGTATGATCACGCACTCAATAATTTATCTTGTTTTTATCATTTAATTGTAAATAAAGTCAGAGTAGGTCTTAAGGTACACACACACACACGCACATACACACACACACGCACATACACACACACTCTCTCTCTCTCTCTCTCTCTCTCTCTCTCTCTCTCTCTCACACACACACACACACACACACACAAAGCATTTCAAACCTCTCATATTTTTTATAAAACTTCTTAAAACCAATTCAGACAAGTGTTTAAATGACTAAGAAGCTTGTTTTATAAATTAGAAAGACAAAATATGTGGAACTTTGTTTTGTAGGTGACATACTTTTAACAAGGACATTAACTTTTGATGATGACAACTAATGATAAACGGATAAAAATGAAAACCTATCGTTTGAGTTTAATAAACTTGATGATCCGATTATGGCAAACAAAGTATACAATTAAAGCCTCATTTCAAGCCACTTGAGCATGTGTCAACATAAAGAGTAATATCCGACAAAGGCTTGAAGCAATATATGGTGATCTCCTAAATTAATATTAGTGATCTCATATTTTAGTAATGAGTGAACGATTGTAGGGCAAAAGGACTTTATTGTAAAAATGCATGGATAAAAGCACACACACACTAAAACATTTTTCAAATTGTTTTATCATAGAAACCATCTTCAAAAATGTTTTGACGTTGTGCCAGATGACTTGGGGGATTGTTAAAATAGTTAGGGGAAAATTTTAGCTTATCTAATCGATTAGGTCATATGTATAATCGATTAGATTAGTTATGTAACACCCCAATTTTTAAATTAATTTATTTTGTTGAGTTTTATATGCTTAAATGATTTATTGGAATGTTATATGTATTTTTTTGGAATTGTACGAGGTTGGGTAGAATATATATCATTTATTACTCTTTTTGGATTAA
Source organism: Lathyrus oleraceus (assembly GCF_024323335.1). Taxonomy (NCBI): domain Eukaryota; kingdom Viridiplantae; phylum Streptophyta; class Magnoliopsida; order Fabales; family Fabaceae; genus Lathyrus; species Lathyrus oleraceus. The sequence continues at coordinate 50,526,457 of NC_066582.1, forward strand.
TTAAAATAATAGAAAATTGGATTAAATGATGAAATAATAAGTTATGGGGAAAATAGAATAATAAAATAGTTAGTGGGACAAGGAGAGATAGAACCAAAATGGAGGGAGAGAATTAGAAATAATAAAAGATTAAATTAGGTTTTTATTTTAAAGAAAAAGAAGGAGAAAAATAGGTTTATGCAGTACGTGAAAATTGGGAAAAGATAAGTTGTAGAGGAAAGAGAACAAACCTAGAGGGAATAACTACCATTGTTGAAAATTCAGGTAAGGGGTAAATTATTCGCTATTCGATGTATATTTCATAAGGGATAGTGAGGGATCCTCACCCTCTTCCTTGTTGTTTTTGTATTTCCCTCTATTGATGAGTTTATGGATGTGGAGAAGGTTTACGCACAACCTTTCTCCTAATTTTTATGATTGATGTTAATTCGTGTATTGATTTATTGATGAAATTCGTAAAAATTTGTATGTCAAAATCTTGATGTTCATGTTCATGTTGCTATGCTTTAATATGATGAACATGTAAACTGATTTGGTGAAAATCTAGGAATAAAGGGAGAGTTTTTGTGCAAATGATGTATTAAACGTGACATAAATATGTATGATGTTTTTCTATCCAATTTAAGTGGTTGGAGGTTGAAATCAGAGCTTTGTAAGTGCTCTCATGGAGGAAGTTGACGGGTGTCACCAGAGTGATGGGAAACTTGTAACTGCAAACGGGGAAGTTGACGGACATCAACGTGATGACAGGGAGACCTTTATGGTCTCTTAGACGGGCTTCTCTCCCCAGGAATCACAAGGTGACAGGTTCGTATGGGGTAAGGGTGACGGGTTGTCATGAAGCCTATCATAACGGTTGGTTGACCGTCAGTCATTCGATTGACTGATTTTGGGTCGTCGGTGTCACACCCCAATTTTGATCTTGAATCATCGAATCGATACATTAATCATGGCATTGGCCTCACATGCATAACTTAACATGCAGTTCATCTCGCATAATGCCTAAAATGTCGACCAAAATAAATTTTCGGATTGACAGTCAGATCGGTTGAATCAATTTTCAAATATACGTGAAATTAGCTGGCGAAAAATTTTAAAATCGAACTTGCAAACATTTGTTTTAACAATTTACGGTTCGCGTAATTTAACATGGCATGATCATTTTATTTTTTCGACTATTTGATTTTTTCCCACTTTGATCAGTCTGAACCTTTTTAACCGGTCATTTTTACCTCAAAATTTGATCAAAACATGTATGTTTCCCAAAGGTTTATTTCGCGCTGATCATTTTGGTACGTTCATTTTAATTTTTTGAATATGTTTGCGTCCTACTTTTATTCCTTTTATTTTTTCTTTTTTGTCAAAGCATTTAGAATAATTAAATAGAATTATTGGTGTTTTTTTTAAGTGATTAATTTTATTTTAGTTTTAACTAATATTATTTGATTTTGTCTCCAAAATAAGTATTAAAGGGCACTGTTGACAATAAAAAAATTCGTTAACCTAAAAAGTATAGTATATATACTAAGTTGTTGAAGTTGAAACGAGATAAAAAAACAAAAACTACACCCGACTGTAAAAAAAGAAGGCGAGGATTCAGCTTCATAAAAAAACGTTTAATCTATCATAATTTTCAATAACATGTCCATTATGTTTGTTTTCTTTCAATAATGAATCAAGTTGCATAACCTCAAAACCAACCTCATAAATCGCAGAAACTAGTACTGTTTCAGTAATGTTCTTTTTTTTCTTTTGACTTTGTTATGTGTCTGTTTTTTTGAAGATTTTTATTTTATTTATGTTTTCTATGTGAGTGAAAGTATATATATATATATATATATATATATATATATATATATATATATATATATATATATATATATATATATATATATGTTTGATTTTGTGTTTCGTTCTTGTGCGCTATTTATCGATTGCGGTTACATTGGATTGTAACTATATTGTAACACTACTGGAAATAGTGAAAAAGATATACATTATGTGTGTTGTCGTTGTTTTATTTATGTGTTGGTTATATTGTTCAGATCAAATCATGTCGGTATGCTGTTTGTATATATGTGTGTATGATGCATGACATTTGTGTTAGTTTGATCCGGTTGTGATGATCACATTCTTACTTTAGCAACATTGTTTTTTTGCTTTGAATGTTTAAGGTTCACTTTTGCTTTGCATATTTTTGATTCGCGCCTTTGCGTCATGATTTTAATTTGAGCATGTTTTCGTTTCTCGCCTTGTTTTTTGATTAATTTATTGTGGATGTATGATGTAGAGATTGTGTATGCTCTTGTATTTCTTTTATCATGTTAAATTCTTGTATGTATATTCGATTCGATTGTGGCGTTTGATTATGCTTTGTGCTTGAGTTCACGTCACTACGCTTGAACCACACTCTTTATGATCCAATTCGCACCCTTTCTGTTACCATTTGTAGCCATCATTTCAAACCACTTTAACTATCTATTCTAACCTTTTCAAAATCATTTTCAAACTGTTTTTCAATACAAGTCCAATGCTTGATCCAACGCCAAGCTATTTTCGAAAATCATTTTCAAACCACTCCAAACCATTCTTTTCAAACCATTTTGTAATTGATAATCAAATGCTTGATTCAAGGTCAAGTCATTTTTCCCAAATTAAAATAAAAAACATTTAATCCTTACTAAACACTTTTCAATAAATATGAAAAAGGAACTAGTGGATACCACGAGCTCTAGAGGCTAGGATACGAGATGGATATCTCGCCCATCCAAGTTCTTGCCATCATATAAAAAATTTTAAATGTGACTTTCGCAAACTCTTTCTTAATCAAAAACCTCAAAACATCTAAAAATATCAAACCTTTTTGAAAATAAGATGGAAAAGGGACGTGGGGGATACCACGAGCTTTAAAGGCTAGGATATGAAATGAATATCTTAGCCATCCAAGCTCTCTCCATCACTCAAAATACATCCAACACATCAACTTTTTTTCGCTGCTGCACGATCAAACTTCAAATCCCTTTCATAAACGAAAGGTATTTTGTCTCAAGACAATGAAACATAACGCTTCGTCCACTTATATGTGTGAGTAAGCTAGCAAAGTTTTCTCGTAAATGTTTATATGTCTATCCATTCGGTCAGATGCAAATGTTCCCTTCTCCACTTGTTTTGGATAGCAAGTGTTTTTCGTCGGTTGAGACAAAATAGCTTTCTCTAAAATTGACCAACAAAGAAACATTTTCTACCTATAACTATGTAGCCTTGAGTTCTCTATCGCACTCGGAGATACGTAGGAGCGTGATCCAAAGTCTCGTCAGGAACCCTAATAAAAAATAACCTTTTTATCCTATTCTTTTTCCCTTATAATTCGAATAGCCTAACATTTCAAAGCTAACACTAATTCTTATAACTAACTAAACGGTTCATGTTGAGTACAACGGACACGATAGGTGCTAATACCCTCCCCTTGCATAATCGACTCCTGAATCCGATTTGGTTGTGACGACCATTATCATAGTTGTTCTTTTAGGGGTTTTATTGATATTTTCCCTTTCCCTCTTTGGGAATAAATAAAGTTTGATGAAGACTCTATTAGCCCATCCCGCGAGCGTGCGATTGCGCTTCGCGATCGTCGTATTATTTTTTTTTAGGTATAACAGATGATACGACCCTTACAAGATATCCACCTTGGGGATCCATACTACGCAACCATCGACTTCGGGGTTCTAGACATGGTTAACATAGTCATGGATTCACAAGAATGTTTTCTACTTACGACAAATACTTGTCGGGCGTCAAATCTTTCAAGAAATCTATTTTGAGCGAGGTTTTCGTATTGACCCTTACGAGATATCCACCTCGGGGATCCATAATATGCAACCATCATCTCTAGTTGGCCAAAGAGGTTCAATGTTCTAAAAAAAAGTCCTTAGAGTCACAGACCCCTTTGAAACATTGAAGCTTACGACAAATACTTGTCGGGCGATAACACTTTCAAGAGCATCTAATCTAAGTGAGGTTTTCATGCCGACCCTTACGAGGTATTCACCTCGAGAATCTACACTAATCAACCATCATCTTATCTTATATTTTTACTCTAGACTCGGGTATATAGGCTTTCCCACAATATGTTCGCAATTAGAATATCCCACAATAGCCATTGAAGCCATTAAACAAATATATAATATAAAACACAATAGAAATAATAAAAGCATAAGATAAAGAAAAGCCATATAAGTAAACAAACACAAGCACGCTACAAACTAAACTAGGTTTGACTCACTTATGGAAGGGATCCCCAACGGAGTCTCCATCTATCGTCCCTCGAAAAAAGAATACGACATTGCGAAGCGCAACCGCACGCTCATGGGATAAGGTCACAGAGTCGCAACCAAACTTTATTTATTCCCAAAGAAGGAAAGGTAAAATGTTGATAAACCCCTAAGATAACGATAATGATATGGTCGTCGCAACCAAATCAGGTTTGGAAGTCGATTATGCAAGGGGAAGGTATTAGCACCTTTCATGTCTGATGTACTCAACGAGAACCATTTGGTTAGTTGTGTGCGTTAATTTTAGCTTTTGAAATGTTAGGATTCTCGAGTTATTAAAATTGAAAAGAAGATCTAACAAAATTGTTTATTTTTTATTAAGGGGTCTGACGAGACTTTGAACCTCGCTCCTACGTATCTCTGAGTGTGATGGACAACTCAAGGCTACGAAGTTCATGCTAGAAAATGTTTCTTTGTTGGTCAATTTTAGAGAACACTATTTTGACACAATTGAAGAAAAAACATTGCTTGCTACGCAAAACAATGGAGAAGGGAACATTTGTATCTGACCAAAGGGATAGACATATGAACATTCGCAGGTAAATGTTGCTAGCTTACTCTCACTTTAGCTGATTCATATATTACTCATCTGTTTGGTATCATACAAGACATATTAGTGCATGCCAATGGTTTAGTCTTCCCTGCAGATTTTGTGGTAATTAACATGAAAGGATATTCAGGAGGATCAACTATTATTGGACGTCCATTCTTGGAAACTGGGAAAGCTTTGATAGATGTGGAAATAGGTGAACTTGTTTTAAAGTTCAACAAGGAAAAAGTGGTGTTTAATGTGTATGAATGGACACCTTGTATGGATGAGCTAGAGACATGCTACCAACTATAAGAAAAAGGTAGTAAGATTGACAAACAAAGGAAAACAAGTTAATTGCCCGATGTGAGGGTATCCCTTACGCCAGACATGCCTTAAGCATGAACCATCAAGCTAATGACGAAAAAGAAATGCTGGATGGAAGGAAACCCATCAGTGATAACCAATTTTTTTTGTTTCTGCATAATTTACATTATGTTATTCGAGACTTTCAATAATAAGAATTAGCCACTTGAGCATGCCTTTCCATTATAACCTATGTTGTCTTTAATGAACAAGTTTGTAGTTATGTTTCTTTCATATTTACAAATTTACACCTTTAGCATTGAACAAATTAACCAAGAGGAACTTGATCATCAGGAAAGAAACTTACAACTTGAAGGCAAATGATGAGAGAATAACTAAAGGAATTTTACTCAACCTTCAGATACCTCAACTTGTAAGGTTAAGGCCAAATAAATTCTATAGTTCACTATTCTTTCTTATTGAGTGTATCCATACATTATTGTTTTATCAGGTTTGATCTATTTCCGATTAAATTTTTCTTGATTAATTAACACACTTTGAGGCAGCCGTTTGTTTATAACTTTGAGCCTTTTTAGCCAACCTGTAGTAATAGGTATATATGTTGCTTACCACTTTGAGCTTAGCCTTTCTTTCGGTGAATTAGACTTAATTCTTAGTCGTATGACGTGAAAGATCTTATCTTTTTACCCTCTCTTTGGAGTGAGGTAGAATTGTAGTTCTTAAGTGGTACGGAAAAGATTATGTTTGGGGTTGCTCTTGGAAGTGAGCAAAGTTCTAAGTTTGGGTTGGGGTACTAGAGAAAATTGGTCAAAATTTAAAATTTTGAGAAAATAAGAAGTGAAAAAAAAGAGTTCTTTAAAAAAAAGAATTAAACAAATGCATATTAAGGACCACAATTGAAATATCTCTAATACGACAAAAAAAGGAGCAAAGGAGTATGATAATAGAAGGAGAACTAGAAACCTTACTCCAAAGGTTTAAACATACTTTCTCAAAAATATCCTACCTGGACATAAGCCAGGATGCAACCAAAAAAGCCCTCAAATGTGTGTGTTTTGATTTCTTAGATGAATTATATTAGAACATGATCAAGCTAAGTATAAACTATTTTGCATGTTAATTGAGAAATTACCTTATCCATTGAGTGAGTCAAGATGATATGAGAGACAAGTTGAGTACTCGTCAAAGTTTTAGGACGTTTTCTGAATTTGCGGATGGAAGTTGGAAGCTAAAATGATGGTTAGGCAAATAAAATATTATATTATATGATGATGTTAAATTGTAATTGTGGAACTTGTTTTCTATTGAAATATGCAGTTGCAGGCGAGTTACATGACGACAATCAACAATTCAAGTTTGGGGTTGTGATGACACTCCATCAGTGCATGATTTCGGTCGAAGAAACAGATCAAAACAAGTTAAAGAGGATAAAAAAAGAAGAATAAAGACCAAAGAATAAGGAAAAATAGCTAAGTGTGAAGAAATAGGGACTTAGTGAAAAATCAGGTAAAAAAGGGAGCAAAGCCATGCAGCTGCTGGAATAATCACGTGCAGCATCACGCGCGATAGAGATGTATCAATTACATCGTGTGTGCGATGTAGGTCACCACGCACACGATGGCCCATTTTTCTGGGATTTTTTACACGTTCTGGTCCATTCTGAAGGCTTTTTAAGGACACTTTCTGCATTTTTACAAGGGTTATGAAATTTGGCACAACAAGTACGAGTTTTACAACACCAAAAGGGATTTTTGAGAGCATTTGAAGCCATTGGAGGCCAATCCTTCAAGGGATCTCATATTCAATTCTTCTTAGTTGTTTTCGGTATTACATTTTAAATTATGAGTAGCTAATTCTCCCTAGGTTAGGTTGTGTTTGATGAACCTGTTTCGATATTGTTGCGACATATGTTTGATTTGATATTGCATGAGTATTTGACTTATAATTCTATTCAATTGCTCCTTGTTTGTAATGCATTTTATGTGAGATACTCTTTTAATATGATTTTGAGCACATAGGGAATACTGACCATTAGCCTATGTGTTGGACCTAGGGCAATTGGTTTGCTTACGCTGGTTGAATAGGGAATTAACGCTCTGTTGCATTGCATAATCCTGCTTACGTTGGTGGACTAGGAATAGAAAACTCTGAGTAGTGATTATTGAGATATATCGCAATGGATTATTTATAGTGGTTTATATAATTCGTCGTGGGATTATAGGGTCGATATCATTCATGTAATGCATTGAACAACAATAATAGAGAAATAGGGGATTCTATACACAACTTGACCACTTTCATAATTTTGTCTGAACACTTTGTTCTATTTAAACATTTGAAGTTGAAAACCCCTTGTTTACTATTTCCTACACATTGCATAATTTCTTCTTGTTAAATAGCAGTCATGTGGATTCGATCTTTTTTATTACTACGATATCATCGATACACTTGCCGAGAAGTCATCAAGTTTTTGGGGCCGTTATTGGGGACCATTGATATTTCAACAAGGCAATGTTTCTGCAACGTTTTGTTTTTAGTTTATAGTTATTTTCTTGTTAATCATAGTGTTACTGAGGTATTTCCAGTTTGTGTATGCGTAGCTCAGGATCAACGTTGACACCATTTAATATAGAAATTGAAAGAACCGCACATACTGTCAGGAGAGAAGTTAGAGAGGTAACTCTAGCTCAAAGGATATTAGTAGAAGATCAAAAACTGATCTCTTCTGACACTGAAGAGATGATCACCACGGTCGCTGCACCACCCCAAACTTTAGGGGATTACTGCAAAAGAATTGATGAAAGACAGGTTTCTAAAGGGTTTGTACCAAAAAACCCAGCTAAGTTTGATATTAAAAATTATACGCTTTCAGGTCTAAGAGACAATTTGTTCGATGGGAACGCAATCAGAGATCTGTGGGAGCATCTTACTCGCTTTTATGAAACAACTTCGATGTGCAGACCATCTGACATCATGAAAGACCAAGTCAAGCTATGGTGGTTTGGTTTCTAACTAATTGGAAAGGCTAAGGATTTGTTACTTTGCATTTCAAATGGAACAATTTGAACATGGAAGGAGTTGGAGGACAAATTCTTAGAGAGGTTCTTCACCACTATGCAGTTTACTGAGCAAAGAGAAGAAATAGTAAATTTTTAGAAACATGAAACTAAGTCGCTCTATGAACCATGGGAAAGGTTCAAACTTTTATTGCGCATGTGCCCAAATCATATATGAACAATATGGATAAAATGAAATTTTTATCAAAAGTCTTAAGAGTCAGTTACACATGATGTTAGAGGCTTCCGCGGGAGGTACAATTAGATCAATGACGGAACCACAAGCGAAAGACCTGATTGAAAAGACGTGCTTGAATTAGTATCATTCAAAGAGCGACATATCAGTAAAAATTGAAATTGTGGGCACTTCCAAAGGTATGTTAGCTGTTGATACCCATACTACACTCTTAGCTCAAATTGAATTGTTCAATAAAAAAATAGTTAAAAGCAGCTTAAGTAAAGCTAACGTGAGTCAGCTAGAAGCACTTAGGTGTGATTTATATGGAGAAGGACACGAAAATGAAAGGTGCTCTTTGGAAGGGTCAAGTGAAGAAGCTCATTTTTCAAATTTTTAGAAGAATAACCCTTATTCCAACACCTACAATCCAGGATGGAAGGATCACCCAAATTTTCGATGGAGCAATAAACAAAATTCAAGTGCTACTCAAGGTGGCCAACAAGCTCCAATCTAAAGGAAGCCTTCACAACTTGAAGAGACCTTGTAAATTTTCATTAAGGCCGCTAAGAGTAGTTTCGATCAGGTGAATAAGAACCATGAGACAATGAATAGAAACAATGATGCATCTATAAAAATTTGGAGATGCAAATTGGCCAGTTATCTAGACAAATAGCTGCTTTACCTAGCTCGAGTGGAGGATTTACATGTAACACTATAGATAATCCTAAGAATGAATCTTGAAAGGCAGTAGAAATAAGGTGGCCACGAACAAGGGTGAAAATGAAATAGTTGAAAAGGTTTTGATGGAAAAGGAAGAAGTGAGGATTGAAAAAGAGAAGAGTAACAATCAAGGTGACCAAGAGGAGAGAGGAATGACCATGGAACAATTAATAGATAAAAACTCCATTTGGAGAAGGACCAAGAAGCAGATCCTAAATGAGCCTAATCCAGAACTATATGATTACATTAAACCTCCCTATCCTATAATTAAGAAAAAACCATTATAGGAATATGACGGAGGATTGTTTGCAAAGTTTAAAGAGATGCTGACTACACTTTAGGTAATTATTTCGTTTCATGAGTTTTAGAACTAATTCCCAAGTTTTCTAAATTTATACAGGCATTGCTAAAGGGTACAAAGTGGAAGTTGGTATAAGAACAGGTGAACATGACAGAGAAAGATGAGATGACAGTGCCTCAAGCATTGCCACCAAAGATGAAAGATCCAGGAAAGTTCACAATCGCTTGTACCATTGGTGGAGTAAAGATCCTACATGCTTTATGTGATTTAGGGTCTAGTATCAATGTCATACCACTGAATAAGTTTAAGGAAATGAAACTGGGAGAGATCATATCGAGTAATATGACTCTCACTTTAGTTGATTCATCTGCTACTCACCCGCTTGGTATCATACAAGAAGTATTAGTGCATGTCGATGGTTTAGTCTTCCCTGCAGATTTTGTGGTAATTGACATGAAAGGAGATTCAGAAGGATCAGTTATTCTCAGATGCCCATTCTTGGTAATTGGGAAATCTTTGATAAATGTGGAAATAGGTGAAGTTGTCTTGAAGTTCAACAAGGAAAAGGAGGTGTTTAATGTGTATGAATGGACACCTTATGTGGATGATCTGGAGACATGCTATAACTGGAAGAAAAAGGTAGTAAGGTTGATAAAGGAAGGAAACGAGTGAATTGACCGGCGTGAGGGTATCCCTTGCACCATACAAGCCTCAGGCATGAACCGTCAAGATAATGCAATAAAAGAAGCACTAGATGTGAGAGAACCCATCGTTATAACCAAAATTAGCCACTCAAGCATGCTTTTCCATTACAACCTCTGATGTCTTTAATGAACAAGTTTGTAGCCACATTTCTTTCAGATTTACAAATTTGCACTTTAGCATTGAATAAATGAACCAAGAGGAACTTGATCATCCAGAAAGAGACTTACAACTTGAAGGAAAAGGATGAGAAAAGAATAAAAGACTTTTACTCAACCTCCAGATACCTTAACTAGTAAGGTTTAGGCCAAATAAATTCCATTGTGCATTATTCTTTCTTATTGAGTGTATCCATGCATTATTGTTTTATCTTGTGTGATCTATTTCCGATTAAAGATTGCCTTGATTGATTAACACACTTTGAGGCAACTATTTATTTATAACTTGGAGCCATTTTAGCCACCATATAGTAATAGGTATATCCGTTGCAAACCACTTTGAGCTTAGCCTTTCTTTTAGCAACTTAGATTTAATTATTAGTCATATGACTTAAAAGATCTTATATTTATACCCTCTATTTGGAGTTAGGTAGAATTGTAGTTCTTAAGTGGTATGAAAAAGATTAAGTTTGGGGTTTCTCTTGGAAGTGAGCAAAGTTCTAAGTTTGGGGTTGGGGTACTAGAGAAAATTGGTCAAAATTCAAAATTTAAGAAAAGAAGAAGTGAAAAAAAAATAGACTTCTTAAAAAAAAAAGAATTAAGCGAATGCATATTAAGGACCACAATTGAAATATATCTAGTATCTTAAAGAAGGAACAAATGAGTATGATAATAGAAGGAGAACTAAGCACCTAACTCTAAAGGTTTAAACCTACTTTCCCAAAAATATCCTACCTGAACATAAGCCAAGATACAAATGAAAAAGCCCTCAAACGTGTGTGTTTTGATTTCTTCAATGAATTATATTAGAACATGACCAAGCAAAGTATAAACTAGTTTGCATGTTGATTGAGAGATTACTTTATCCATTGATTGAGTCAATGTGAGATGAGAGACATGTTGAGTGCTCGTCGAAGTTTGAGGACGTTTTCCCAATTTGTCGGATGGAAGTTAGAAGCTATAGTAATGGTCAGGTAAATAAAATATTATATTATATGGTGATGTTCAATTGTTATTGTGCAACTCGTTTTCTGTTGAAATATGCAGTTGTAGGCGAGTTACTTGAGGACAAGCAACAATTCAAGTTTATGGTTGTGATGACACTCCATCATTGTATGAATTAGGTCAAAGAGACAGATAAAAACAAGTTAAAGAAGAGAAAAAAATGAATAAGAAAGACCAAATAATAAGAAAAAAATAGGTAAGTGTGAAGAAATAGGGACTTAGTGAAAAACCAGGTGAAAAAGGGAGCAAAAACATGCAACTACTGGAATAATCATGTCCAACATCACGCATGGGATATGGATGTATTAGTTGCATCACATGCACGATCCAGGTCATCACACGTGCGATGGCCCATTTTTCTGGACTTTTTTGACACGTTCTGGTCCATTCTGAAGGCTTTTTAAGGGGACTTTCTGCATTTTTTAAAGGGTTTCAAAATTTGGCTCAACAAGTACGAGTTTTAGCACACCAGAAGGGATTTTTGAGATCATTTGAAGCCATTGGAGGCCAATCCTTCAAGGGATCTCATTTGCAATTCTTTTTAATTGTTTTTGGTATTGTATTTTGAATTACGAGTAGCTAATTCTCTCTAGGTTAGATTGTGTTTGATGAACCTGTTTCGTTATTGTTATGGCATATGTTTGATTTGATGTTACTTGAGTATTTTGACTTATATTTCTATTCAATTCCTTCTTGTTCATAATACTTTTTATGTGAGATGCTCTTTTAATATGATTTTTTTCACATAGGGAATATTGACCATTAGTCTATAGGTTGGACCTAGGGCAATTTTCGTGCCTACGCTAGTTGAATAGGGATAAGAGACCCCGAGTAGTGGCTAGTGAATTAACACTTTGTATATTGCATAATCCTGCTTACATTGGTGCACTAGGGATAGAAAACTCCGAGTAGTGATTAGTGAGATAATCACAAGGGATTGGTTATAGTGGTTTAGTTAATTCGCCATGGGATTATATGGTCAATATCATTCAAGTAATACATAAAACATCAACAATAAAGAAATAGGGGATTCAATACACAACCTGGCCGCTTTCATAATTCTATCCAAACACGTTGTTTTATTTTCGCATTTGAACTTGAACCCCCCCCCCCCCCCCCCCCGTTTATTGTTACCTACGTAGTGCACAATTTTGTCTTGTTAAATAACAGTCTCTATGGATTCGATCTTTTTTTATTACTGAGCATTATCGGGACACTTGCCAAATAATCAATATCGTGTCAATTTCCAAGGACTAAATATGATCCAGTATGACATGCTTAATTAGTGTTTGGCTTTGAGAATTTCAAAGATCAGAAACTTAAACATGCAAGGTGTTTGATCTTTCGAAACTTTATTATAAAAGCACACAATATGTTCAAGTCAAATCACAAATCCACATTCACTCAACATACATCTGGTTCAAGATGAATACTACTTCTGAATAATCTATTACTCCCATTGTTTCAGAGGCTCCTATAGTCTTTGAGGCAACTCCTAATTAGAAGGTCATACATTTGAAGAAATTCCTTCAACCTCTCTTCATCAGGAACTGAAGCCACAAAATAATATTAGTAAAAAGAAGAAGTCCAAGATAAGAAGAAGATTAAGAAAAGTGATTCATTTCGATTCAGATGAAGAAGAGGAATTGGATTTAGACCGGGGAAACTTTTTCTGCGCTTGGAGAGCTACGGATGATTAGAATTAATGTTATAAACATCTTTTTGTAATCATTCCTTTAGTTTAACAAAGTTATTTTCCCTTTTGCATAATATTCTTTTATTCATAATTATTTCCTTTAATGTAAACTGATCAAGAAGTTCAAAATTCAGAAATAAAAACACAACGCTCTTAACTTGATATTTCTTTTTCATTCGATTCATTTGATACATCCAACTAACCATAGAAAATATTTTGGTTATACAATCATAGGCTAATAAAGAGTACATCAAATTAAACTAAGAATCTGAACATACAAGTCTTAAGCAAAATAAAATTACAAAGGAAAGACATAAATGAATTATTTTGGCATAATGTGTTACAATATACATTCATTAATTGGAGATGCTTTACAAGTCACACAAACCAAAGTCATGAATAATATCATAAACATTACATTTAAAGAATCCAACCAAAAATAAAAGAAATGCACAAAAGAGAAACTTAGGGACACGCTGCATGCCGAAGTTAAACAGAAGGCAGATCCTGAAGTTGAACATTAGAAGAATTTTGCATTATCCCAATGTCAACTATAGACTTCTTTCCTAGATATTGAATGAAATTTGATTCACATTTAAAACATGAAGAGGATAAATCTTAAATATCTACATTAAGAAGAAACAGGAAATCTATTTCATCAAATTCCATTGAATCTAAGTTCTCAAGTGGATTGGCATCAATAGATGATTCCAAACTACCCTTTTTCAAGAAAAATAATTAGATATCTTCGATAGATCAAAGATATCCTTAATAAAACACAAATTTTGTTTCGAAACATGAGCATCTTAGGTAACTCGATCAATTTCACAGTCAGTTGCATAAGTAGAAGTTACTAAGATGATGATGAAATGTACATCAGAAGTTCCGAAGAGGGTGGCAAACTTATCATCAGAAGCTTTTTAATCCAGAAGTCACAACTATTTGAGGCCGGGCAATAAATTTTTTAGTGCTAATGTATGTTAGAGATTTGGTATAATGAACCAAACACCTAAAACATACCACACACTAAAAGAAAAAGATCAAAGGGTGGACTTATCTCATTCATACTTGTATTGGTTCATCTAACACAAGGTTATTGATGAACCAATTAGCCTTAGGATTTGGAGATTTCATTGGTCAATGAAAGGGATGGGAAAGAATGGGATTGAAGATGAAGAGGAATGGGAGATGAGAGAAACACAAATTGGTCATGAGAGAAATTTTATCAAATTAAAATCATTCATTCATTTAAGGAGATGAAATGTACATTTCATCAATCCCCTAAATCCAATGATTTTAACTCAACAAAAGTCAAATCAACCTTGACCAAGGCCTAAACACATATTCAAACCTCACAAGTAAATAAAAATGGCTCAACATAATTTTGACACAATTAATCAATTAAAAATCAAATTAAAAATGCATTTAAATTCAATTTAATTTGGTCAAAACCTAAAATCTCTTCAAAACACCAAATAAATGGCCAAGAGATTTATCCTAGGTCAATGAAGGTCAAAGGACCTTGGACAAAAAATTTCATGATTTTTAAAAAGTCAGAAGTATTTTTAAAGAATTAAAAATATGCACAAAAATAATTAATTCATGAAAAATATCAAAATTAATCAAAAAATAATTTTAATTTAGAAAATGAAAAATAAAAATATTTAAAGATTTTTGGTGAAAGTCCCATATTTTTTGGATTAAAAATGAAATTAATATGAATTAATGAAAATAAGCTAATTAAAATATAAAATCAGAAATTAAATAAAATGAGAAAAAATAAGGGCCATCAGATCTCCCTCATTAATTGAGGTGGCAGATCAGATGGCCACACACGCGCGTTCCACCATGCACTCAAGTCAATTTAATGTACACGTGGTAATGCTAAGCAATGGTCTAGAATATAACATCCAAACATGATCAGATGGCCAGGAGGTATGCCAACACACCATCGGAGCTAGGGCTCCTGTCATCTTCTCTGGTGACCTCCACCGGACTGGTCCAACTTTATTTCAATGGAAAATGACAAACAAGGACACTATTTCAAATAGAAAGTGCTCAGGATCACGAATCTGGCCTTAATTTTCTCCAATTCCAAGTATATAAAAAGATACAGGGATTTGAATTTTGAGGATCGTGAACTTAGTTGCTTCGATTTGACCTCAAAGCAACTCAATCTTCTTTCCTACATTGGTAGGACTTCAGCCAACCAAAAATCATAAAGAATGGTGAAGAATTGAGGGAGAATCGAAGAGATAAAAATTCTAAAAAATTACCTTCAAGGGAGCTTCAACCTTGCTTGATCTTGATTCCAATTGTGCTTGGCTTTGTTTCAGAAGCTTGTAGGAAGTGATTAAGATCAGAAAATCACCTGGACTCTTGGAGTTTCAATCTCAAAACAGAATGAAGCTCGATTTTCAAATAAAAACCTTCAAGATTATCCTTTAGTGGTGAGGGTTTGGATTGCAGGTTCAAAGCTTGGGCATGAGCTCTCCAATTCTGAGCATGAGGAGTTGTATTTATAGGCCATGAGATTCATTTTCACACACTTCCAAACTTTGCCAAATTTAGCAATTCACCTTGCATGCTTGCATGGTCGTGTGATAGGACCATCAAGTGATGCTATCAGGTCCAAAAATGCTTGAGAATCATGATGAAATCATGTCATGTGGCCATGCATTTATGTTTGAATTGTGAAAGTGAAAATCATCCAATTGATCCTTTGAAAATAACCCATGCTCAAGTCCTTCATTCTTTGGCCAAATGAGATGATCTTGAACTTTTTGGAAAGTTGAGGTCAAGAGGGACAACTTTCATGTTGAACACTTTTTCATTTTAAGCTTGGATCATGATGAATTTTGGGGTGAAATTTTGGAAAATCAAACATGTTTGAAAATTTTCTAAGTACCAAGTCAAATGTTCACTTCTTCCACCTTGAATAACTTTTGATGTGGACTTCAAATGAAAAAAGTTCCTTCATCAAAGTTGTATCTCTTTCAAACCTATTCAATTTAGGCACAAATTTGACCTTATTTGGATTTGGCGTGAAGGAGTTATGCATTTTAGAAGTTGAGGAAAATCACTTGTTCAATGGTATTGGCCCAAAATGACCTATAATGTTTCCTCTTGGAACATGCATTTTCAAGTTGAATTTGAACTTCCTTCAAACATAAAAGTTGAAGTATACATCTTGAATTTGATCATGGAATTTTAATGGCTTTCATCGCATAAAAATTGAGCAAGTTATGGTCTTGGGAAATTGATCTCCAAACTAGGGTTCAGACAAAGTGACCTATAATCTGTCACCATATAAACTGACTTTACAAGCAAACTTAGCTCTTGACTTAAACATGAAAGTTATTTGGAGTGTCATTTTGAGTAGCTTTTCTCTTGGGATCATTTTCATATGACAAATATTGTAGGAGATAGGGTCTAAGGAACCCTAGTTTTGACCAGTTGACTTTCTCTGGTCAACCACCATGAACCACCTTGCTAGCTTGATATTATCTTGACTTTTGGAACTCATGGAGGATCATATATGCATAATATGATGTAATATGAAGTATCCCTTGAAATATTTGATCAAATGTTGAAGAAACTTGTTGAGGAAGTCACATAAGATACCCAGATGAATTAGGGTTTCCAAGGCAAACAATCTTCAAACCCTTGATAAATTCTTGATCAAAATGACATGTGAAGATCATGGGGATCCATATATGATGTCTAGAGTCAATGTTAACCATATCTTGACTGAACTCCTTGCATTGAGGGTCTTAAACCCTAGATATGAGCTTGATATAGCATGGGTGAACACACACACTACCTATAAAAGTAACAAACTATACATTGACATATTTTTGGTATTTAGGTTAGTAAATAATGAAAAACAAAGTATGATACAATCAAAAGTGTGATTGGTGATCTCTCCCAATGCAAACCCAATAAATGAGGGGTAAATATGATGCCAAGGTGTGATCCCAAAGCCAATGCATGTGATGAGATAGCATGAGGGATCTTAGGGTCAAAATTGGGGTCTTACAGTTGCCCCTATTTAAGGACATTCTAACTAAGGATGTGAAGGTTAAAATCTTTGGATCAACTCAGTAGAATGGACTTAAATAATAACAATAGAGACAAATTTTGATCCCTAAGAGACCCGATGATACATATGAATGAATGTTAAAATAATTTCTGTGGGGAAAATGTTTCCACAAAGGAAAAGAATCCGGAGAGACTGAAAGTCTACAGGAGCATAATGTATTTCATAAGGAAAACTCACTGGGGAGACAGAGACTCTGGGGATAAAAGTTGTGCGTAGGTCAGACTACAACTTAAAAGCTGCTGGAGACACAAGGGGATTCCATGAAAATAAATCAATGGAAGGACCCGGTCGGGGATAAAGAAGAATCTGCAGGGGAAACAGGTATATCAGAACAAAACTGAAATACCTGAACCAAACTCAACTAGGGAAGAATAATCTTCAACACAGGAGTACCAGAAATATATTATCTA
Organism: Lathyrus oleraceus; assembly: GCF_024323335.1. NCBI lineage: Eukaryota > Viridiplantae > Streptophyta > Magnoliopsida > Fabales > Fabaceae > Lathyrus > Lathyrus oleraceus. Next base: position 50,543,972 of record NC_066582.1, read on the forward strand.
TTACCGGTTACTGGGTAGGAAGATAACATAATCTGACAGAGAGGCATCTGTTACCGGTTAGAGTAAACATATCAAGAATGACTCACTAAGGGAAACAAGAGGTGTATTCATTACCGGTCACTGGGTAGGAAACAACCTGCTGGGGAAAAATATCAAATAGGATTTACAACTACCAATTACTGGACAGAAGACCCAAGAAAGAGAATATATGTCACTGGTTAAAGTGAACATATCAAGGATAGACTCAAAGGAAGAATATTCGTCATCGGTTAAGATGAACATGTCAAGGATAGACCACCGGGGAAAAAAATACGAATTATATTTATCAGTTACTGGATAGAATACCAAAGAGAGAATATCCGTCACCAGTCAGGATGAATATATCAAGGATAGACTCAGAGGGAAAAGTAGGATTTACAACTACTGGTTACTGGGCAGAAGACCGCAAAGAGGAGAAAACCCGTCATTGGTTAGGATGGACATATCAAGGATTAACTCTCTAGGGAATTAAATAGGGATTAAAACTACCTTCTTACTGGGTAGGAAACCGCAAAGAGAGAATATATGTCACTAGTTAAATTGAACATATCAAGGATAGTCTCAAGGGAGGAATATCCGTCATTGGTTAAGATGAACATATCAAGGATAGACTTCCTGGGGAAACGTAAGACGAATCCGCATTGGAAAAAAATAAGAGGAAGTAGATTACTACTATCGGGTATTAGGTAAAATTAAAACACTCACAAATCGAAAAGAATATTACCAGTTACTGGGTAAAAAACTTTTGAGGGACCAGAAAGAAATGGTCAAACAAAGACTCGACCCGATGAGGATATAACTCAGCGGGAGTGGTTCCATCCAAATAATCAACTGGGGAGGAAACTGAAATAATAATCATCCATAAGGAAATAACTCAGTGGGGAATGAGAAAGGTTAAATTCTTTCTGCTTAAGGGGCTGACACTCTACAATTGAGGGAGGACAGACGCACCAAATCTGCATGGAGAAACAATATCACCATAGCAGAGGATCATAGAATAAGAAATCAGATGCAATAGCATGCATGATGAAATATCTGATGTATGAATGTATATGTATATATGATTGATGATTATGCTGACAAAACAATCACAAAGGGTACAAACGTCACTGATTCGAATCATCGTTACAACACTCGGCTAATCTCGACAGGATGGAAGCACCACTAGAGAAAAATGTTGGGTATGAATATAAGTCATCCATCTTTGAATATCTCAAACCTGGCTAAGGAAGGAGAAAAGATCTGTTGAAGACCTTAAATGTCAACTCTACGAGGAATTTTAGGTCAACACCAAACCAAATGGGAGACAACCTTGCAGAGGACTATAAACACTGCTCAAGAATCAACACTGGCAGGGATCAGGAGTGAATTCCATTGTGGAACTTATGGGGAGTGAAACTCTGCGTTGGATCCATGCAAATCGTTGAGAATGTGAGCCTACAACTCAGCTGGGGAGGCGATTACTACTCAGCTGGAAAAATAGATTTGTCGTTGGGGAGGAAGAAATAACCAAACCAACTGCTTGGGGAAGACCAACAATGCTTTGCACTTTAGGACTCACCTGTTCTCAGACTGCTATTGATATTCCTTACGGAAATCGAATGCCTTTTAAAGTAATTTCTTTTATTATTTTAAGAAAAATTATTTTTATTTTATTATTTCAAAATTTTAAAATTATCATCATATAAATTCAATTCTATTTGGCTGAAAAATAAATAAGAGTAGAAACAATTAGATTAAAAGCTCAACTTTATTTAATAGAATGGTAGTCTGTAAATGACAAGACTCCATAGATCTTTTACAAAAGTTGAAAAATGGTATTTTACATGGAAAATGGCTACATTGAATACAATGATCACTAATCCTTCTGCCAACTTCAGTATCCACTGTGCTCTTGGCTTCGGTTGAGGATGATGAATCAAAGTAGACTATCTTGCTCAAACTGCTCTCAAGACTGGAGATCAACCGAATGCAGTTACTTGCCATAATCCCTAATTTTTGCCTAGATTGCCCCAAGGTAGGGTACTCAATCTACCGGGAGAAATTTTCTGTTTTATGTCTCTAATTTTTACCTGGATTTCCCTTTCGGGTTTTCAGTCCACCGAGATGCTCAGTTTTGCCTAAGTTGCCCTTTCGGGTTTTAAACTTAGAGAGTTGTTCTTTTCTTTTTAGGCGAAGTATTTCTTGTTTGCATCGGCATTCACAGGACGTGTGAACTCTTCACCATCCATAGTTGTAAGAATTAAAGCACCACCTGAAAAGGCTCTCTTAATAACATATGGGCCTTCATAATTAAGAGTCCATTTGCCCATAACATCTGGTTTGAAAGATAGCATCTTCTTGAGCACAAGGTCCCATTCTCTGAATACACGAGGCCTGACCTTCTTATGAAAATATTTCTTCATTCTCTACTGGTACAACTGACCATGACACATGGCAATCAACCTCTTCTCTTCAATTAAATTCAGCTAATCATATCTGGTCTGGCACCATTCAGCTTCCATCAACTTGGCTTCCATCAAGACACGTAATGATGGGATATCAACCTCTATTGGGAGCATAAATTCCATACCATAAACAAGTGAGAAAGGGGTTGCCCTTGTTGAAGTGCAGATGGATGTACGGTACCCATGTAAAGCAAACAGGAGCATCTCATGCCAATCTTCATACGTCACAACCATCTTCTGGATGATTCTCTTGATGTTCTTGTTTGCAGCTTCAACAACCCCATTCATCTTAGGTCTGTAGGGAGAAGAATTACGATGTGCAATCTCGAAGTCCTTGCAAAGAGCTTCCACCATATTGTTGTTCAAGTTCGATCCATTGTCAGTAATGATCTTACTTGGCACACCATAATGGCATATAATCTGATTCTTGATAAACCTCACAATAACTTGCTTAGCTACATTCGCATACGATGCCGCTTTAACCCACTTTGTGAAGTAGTCAATAGCCACCAAGATGAAATGATGTTCGTTCGAAGCTTTAGGCTTAATCATGCCAATCATATCAATTCCCCACATGGAGAAGGGCCATGGAGAGGAAATAACATTTAACAGTGTCGGAGGAACATGAATCTTATCTATATAAATTTGACACTTGTGGCATTTCTTCACAAACTTGCAACAGTCAGATTCCATTGTCAACCAATAGTAACATGCTCTCAACATATTCTTAGCCATAACATGCCCATTGGAATGAGTACCGAAGGAACCTTCATGGACTTCGGTCATCAATAAATCTGCTTCGTGTTTATCCACGCATCTGAGCAGAACTATATCGAAGTTTCTTTTGTAAAGCACATCACCATTCAGGTAGAAGTTACCAGCTAATCTTCTCAAAGTTTTCTTATCTTTCAAAGATGCCCCAGACGGGTAAATCTGACTTTGGAGAAAGCACTTAATATCAAAATACCACGTCTTTTCATCTTTAGTTTCTTCAACAACACACATATGAGCTGGCCTATCAAGACGCCTCACAGTCAAATTAGGAACTTCATTCCAGAACATCACCATAATCATTGAAGCCAATGTTGCAAGAGCATCTGCCATCCAGTTTTCATCTCTAGGGATATGATGAAACTCAACCTTTGTAAAGAAATTTGAAATCCTCCTCGCATAATCTCTATATGGTATCAAACCGGGTTGATTCGTCTCCCATTCATCTTTGATCTGATTTACAACCAAAGTTGAATCTCCATAGACATCAAGATATTTTATTCTGAGATCAATGACCTCTTCAAGCCCCATTGTAGCGGTAAATTCATGATCATCAAGCTATGGATAAGCTAGACATCAAATAACAAGAGTCGCCATCGCGCTTTTATTGTTTCCAAGGGAAAAGGGAAAAAGTACGAACAAAACCCAAAAGTAAGAAGTTTTCAAATCAAAACTAATAAAATTTCAGAGATTACAGGTAAGGGGGTTGGTTACACGGAGGGAAGGTGTTAGCAACCAAAGTGTCCTAGGTACTCCTAGGGAGCCCTTTTTTGTGTGCATATGTATTTTGTACAAAAATGATGTTTACAAACAAATAGAGTGAGGGGATGAGAAAATAATTCATTAATTATATTTTTGTGTTTGACAAGACCTTCGGACTTGTGCCTATGTACCAACGTAAAAATGAGGGACCAAAACCTCGTAGTTCGTGATACAAATTTCAAAGTGGATGTATTGCTTTTAACAAAAATTAAGTTTGAAAGGTACAAAGGCCTAAAAATGTTTTGGATGAGTTAGTTCTTTTTTTGGCTTTTGAAAATTTAGGTCAAGTATAGTTAAGTCTATTTACAAGTTTGATTAAGAAAAGAGGTTTGAAAATGCAATGACATAAGGCCAAAGTTTCTAGTTTGCAAAGTGGTCAAAATTTAGAAAATAACAAGTTCAAACAAAGAAGTTTTTTGAAAGGAGGAAGAGATTTTGAAATTAAAGAAATAGGGAGGAGATAAAGAGACTAATCATATGCACAAAATTAAAAGTTAAGAGTTGAAAATATCTGACCGATGGGTAGCAATCTAATAGTGTAGCGGGGTATTCGTTACCATTAGAGATATTGACTAAATCCAAGGTAAATCATACAAGTCGAGTCGCCACCGCACTTCTATTTATCCAAAGGAATGGTTAGAAAGCGAACAAAAACCTAAAAGTTTTATCAAATCAAAAACTAGTAAAAGAGAGTCAGAGATCTGGGTAAGGGGGTTGGTTATGCAATGGGAAGGTGTTAGGCACCCAAAACATCCTAGGTACTCCTAGGGAGCCCTTTTCATATTTGTTGTAAGGTTGGTATTTTGTGAAAATTTGTTTGTGCAAACATGATTGAAGAGATGGGAAGAGAATATACAAGTTTATTTACATTTGTGTTTGGATGGATAAACCCATTGCCTATGTACCATCTTATAAAAAGATTAGGATCAAAACCTCGTAGTTCGGGGTAAAAATCTCAAAATGAGTGAGTGGATTGATTGGTCCAAAAGCCTTAAGGTCTTTTGTTATCCAAGGGAGAAAACTCAACCTAAAACCACAAATCCACCATGTGAGGATAGCTTCAACATGCTAGTGAGGGGTTAACCCTATAATAAGCATGGAAGACTCATTGTCCATCACTAAGGATATAGGTGAGTATTACATCTACCACAAGGATAACTCAAACCTAATAGCTAAAGGTTATGAAAAAGTTGATTAAGAAAGTGGCCATTGAAACCACAAAAAGACATTTGAATGGGTTACATTTACCAATGAAAAGTATGTACAAAATTTGGTCAAAGTTGACTTAGAAGTTCAATTCAAAATAAGTGTTATGAAAAGAAAGTTTGAAAATCAAAAGCATAAGACTTAGGTTTCTAATGTTGAAAACAAGTGTTAATGTTTGCACAAGAGTTTTGGCTTGGGTTAGAGTGGAGAGAAGAAGAAGAATGGCTAAGGTCCTAAACAATGCAAAAGGTGAGGGATAAGAAACAAAACCACAAAAAGGAGTTCCTCTCTTGAGATCATATGGATGATCCAAGTAGCTCCCATCCTTTGGAATAAGCAATCACATAAGCCTAAACTCAAGCAATCAACAATCAAATGAACTTTTGGAAAAGTTCCTCAGGGTATCTTGGATCCCTCTTTTAGGAGCTCATGGTAATGGTTCCTCAATTTGGCTCAAGTGGAAATCCCTAGCACAAAGAAAAACACACATCAAAAGGTTCTATTTACAAATCAAAGAATGGACAAGAGGGAGTTTAGAGTATAGTCCTTTCAATGTTCATCTTCAAGTTTTAAGCATTCTAAAGGCATGAGGCCTAGTTGCTCTTTGACTCCATTTTGCATAGGGAAGGTCCTAAAGTCTAAGTCCTTTTGTCCATTTTTGCATTTGGTCCACAACAAACAGACAAACACAAGCACACAAGAAATATATACACAATTATATGCTCAAGTGAGCAAAAGGCAAATGGCATTAGCATAAACATGTGCTCAAGTGAGCAAAAGAAAAAGCAAATGGATAATATGTATAAGAATAATAAATTGCATCAAAGTAAAGTGCACAAAGTAAATGTTAATGGTTAATAGTTAGTGTTAGTAATTAGTGTGCCATAAGGCAAATTTAGCGCTATGTTAAGCAATCGTAATTGGACTTATGTAGAAGTCACAACTATCTGAGGCCGGTCAATAATAATGTAGGCAACAACACAAGTTAGAAGTCTTGATTAGTGAACCAAGTTCCAACAACTTGCCATGCCAAAAAGAAGAAGAGAATTGATCTTGTATTGGTTTAAGTCTTTTGCATGATTTAGGAAACAACCTATCCTTAATGCAAAGCCATTCACTTGATCAATTGATCAAGATGAATTAGATTTGAATCAAAGAAGATTAAGTCTCCCTAATCAATGCTAACTTATCAACCTTTAACTCATTGATAAAAAAAAGAAAGAAGAAGAAAGAGATGAATAATGGAAAAGGAAATGGAAAGAATAAAGTGCATAAGGTGAAATAAAATGTACCAATCCATGTGTGTTGACCAAATGACATTGAAAGTTAAAGTCAAACAATAAGAAACCAGAAATGGGATGAAGATTGGAGGTCAAACAATAAGCAAAATATTTTTTGGCATTTTTAATATTAAAATAAACTTGAATTAAAAATAAAAGAAAGGTCAAACTTCAAAATCACTTCAAATCAACCTTGAAAGGTCCAAGTGATTTATCCCAAGTTCAACAAGGTCAAACAAAGTTTGACAAAAAATTTCAGCATTTTTAAAAGTCAGAAACTATTTTTAATCAATTAAAAATGAATAAAAATAACCTAATTGAACTAAAATCTCAAATAAATCTCAAATTAATTAAAAAATTGATGAGAATATTTTTCATAGATCCATCATCATTCAAATAGGTTAGGAAAATATTTTTGTATTTTTTGAATATCAAAAACTATTTAAAATGAATTAAAAATAACCAGAAAAGAGAAAATTCACAAAAAATATCAAATGACAAAATAAAAAATATTAAAAATCAAAATTAGAAACTAGAAATTATTTGGAGAAGAATGCAATTGGTGCCATATTTTTTGGAATTAAAATGAAGAAGATATGAATTTTTGAAAATAATGGAAATAAAAGAAATTAAATCAGAAATTAATAAAATCAAAAAAACAAGGAGCGTCTGATCAAGCCTCATTAATTGACGTGGCTGATCAGAAGCTCCACATGCGCGCTTCCATGGTATACCAAAGTCATCAGCGAAACACATGGCATTATTGAAAGTAAACAAAGCGCATGGCTGAGATTAAAACGTGGGATGTGCATCCAACGATCCAGATTGAATCTGGCATGGTAGACGGTGGCCAGCGCCACCGTCTTCTCCGGCGAGCACTCAAGCTCCGGCCAGAGTTGCAGGTCCTCCAAACTCAACCAAAATCCACGATCTAGGTACCAAATTAAAGCTGGGTTGATGTACATCACCCCTGTACCATCCATTTCTGCTCTAGATCTCCATAGTGAGAGAAATCAGAGGTTGAAACTTGATGGTGTTCATTATGAACTTCATGGATTTCAACAATTGAGCATTCAAAACAATTGCCTCTATGAAGAGGACTTCATCCAACACAATATCCAAGCAAATAGGTCAATAAATAGTGAGTTTCGAAGAAAAAACCAGTTGAAGAGAACCTTTGAATTGTGGTGATCTGAGCTTGCTTCCTGGCTTCCTTTGGCCAAACAGAAGTACAATGGACTATGAGAGAGAGGTCTGGGAACTTTAGATCTAGAAATTCAAAGTGAAAATGAAATAGTTCCTTTGGTGAGAGGTTTGGTTTTCAGTTCAGCAGCATTTCAGGTTGATTCATGGATGATTTCAAGTGAAGCAAGCAAGTGTATTTATAGTAGAAGCTGATGCAAGGAGGTGGAAAATCCGTGTGCATGGCAAGAGGATATGCATTGCATGGGCTTGCATGATCATGTAGAAGGCCCAAATCCAATGCCAAATGCAATCTGAAGTATAATTGAGCTGAAATGGACGTGCAATTGGCAATGCATAGGCTTGTCTAATGAATTTCAACATGTTATGCACAATTATGCCTAAAACTTCTCCTCTTCGAAAATGCCATTTTCCAAATCCAAACATGAGCATGTGAGTAATAGTTGGAAAGGTCTTTATGTAAGGAACAAATGTTATGTTGGGAAAAAATCCATTTGAAGTGTGGAAATTAGTGAATTTTGAATTTAAAGTGTAAGGTGCAAAACATGTAAAGGCAAGGTTTCCAAATTTGGCCAATGTTCAAGCCCTTCTGTTTTGATGATGCAAGCCTCAAATGAAAACAACTCCAACATAAAAGTTGTATATATTTTCAAGAAAATCAAAATGGACTTAAATTTTGCATCATTTGGATTTTTTATGAAAGAGTTATGGGCACTTGAAGTTGGCCTTTTTTGGCTTTCAATGCATTTGGTCCAAAGTGACCTATAATGTTTTGCATTATCACATGTATTTCCTTTGAGATTTTGGAATTTTGTTCAACATAACATTTTAAGTAGACATCTTAATATTTCCAATGCATTTGATCCCACCTCAAAATCATAAATAATGAATGATTTATGTTCTTGGGAAGTTGACCTAAAATTAGGGTTTCAGTCAAAATGACCTATAATGTCTTGGAATGGATGATGACCTTCCATGCTTCAAATCAATTTTTGATGTACATGAAAGTTGTTCATGTTGTCCTTAAGAACATTTTTGCTTTTTGGATCATATCCATTTGACTAACACATAAGAAGTTAGGTCTCAGTGTATTTCAAAATAGTCAGATGAATTGACTGATCAACTTTTCAAGTCCACAACTCACATCTTGATGAATTGATGATTGAGGACACTCAAATAAGTTCAAATATGCATGAAATTATGAATTAAAGAACTTCCCTTGATTGTATTTGACCATGGGCTGAGGTTGCTTCACCAGCAAGGCATTATGGATGATCTGATGAACTAGGGTTTCCTTGGGGGAAAAACCCCAAACTCTTGACTTGCTTTGATCAAAAATGATAAATTGAGATACTAGGGAGGCATTTTTGATGGATGATTTGGGAACCATTACCATGCTTGTTTTCATCCTCTCTTGACCATATCTTTGCACAAAGGACTTCCTTGAAGCTCTTGACCTTGTGATTGCTCAAGCTACAAACAAAAGATGTTAGTGACATATTTTTTGTGCTTTTGGTTAGTAAACAAAATGACAAAAGCAATGATATACAATTCAAACATGCTTGGTGATCTCAAACCACTCACAAGAGGTCCCACCCAAAGGTAAAGGGAACCAAGATGCTTATGATCCTTGAGGCAACACAAATGCAATGTTATGATGCCATGAGGGATCTTAGGGACAAAATTGGGGTCTTACAGATGCCCCTATTTAAGGTCATTCTAGCCGGAGAAGTGAAGGTTAAAATCTTCGTCTCGACGGGGTAGAATGGGCTTATATAATAACAAAGAGACGAATTTTGGTCCCTAAGAGACCTCATGATGCGAATGTATGTATGCAAACGGTAATACTCTGTGGGAAGATGAGTCCACAAAGGAAAAGATCAGCAGGAATTTGACAATCCCTATGAGTAATCCACTCCATGGGGCAGAGACTCTACCGGGGAGTAAAGGAATAAAATGCATGAGTAGGTCACGTTTTGAAACTTGTCGAGAGGCACGGAGGAAATCCAGTGAAATACATCAATGGAAAGACTCGAGCTGACTCGAAGACGCACGTATTGGGGAATATGCCAATACAACAAAAATTATCCATAACAGATACTTCGGATAAAAATCCGGACTCAGGTGGGAAAAAAAACAAATGAGGTATTACCGGTTACTGGGTAATAAGCTCGAAGAGACATGCGATCTGAACACCGGTATAAGGGTGAGAGAAAACATGCTCCGGGAGAATGAATATCTAAGACCGGTACAAGGGTGAGAGATATCAAACATCCGAAAATCATCTGAGGAAGACCTAAAAAGGTAAACTTCGGCTCAGGAAAATCTGACTCTGCAGGGGGACAAAAGGTCATAATAGGGAGCAGAAGGAAGGAACACCAAGGATACCAGTTACTGGGCATATAATAGGTGACCAACCAAAACGTGAATCGGGGAATATTCCCAAGACACTCATCATCCAAAAGAGGGCTAAAAGCAAACTCGATTCTGGGATGAACATTCCATTCCAAAAAGGGATACGAATCTTACTCAACTGGGGAAGAACAAAAGGCTTCGACCAAAGAGTGCATGAGATATATTATCTATTACCGTCAGAACGTAGATAATATACTCGCATGGAAGATTATCCACAACCGGTTACTGGGTTAATAAAGGATAAATCGACCGACAAAGAAAGGCATCGGGATACCGAAACTAGGTATATAATGATGACCATTCAAGGGGAGCAACAACAATTACCGGCAATCGGTAAATGAAAGATGACTTGCTGGGGATAAACTGCCTGATAAGAGCAATTATCCAAGAGATATACCATCGGGGTGAAGGACTTATCAATACCGAATATTGGATAATGATAACCGTCAAGGAGGGGATTACATCTACCGGATACTGGGTAGAAAACCATGGAAAAGTAACCGTCATCGATCAGGACAAACAAAAGGTTAACTCTGCAAGAGGATGAAATAGGGTTTACAACTACCGGTATAAGGGTAGAAAACCACAGACTCCACCGGGGATAAGATGAATGATTACTGATTACTGAGCAATCATTCATTTATACCACAGGGAAGCGCAGGAAACAGTCACAATGAAGCCAATCTAGGATCAAACTAAAGAGGCAAGCTGAATCAAGACTCGTCCCAGTGAGGATATAACTCAATGGGGACTCCCATCCCAATATATGTGTTGAGAGGAAACAAAAATAATCACCATCCACGAGGATATAACTCGGTGGGGATTATGGAAGGAAAGATAAACACTTTCTGCTTAAGGGGCTGACTTTATATGGGAAGTTCAGACACCGGCATCTGCTTGGGGAAATGTATTACCAACTAGCAGGGGATCGCAAACAAAGATATATGTCAAATAATGCAATATGAACACCCGAATGTTTGAAAACTATATGCACACGTGCGTAGTTTATGTATGATGAATGCTGACAAACAGACGTTTCTAACACCAACAAGTCCAACGAACAAGTATAAACATCCGGTACTACATCTCAAGAGAGAAAGCCAGGATAACAAAGATCTCCGCGGGGGAATGAGCAAAACATTCCAACTGGAGGCAAAGATCATCAAAAATCCCCCATGGAAACACTCTACTGGGGAAATCATCAGAGGGGATCATGGAACTCTATGGGGAACAACCACCAAATCAGAAATTTCCAAAGGTCATAAACACTGTCCCAAATAATGAAATCACATCTTCCGAGGAGGAAGAATCACTACCTTGCTGAAAGAAGGAGGGAGGAATAAATTTTCCCAACACTCTGTTAGGGGGGAGAAACCACAAAAGGCTCAGGAGGAAGAGGACACCAACATGCCAGAAATATGAACAACTGCCTTACCCTGTCAAGAATCTTACCATCCCTGGGAGAGCACTGAAGGCATTCCCAGTATCCTTATGTCATTGTGAATGTTCACTTTGTTTAAAAACAAATTATGAAAAATTTGATTATTTAAAACAAATGATATTTTTTCAATTAAAACATGCAAAACATTTGTTGAATAGAAACAAATAAGAGTGCAAATAAATGGATAAAGGCTCAAATTTATTTGATGGAATGGTAGTCTGCAAATGGCAAGACTCCACAGATCTTTACAAATTTGAGATTGGTGATGTATATTGGAAAAGGGCTACATTGAACATAATAACCATTTCTCCACCAATTCTAAATCCGATGTATTTGAAGCTTTGGCGATGATGAATGATCGAGAATCTCTGATGGATAAAAGTTGTAGAACAAAGTCTTGTCAGGATGCAGTTACTTGCCAAATCCCTATTTTTTGCCTAGATTGCCCCATGGTGAGGTACTCAATCTAGCGGGATACATATTCACCTTTTTTATATGTCTCTAACTTTTGCCTGGATCGCCCTTTCGGGTTTTCAATCCACCGAGACGCTTATTTTTGCCTAAGCCGCCCTTTCGGGTTTTCAACTTAGCGAGCTATTCTGTTTTTATTTTTTAGGCGAAGTATTTCTTGACTGCATCTGAATTCACAGGACGAGTGAAATCCTCCCCATCCATAGTTGTAAGTATCAAAGCACCGCTTGAAAAGGCTTTCTTGACAACATATGGACCTTCATAGTTTGGAGTCCACTTGCCCCTGGAATCGGGGGCGAAAGACAAGACTTTCTTGAGCACAAGGTCACCTTCTCGGAACACACGAGGCTTGACCTTCTTATTAAAGGCTTTTTTCATCCTTTGTTGATATAACTGACCATGGCACATGGCAGTCAATCTCTTCTCTTCTATCAAATTCAGTTGGTCATAACGGCTCTGAACCCATTCAACATCAGTCAACTTGGCTTCCATCAAGACTCTCATCGATGGGATCTCCACCTCTACTGGGAGCACAGTCACCATACCATAAACGAGAGAGAAAGGGGTTGCCCCTGTTGAAGTGCGAACAGATGTACGATATCCATGTAAAGAAAACGGCAGCATCTCATGCCAATCTTTATACGTGACAACCATCTTCTGGATAATCTTCTTGATATTCTTATTAGCAGCTTCAACAGCCCCATTCATCTTGGGTCTGTAAGGAGAAGAATTATGATGTGCAATCTTGAACTCACTACACAACTCTTTCATCATTTTGTTGTTCAAGTTAGACCCATTATCAGTAATGATCTTATCTGGCACACTGTATCGGCATATGAGTTGATTCCTGATAAACTTCACAACCACCTTCCTGGTCACATTTGCATATGACGCCGCTTCAACCCACTTGGTGAAGTAATCAATTGCTACGAGAATGAATCTGTGTCCATTGGACGCTTTCGGCTCTATCATGCCAATCATGTCGATTCCCCTCATGGAGAAGGGCCACGGTGACGAAATCACATTCAGAAGTGTCGGAGGAATATGAATCTTATCCGCATAAATCTGACACTTATGGCATTTCTTCACATATTTGCAGCAGTCAGACTCCATTGTCAGCCAATAGTAGCCTGTTCTCAACATCTTTCTAGCCATGGCATGTCCATTGGAATGAGTACCAAATGAATCCTCATGGACCTCAGTCATCAACAGGTCTGCTTCGTGTCTATCCACGCATCTGAGCAGCACCATGTCAAAATTTCTTTTGTAAAAGACATCACCATTGAGGTAGAAACTTCCTGATAATCTCCTCAGAGTCTTCCTATCTTTCACAGATGCCCCAGGCGGGTAAATCTGGTTCTGAAGGAAACACTTGATATCATAATACCATGGCTTATCATCTTGTACTTCCTCTACTGCAAATACATGAGCTGGCATGTCCAAGCGCATCACAGTGATATTGGGAACTTCATTCCAGAGTCTAACCACAATCATCGAAGCAAGTGTAGCAAGAGCATCTGCCATCCGATTCTCATCTCGAGGGATATGATGAAAGTCAACTTCAGTAAAGTAAGTTGAAATCCTCCTCGCATAATCCCTATATGGAATGAGGCCAGGCTGATTCGTCTCCCATTCACCCTTAATCTGATTAACAACGAGGGCCGAATCACCATATACATCAAGATGCTTGATCCTTAGATCAATGCACTCCTCCAACCCCATAATACAGGCCTCATACTCAGCCATATTATTCGTGCATTTGAAAGTTAGCCTTGCTGTAAAAGGAAAATGTGTGCCCTAAGGAGTAATAATCACTACCCCAATACCATTTCCATATTGATTTACAGCGCCATCAAATACCATGCTCCAACGGGAACCAGGCTCTGGCCCTTCATCGAGTGTAGGCTCATCATAATCTTTCATTTTCAAATATAGAATCTCCTCATCTGGGAAGTCATACTGAACTGACTGATAATCCTCAATCGGCTGATGTGCCAAGTGGTCAGCCAAAATACTACCTTTAATAGCCTTCTGAGCTCGATACTCAATATCATACTCAGATAACAACATCTGCCAACAGGAAATCCTCCCTGTTAAAGCAGACTTCTCGAAGATATACTTGATTGGATCCATTCTGGATATTAACCAAGTCGTATGATTCAACATGTACTGGCGTAAGCGCTTAGCGGCCCAAGCCAAAGCACAACATGTTTTCTCAAGCATTGAGTATCGAGACTCACAATTAGTGAACTTCTTGCTCAAATAGTAAATAGCATACTTTTTCTTCCCTGATTCGTCTTGCTTACCAAGGGCACAACCCATTAAGTCTTCAAGCACAGTCAGATACATAATCAAGGGTCTCCCTTCCACAGGCGGAGACAGAATCAGAGGCTCAGACAAATACTCTTTAATACTATCGAAGGCCTTTTGGCAATCCTCGGTCCACATGTGGCAGTCATGTGGGATATAAATCGGGAAATATAATTCAAGCGGCCAAGAAAACCTCGGACTTGCTTCTCAGTTTTGGGTGCAGGCATATCCTGTATTGCTTTGACCTTTGCAGGATCAACCTCAATACCTCTTTCGTTGACAATAAAGCCCAATAACTTACCGGAACAGACTCCAAATGTACACTTGTTAGGATTCAAATGAAGCTTATACTTCCTCAAACGCTGAAAAAGCTTCAACAAGTGCTCTACATGTTCAACTTCCGTTCTTGATTTAGAGATCATATCGTCAACATATACCTCGATCTCCTTATGCATCATATCATGAAACAAGGTGGTCATAACTCGTTGATACGTGGCTCCGGCGTTCTTCAAACCGAAGGGCATCACTCGATAACAGAATGTTCCCCAAGGTGTGATGAATGTTGTCTTCTCTATATCCTCGGGTGCCATTTTAATCTGATTATATCCGGAAAATCCATCCATAAATGAGAAGACATTGAATTTAGCTGTATTATCTACCAACATATCCATGTGTGGTAGAGGGAAATCATCTTTCGGACTAGCTTTACTCAAGTCTCTATAGTCCACACACATCCGGACTTTTCCATCTTTCTTAGGCACGGACACAATATTGGCCACCCACTGAGGATACGTAGAAGTCACCAGAAACCCCGCATCAATTTGCTTCTGAACTTCCTCTTTGATCTTTACTGCCATATCAGGATGAGTTCTTCTGAGCTTCTGCTTCACAGGCACGCACTTAGGCTTTAAAGGTAGGAAATGTTGCACAATATTTGTATCTAGACCAGGCATGTCTTCATATGACCAGGCAAAGACATCGACATATTCTCGTAGCAACTCAATCAACCCCTTCTTAACAGACTCTTCTAGGAGTGCCCCAATCTTCACTTCTCGCACACAATCCTCAGACCCCAAGTTGACTGTTTCCAGATTCTCAAGATGCGGCTAAATGATTTTCTCTTCATGCTTAAGTAGACGGGTAATCTCGTCAGGAATCTCTTCAACAACATCTTCTTCCGCCTCAAATACAGGGAATTCAAAGTTGGGAGATGGTGTTGGATCATTATGTTCAATGGGTTTGATCAACCTGTATAATGTTTTTGGATATAAAGAGCTTTTAGAATTCAAACAAGGCAAATCATTATGCAGATGAATAGATTGATTTTATTCTATTTTTAGGGTTTTATGTGATCACCAATTTCATGCAAAAGCGAAAAGGGAAAATAATTGGAAAAATAAACATTTAACATGAATCTATTGAATGAAAATATCATTGTATTTATGCGCCAACAATGTCATCACTCCTCCCTTTGGCATGGGAGAAGGGTTTTTAAACACAATGAACATTACTTTGACTTATGGATAACTGTTGGAATATCCACAGCGACCCAGTTATTGCAGATCCCTCCAGGGATGACAAAGTTGCCAGAATCCTCTTCATCCTCTTCCAAGATGGCAGCAGCCTCCTCGTCTTGACTGGTGTGGATGAAACCTCCACTCTTGAACAACCCTTGCGTATTGGAAACCCCAGAAGAATAACCTATGCCAGCCCAAAACTTGTTGTCTTTTAACTCAATCATTTGTCCTAAACCAGCAGTTGCGCCATGCTCAATGGCCAACTTTGCATATTTATAGGAAGCAAATGAAGGAGTTCCTTTCTTAACATGTTCAGCAATAGATAAAGCTTGGAACGGAGTTCCAACTTCATCCTTAGCATCTATATAAGAGATGGAAGACAAATGAACTAACCAGGAGAGCCTTTTCTCCCCCTACCACCACCAGCTTCTTGTTTTTCACAAACTTCAATTTCTGGTGTAGGGTGGATGTCATGGTGCCAGCCTCGTGAACCCATGGTCTGCCCAAAAGACAGCTATACTATGGACGAATATCCATAACCTGGAAGGTAATCTGGAAATCACTTGGTCCAATTTTGACTGGGAGATCAACCTCGCCAATCACAGTTTTGCGAGACCCATCGAAATCCTTCACAACTACTCCACTCTGCCGCATGGGAGGCCCTTGATATGACAACTTCGCGAGAGTGGATTTTGGCAATACGTTCAATGATGACCCAGTGTCCACCAGAACATTGGACATGGCGTCGTCTTTGCAGCTCATAGATATATGTAATGCCAAGTTGTGGTCTCTTCCCTCCTCGGGGAGATCAGAGTCACAAAAACTCAAGTTGTTACAAGCGGTAATGTTTGCAACAATGCTATCAAATTGTTCTATCGTGACATCGTGATCCACGTACGCCACATCCAACACCTTCTGCAGAGCTTCTCGGCGTGGTTCTGAATTTAAAAGCAATGACAACACAAATATTTTGGATGGCGTTTGTAGAAGCTGGTCTACAACGTTGTACTCGCTCCTTTTGATGAGCCTCAACATCTCATCACAGTCTTCTTTCGCATTGCCACTCGGGCCAGCAGAAGCAGGAGTTCTCAACGTAGAGGAGGGCTTAACAACAAGTGCCGGATTCGGAGTGCTCACAGCATCCCCAATCAGGCGCTCAACAAAATCAGTATCAACACTTCCTCGGGCATCAGCTTGAGGCTTCAACGGTGCTGAAAATACACGACCGTTGCGGGTCAAACCACTGACATCAGCAATATTAACAACAGATGAGGAGGGCAAGGACACCTCTTTCCCATTTTCCACTGCCATATCGTTGTAGCGATAGGGAACCGCTTTCTCGGAGGAGTACGGTACAGGTCCGGCTGGTTTGATGACGAGAGCAGGAGGAGCCTTCTGCTTGCTACCATCATACTTAATGACAACAGGCTCGGGTATCCGGAACACCGGGGAAATTACATTGACTTCGAGCTCATCTTCGTCAACATTTCTATTTTGAAGGATCTCAATGACTCCTTCTTCCAACATCTCTTGCACATCTTTGCGCACCTGGCGACATCCTCTCTGATTGACAGAACAGACTCTACATCTGTCATGGTCATGCTCATAATGGCTATAGTCACACAACAATCTATGCATCTCAACCAGCGATTGTCGGATATGACTGACATATTTAACCTTGTACTTGCCAGGGCAGCCCTGGACCATATTGACAGACTTCCCATGCTCGGGCAATGGGTTCTTCTTCACGTTCGGACCTACGTCCTCGAAAAACAGAATCCCACTTCTCACAAGGTCTTGCACCTTGGTCTTCAGGGGATAACAGTTCTCTACGTCGTGTCCGGGAGCACCAGAATGATACACACAATGAAGCTCAGGCTTGTACCACCACTGGGGGTTAGCAGGTACAGCGGGAGGGTCTCGCGGAGTGATCAACTTTCTATCGATCAACGACGGATAGAGTTCGGCATAAGTCATCGGAATTGGATCAAAGGTGACCCTCTTCCTCTCATAGCTGGTGCTGGCATTACTATTGTTATTCCGAGGCTGATAGGCCTGCTGTTGTGGACGCTGTTGTTGTTGATATTGCTGAGTTTGCGGTTGCTGATAATGTTGAGCTTCCCTGAAAACGGGTGCTATGTGAGCCACCTGACGCTGATTGTTGACTGGGCGAGCAATCTTCCTCTTCACAGAGGGTCTTCTCTTGACATGGGAAGACATGGCATGTGCCTCTCCCTCCTTCTTCTTCGCAAAGCTTCCATATCTCTTTGCTGAAGAGCCTTCGTCTCGAGTTAAGCGTCCTTCACGGACTCCTTCATCCAATCTCATCCCTATATTTACCATCTCGGTGAAATATGAGGGAGCACTGGCTATCATTCTCTCGTAATAAAACGAGCTCAAGGTCTTCAAGAAGATCTTGGTCATCTCTTTTTCCTCAAGGGGAGGCACTATCTGTGCTGCCAATTCGCGCCATCTCTAGGCGTACTCTTTGAAGGTCTCTTTATCCTTTTGCGACATTGCCCTCAACTGGTCCCTATCAGGAGCCATATCCACATTGTATTTATATTTCCTGACGAAGGCCTCGCCAAGATCGTTGAAAGATCGGATGTTTGAACTCTCCAAACCCATGTACCACCGGAGAGCGGCACCGGACATACTGTCTTGGAAATAATGAATGAGCAGTTGGTCATTATCTGTCTGCGTTGACATCTTGCGAGCATACATCACAAGATGGCTGAGGGGGCATGTGTTTCCCTTATACTTTTAAAAGTCAGGCACTTTGAATTTAATAGGGATCTTCACGTTGGGCACAAGGCATAACTCAGCAGCACTTTTACCAAAGAGGTCTTTCCCCCTTAAAGTTTTCAGTTCCTTGCGAAGCTCAAGGAATTGGTCCTTTATATCATCCATCTTTTCATAAACATCTGGGCCCTCATATGGCTCAGAGTGGTAGATGGTATCTTCGACCCTTGGTAACGTGTGCACAACGGGCGGTGGCACTGAAAGGATCAGGCTAGATGCCGGCAGAGAAGCAAGAGTAGGGGCGAAACCCTCTGGCATGAAGTTGGGGGGCATCCCCAGGGGGACCCAGCTGGCATAGATGGCGTAAAATGAGCTATTGCAGCAGGCACAGTAGAAGTCACGATCTCAGAAATGACCGTCCTCTGGGGAGGAGTTGATGGCGTTGGAGAAGATTGGCTCTGAGCGGCCAAGAATGACTCCATCAAGGCAGTCAACCTGGCTACTTCTTCCTTCAGCTCGCAGTTTTCTTGTTATAGATGATCCATCAGTCTTGAAGAATTGGGTGTAGTACCGGTGAGTCAGCTTGTCTTTGAAATAAATGAAGAACACAGAGTTAGACCATAGGACAAGAAGCTGGGAACAAAACCTGCTTATGCATATGATGCATGCAAATATTTGGAAGTCTTAAACATTTATCATATATGAAAGTATCTTGTCACTAATATCTGGAAAATAGTTTTACATCAAAGAAGTACAACATGGGTAACCACATACAAGAGAAAAGGAAAACAATCATCCTATGGATCCCTAGAAACAATCATCTAAAGCTCGGGAAACAGGAAGATAAGATGCACGAAGCCTCTTAACCTCCTCTTCATAGGCCGCCTCTATATCTACCTTCTCCTTGGCGAGTCGATCGTACTTCCTCTTCCAGAACTTGGAAGATTGAGGAAGTAGAGAAGTCCATGCATCATTAGGATCATCAATAACCTGATGCTCGAGGAACTTGATCAAAGCATCCTTTTCCTTGATCTGCTGAAGCAACTTTTCTCGTTCACGGACCCAGGCACGTGAACGGTCTTCGTCTCTCAACTCCTCTCCTCCTTGATCAGGGAGGGTTGAAATCCCAACCATAACCAAAGGTGTAGGTCTCAGATACTCGTATGGCATGAGATATTCAGACGCTCTCTTCCTAACCCAAGCAGTGTAAGGCTCCAAAGCGACACAATTCTTAGGACCTAACTCCTTCCTTCCTTTCTTATGAATCTTGCGCCAAGCGTGGACCATCCTAGCTTTCAAGCCTTGGGGATCTTTACCCTCCTGAAAGAACACACCCTCTAACAGAATGTTATTGGGTTTATCCTTTAAGGGGAACCCAAGCTGACGTCATGCCAAAACAGGGTTGTAGTTAATCCCACCACATGTACCAAGAAGAGGTACATTAGAGAATTCACCACAAGAGTCGATAATCTGCACACCATCATACACACGGTTGTACCAAGAGATATCATCATTAGTGAGAGACATAAGCCTCGTGGACCACCGTAGACATCCCTTATTCTCCTTGAAAGCGACCGTCTGCGGTAAGTGAGAAATAAACCACTTATACAACAGAGGCAAGCAACACACAATGGCACCACCACCCTTTGCATTCCTCATATGCAAAGAAAAATAAGTGTCATCCAACAGAGTCGGAACGGGATTAAGAGTAGAGAAGATCCTAATAGCATTCACATCCACAAACTTGTCGATGTTGGGGAACAACACTAACCCATAGATGAGAAGTACAAATATGGCCTCAAAGACGTCCTCACTCATGGCCTTCCCATACATAGTAGCTTGAGTAATGAGGAACTCAGAAGGGAGACCTTGAATTCCACCTTTGGTAGTCATATGAGCACCCACCAGAGATTCATCTATATGCAACATATCTGCTATCTCTTGAGAAGTAGGAATACTCTCCAAGCCACTGAACGACAACTGGTCTAGAATAGGTATACCCACAAGATAGGCATACTCCTCAAGCGTAGGCAAAAGCTGAAAATCCGGAAATGTGAAGCAATGGTACAAAGGATCATAAAACTGCACCAATACACTCATCAACCCTTCATCCACCTGAGTAGTCAGAAGAGGAAGAAGTTTCCCAAAACGAGCCTTGAAACCCAAGGGATCTAGTACATAGGATGTCAGATTCCTTAACTCTTTCAAATCTGGTTGTCTGAAGCTGTACTTCTTTGTATTCCTTCTTTGTCTTTCCATGTCTGAAAATTTGCAAATAGACCTCTTAAATTCCTTGAAAATTTTCCTTATTATTGATGATATGGATGCAAATGGGTGCATGAATGCATGAATGCAACAATCACACTCAAGGATCAAGCAAAGCACACCAAACAAAGGTCATGGGATGGATCATATTATCCTTAATATCAATCATCCATTTTGGTGGATTATGGTTTGCACCTTATCAACACCCAAGTTCCATTGATATTAAGGACACGTGAACGGATCAACCATGAATCAAGGGTTTGTTGCGAGTCAGGAGCATGGAGTCTCGGTTAAGAACCACCCAAAGGGAGTGTACTAGGGTTTAAACCTGCCAAACATGTTCTACAAGAGGTTCCCATAGTCATCATCCCATCTTTCGGATATTGTCGGAGAAACGACTACTCGTATTCCAAAAATATTCTCAAGAGAGACTCTTATGAGTGTAGTATCGCATAACAATCGTATCAAATCTTACACTTGAACGAATTTCGCACTACATCCTAAGAATAGGCCAAGATGGGCTTGGTAAACTAAGGTCCTTGGCTTCCAAGGTCTATATTGGAAAAAGTAATGTCTAACCACAACTACTTGTGTGACATTATTGATCCCAACATGACCTCCACCAAGTGAATGGGCTTGCAAGTCAACTTGCTAAGGAATAACTCCACACAAGTCAACAAGACTATGCCATTCTCCTATCCTAAGTGCACTCGAGTCCGGGTATAGAACTCATCTCACAAAGATCACCAAGCATACAAGGAATTAATATTCAAGCAATTCAATCATTACATACAATACAATAATCCCAAATTGCACAAAAATATGTCACAAAACAATATAATACAATACAACACAACATGAAAAGTAGGCGAAACCCACTAGGCAAATGGTCCCCAGCAGAGTCGCCACTTTTTTGTAGCGGGGTATTCGTTACCATTAGAGATATTGACTAAATCCAAGGTAAATCATAAGGTCAAGTATAGTTAAGTCTATTTACAAGTTTGATTAAGAAAAGAGGTTTGAAAATGCAATGACATAAGGCCGAAGTTTCTAGTTTGCAAAGTGGTCAAAATTTAGAAAATAACAAGTTCAAACAAAGAAGTTTTTTGCAAGGAGGAAGAGATTTTGAAATTAAAGAAATAGGGAGGAGATAAAGAGACTAATCCTATGCACAAAATTAAAAGTTAAGAGTTGAAAAGATCTGACCGATGGGTAGCAATCTAATAGTGTAGCGGGGTATTCGTTACCATTAGAGATATTGACTAAATCCAAGTTTATTTACATTTGTGTTTGGATGGATAATCCCATTGCCTACGTACCATCTTATAAAAAGATTAGGATCAAAACCTCGTAGTTCGGGGTAAAAATCTCAAAATGAGTGAGTGGATTGATTGGTCCAAAAGCCTTAAGGTCTTTTGTTATCCAAGGGAGAAAACTCAACCTAAAACCACAAATCCACCATGTGAGGATAGCTTCAACATGCTAGTGAGGGGTTAACCCTATAATAAGCATGGAAGACTCATTGTCCATCACTAAGGATATAGGTGAGTATTACATCTACCACAAGGATAACTCAAACCTAATAGCTAAAGGTTATGAAAAAGTTGATTAAGAAAGTGGCCATTGAAACCACAAAAAGACATTTGAATGGGTTTCCTTGGGGGACAAACCCCAAACTCTTGACTTGCTTTGATCAAAAATGATAAATTGAGATACTAGGGAGGCATATTTGATGGATGATAGCTTTGGGAACCATTACCATGCTTTTCTTCATCCTCTCTTGACCATATCTTTGCACAAAGGACTTCCTTGAAGCTCTTGACCTTGTGATTGCTCAAGCTACAAACAAAAGATGTTAGTGACATAGTTTTTGTGCTTTTGGTTAGTAAACAAAATGAGAAAAGCAATGATATACAATTCAAACATGCTTGGTGATCTCAAACCACTCACAAGAGGTCCCACCCAAAGGTAAAGGGAACCAAGATGCTTATGATCCTTGAGGCAACACAAATGCAATGTTATGATGCCATGAGGGATCTTAGGGACAAAATTGGTGTCTTACAAATAGGCAAGAATGCTATAGAAACCCCAAATTCCCTTGGATATTAGAATCAAGCAACGAACAATGCATACAATATTAACTTGAAGAGAAAGGCATCAAATAAAGATAACCACATCCAAGCATAGCCATTCCATGATCTTCTTCAAATTAAGCCCATGTAACAGATGAATTCCATAAGTCAAATGTTAAAAATAACATCTTTACAATGATCATGTTGCAAATGAACTCAAAGGGATCGTGAATGATGTATTATATGAAGTTTCAAATTGCAATCACTTGGTTTCACAAAAGTTGGCATTGGCCAAGTCCTTTAGCATAGGGAGGTTGCCTAAATTCTAAGTCCAATTTGTCCAAGATTAAGTCAACTGTCCACACAAAAGTTTTTTAGGGTTTTTGTTCTTATTATGTACATTAATGGTCCAAGACCACACTCACAAACAAAATATACACAAGCAAGATATATCACACAATATGGTCCAAATGGACAAAGGGAAAATGACATTAACATAAACAATTAGAATGGTATGAATAATGGCAAATGAATAGAACTTAAAAATTAAAGTACATTAAAATAAAGGACTTGAAATTAAATGTTAGTTGTTAATGAGTTAGAAATTAGTATTGTTTTGCTTTTGCTTTTCATTTTAAGTCATTCCTTGGAGAACACTCAACCCATTTATCACAAGCATGGATCCTTGAGCCAAGACATCTTCCAAAGGAAGGAAAAAAGGCCAAGTTTCCACACAATACCATGAAAGAGGGAAGACTTACAATCTCACTAACTAGAATGTTATGCCTTTTGTGTCAAAAATTTAGCGCTATGTTAAGCAATCGTAATTGGAGTTATGTAGAAATCACAACTATTTGAGGTCGGGCAATAGAATTTTGGTATTAATGCATGTTAGAGACATAGTATAATGGACTATGCTCATGAAACATACCACACACAAAAATAATATGCAAAAGAGGTGGCCTAATCTCATCCATACTTATGTTGATTTTGCAATCAACTAGCCTTAGGACTTAGAGATATCATAGGCCTAATGAGATGAATGCATAAAGAAGGGGAATGATATGAAGAGGGGGGGGGGGGGGGGGGGGATGGATCAAAACTCAAATTGGTCAAAGGGGGACTTTTACCAAATTAATATCATTCATTCATTTTGGGAGATGGAATGTCCATTCCATCAATCCCCTAAATCCAATGATATTAACTTAACAAAGTCAAATCAACCTTGACCAAGGCCCAACAACATGAGTCAAACTTACACAAATCATCACAATAGGCCAACACAATTATTTGACATTTATTCAAATTAAAAATATTAAAATAAGGCATTTAAATTAAACAAGGTTTGTCAAATTCCTAAAACCCTCATCAAAACACCAAAGAAATGGTCATGAGATTTATCATATGTCAAACAAGGTCAAGGGACCTTGAAGAAAAAATTTCAGAATTTTTAAAGACTTAAAAGTATTTTTAAATAATTAAAAATAATCACAAAATCAATTAAATCATGAAAAATATTAATAATGATCCAAAAATTAATTTTAATTCAGAATATGAAAGAGGAATCTACTAAATTTTTTTTGGTGAAACTCTCATATTTTTTGGATCAATATTAAAGTTAATATGAATTAATGAAAATCAAAGGAATAAAAATTAAAATCAAAAAATCAAAAAACGCGGACCACTTGATCTCCCTCATTAATTGAGGTGACAGATCAAGTGGTCTGAAACGCGCGTTCCACCAAACACACGAGTCAGCGTGCTGTACCAAGGGTAATCACAATGGGCGCTCAGGATTAAAACATTTTGAAAGGATCTTGTGGCTGGGACATGTGCCAACGCACCGCCGGAGCCAGAGCTCCGGTCTTATTCTCCGGTGGAGAACTTAAGGTTTTCTGAAAATTACCTTCAATGTTGTGCAGAACTTAAGCTTGCTTGCTTCAAACACGACCTGATCACAGTTGAGAAGCTTGCAGGGAGTGGTTAGCAATGGTGCAAGGCTTTGGATCCTGGAGTTCTTGAATCTCCAAACAGTTGAGATTCAAACTCAATTTTCAGATTGAAAATTATCAGGTTTTCCTTTGGAATGAGAGGGTTTGAATCGGGGGGCAAAGCTGGCGCGCAAGGTGTGTCTGAAATGAGCTCAGCGGCCATGTATTTATAGCATTTGGGATTGATAATTGCACACTTGAAAATTTGCTAAATTTGGCAATGTGATGCACAAGCTTGCATGGGCGTGTACAGGCCCATGAAGCAATCCATTTTGATCCAATTGCAACTGTACTGAAGTTCAAATGATGCTTGATTGGCAAGGCAATGTGAAATGGAGTTTTGGACATTTGATTTCCTCCAATGATGTAGCTCTGTTAAAGTCATGTGTAACCCTAGCAAACTTCATCCAAAATGTATGAACTTGGGTTCTTTGGAAAGCTCAGATCAAGGGGAACAAGTCTGATGTTGAACACATTTTGATTTTGGGCTTGGATCATGGTGAATTTGAAGGTGGAAGTTTGGAAATTTCAACATGTTGAAAATTTTTCTAAGTGTTAAGCCATATGTCTCAATATTCCATCTTGCTTAACTTTTTATGTGAGCTTCAAATGAGAAAAGTGTCTTCATCAAAGTTGTAGATATTTAAAAGAACTTCAAAATGGTCACCAATTTCATGTCATTTGGATTTATAATGATAGAGGTATGCATTTTTGAAGTTTGGAAAAATCACTTGTTCAATGGTATAGGTAAAAAATGACCTATAATGTATCCTCATATCACATGCTCATAAAAGTTGATTTAGCTATCACTCCAAACATAAAAGTTGAAGTAGACATCTTGAATTTGATTGTTCAACTTGGAAATATTTCATATCATAAAAATTGAGCAAGTTATGGCCTTATTAAGTTGACTTTCAAATTAGGGTTTAGACAAAATGACCTATATTGTTTCAACATAGAAAATGATTTTCCAAGCAAAACTAGATATAGGTCTCAACATGAAAGTTATTTGGAATGCCACTTAGAGTAACGTTTCTCTTGTAATCATTTACATATGGTGAAAATTGTAGGAGATAGGGCCTAGGGAGACCCAGTTTTGATCAAATGAATTCATCTGGCCAACCACCATCAACCAACTTGCTAACCTTCAATTCTCTTGACTTTCTTGGCTCATGGTAGATAATATATGCATAAGATGATGAATTTTGAAGTGTCCCTTGAGAAATTTGATCAATTGGTGAGGTGGCCTTTTGGAGAAGTTTCTCAAGATACCCAGTCAAACTAGGGTTTCCAAGGCAAATCACCTCCAAACTCTTGAAGAATACTTGATCAATATAACATGTAGGAATCAATGGAACTCATTCTTGGATCAATTCATCGTTATTCTCTTTGTCATGAGGGCCTCAAACCCTGGATATGAACTTGATAAATCAATGTGATCATGCCCTACCTACAAAAGAGTTAGGCAAATGCAAAGACATATTTTTGGTATTTTGGTTAGTAAAATGATAATATACAAGTATGATATAATCACATGGTGCTTAGTGATCTCTCCCAAAACAAACCCAATGAGAGAGGGGTAAGGAGGATGCCAAGGTATGATCTCAATGCTAGTGCTTATGATGAAATTGCATGAGGGATCTTAGGGTCAAAATTAGGCTCTTAAAACTGCCCCTATTTAAGGACATTCTAACTAAGGAGGTGAAGGTTAAAATCTTCGGCTCGACTCAGTAGAATGGGCTTCAATAAAAACACTTAAAAACAAATTTTGGTCCCTAACAGACCTCATGATGCATATGATATGAATGTAAAAGTTAATGCTCTGTGGGGAAATATTTCCATAGAGGAAATGAAATAAGAGAGACCGAAAGTCCGCAGGAGTATAATGCATTCCATGAGGAAAACTCACTGGGGAGACAGAGACTCTGGGGGAACAAATGAGGTTATGAGTAGGCCAAGCTATGACTTAAAACTGCTGGGGGACTAGAGGAATTCCATACAGAATGGAAAGACTCAGCCGGGGAAACAAAACATTTGCAGGGAAAGCGGGTAGATCAGGATAACACTGAAGCACTCGAATCATGCAGGAAAAGTGATTTCACTAAGGAAATACGAACTCAACTCAAATGGGGAAGAAATAAACTTCAACACAAGAGAAGCATAAATCTATTATCTACGACTTACTACTGGGTAAGGAGATAATAAAGATCTGACAGAGAAGACATCTGTCATTTGTTAGGATGAACATATCAAGGATGACTCACTGGGAACCACCAGGAGGGAGTATTCATTACCGGTTACTGGGTAAGAATAGCGTTGCTGGGGAAAAACTGCAGAAAGTAGGATTTACAACTACCAGATACTGGGTAGAAGACCAAAGATGAGAGTATCTGTCATCGGTTAGGATGAACATATCAAGGATAAACTCAACAGGGAAGGAAATCCGTCATCGGTTAGGATGAACATATCAAGGATAGACTTGCCTGGGAATGTCAAGGAGGATATCCGTCATCGGTTAGGATGAACATATCAAGGATAAACTCTGCAAAAGGGAAAAAAGGCATGATTTACAATTACCGGTTACTGGGTTGAATACCGCAAAAAGAAGGAAACCCGTCATCGGTTAGGATGAACATATCAAGGATTAACTCTCTGAGGAACAAAATAGGGATTACAACTACCTTTTTACTAGGTAGAATACCATGAAAGAGAAAATCAGTCACCGGTTAAGATGAGCATATCAAGGATAGACACTTGGAAAATAATCCACTGGGGACTCTACTGAGGAGAAAAACAGGGATACTTTCGTCGGGTATTGGGAAAGAAGTAACAAACTGCAAACTAAGAAGAATATTACCATTTACGGGGCAATAAACTCTTAGGAGACTCAAAGCATCTATCTAGGTAAGAGCTAGAAAGAAACTGTCAATCAAGACTCAACCCAATGAGGATACATCTTAAGGGGAGTGGTTCCATCCAGATAATCGACTGGGGAGGAAAAACTGAAACAATGATCATCCACGAGGAAATAACTCAGTGGGGAAAGGAGAAAGGTTAAAGTCTTTCTGCTTAAGGGGCTGACCTTCTTTAATTGAGAGAGGACATAAACCGACTTGTATGGGGATAAAGTACCACCATAAAAAAGCATAGGAATCTCAAATAATGAGTCAACAAGGGTGCCGCAAAATTTGAATCATCGATACAATCCTCGGTCAATCCACAAAAGGGAAATAATTGCCAGAGGAAAGGAAACATCATCAAGTCTGCGGGGAATTTTAGGTCAACACCATGTTAAATGGGAGACAACCATACAGAGGATAAACGCAAGATAGCTGCTCAGAAACCAGGAGGAAACTCTAATTGTGAGCGAGTCGGATGGCGACTGATGGAGACACCAACGCGGTCTACTAGGGAATCAAAATACTCCACTGAGGACCAAAACTGCTGATGAATACACAAACTCTGTCTGGGATCAAACTCAACTCTGCAGTGTACCGAATCAACCAACTTAGCTGGGAAACCTGAAGGGTTAACTGCTTGGGGAACCCTTAATGCTTCACACTGAAGACTTGCTGCTTTTAAAATGTTGTTGATATTTCTTTTAAATTTTCTTTGAAAAATTCTTGCTTTTATATATTTAAGAAAAATATTTTTGATTAAAATTTTAAATTTCAAAATGATCATAATAAAATTTAAAACTATTGGCTGAAGCAAATAAGAGTGAAAATAATTGGATAAAAGCTCAACTTTATTTAATGGAATGATAGTCTGTAAATGACAAGACTCCATAGATTTTTACAAGGTTGAAAATGGTAATTTACATGGAAAAGGGTTACATTGAATACAAATGACCATTAATCCTTCTACCAACTCTTGATGTCCGATGTGCTTTCGGCCGCTACCGGGGATGATGAATTAATGTCAACCCTTGTGCTCAAAGTTTCTCCAAATTAAAGATCAGCAGAATGTAGTTACTTGCCATAATCCCTAATTTTTGCATAAGTTGCCCCAAGGTGGGGTACTCAACTTATCGGGAAAGTTCTTTCTGTTTTATGTCTCTAACTTTTGCCTGGATCGCCCTTTCGGGTTTTCAATCCACCGAGACGCTCATTTTTGCCTAAGTCGCCCTTTCGGGTTTTCAACTTAGCGAGTTGTTCTTTTCTTTTTTTTAGGCGAAGTATTTCTTGACTGCATCTGCGTTCACAGGACGAGTGAACTCTTCACCATCCATAGTTGTAAGAATCAAAGCACCGCCTGAAAAGGCTCTCTTAACAACATATGGGCCTTCATAATTAGGAGTCCATTTACCCCTAGAATCTAGTTTGAAAGATAAAATATTTTTGAGCACAAGGTCACCTTCTCTGAACACACGACATTTGACCTTCTTATCAAAAGCTTTCTTCATTCTTTGTTGATATAACTGACCATGACACATGGCGGTTAATCTCTTCTCTTCAATCAAATTCAGCTAGTCTGACACCATTCAGCCTCAGTCAAGCTTCCATGAGCACACGCAATGAAGGGATCTCAACCTCTACGGGGAGTACTGCTTCCATACCATATACAAGAAAGAAAAGGGTTGCCCCTATTGAAGTGTGAATGGATGTTCGATACCCATGCAAAGCAAATGAGAGCATCTCATGCCAATCCTTATATGTCACAACCATCTTCTGAATAATCTTCTTGATGTTCTTATTCGCAGCTTCAACAACCCCATTCATCTTGGGTCTGTAGGGAGAAGAATTATGATGTGCAATCTTGAAGTCTTTGCAAAGAGCTTCCACCATATTATTATTCAAGTTCGATCCATTGTCAGTAATGATCTTACTTGGCACACCATAACGGCATATGATATGATTCTTGATAAACCTCACAACCACTTGCTTGGTTACATTCGCATATGATGCCGCTTCAACCTATTTTATGAAGTAGTCAATTGCCACCAAAATGAAACGATGTCCATTCGAAGCTTTAGGCTCAATCATGCCAATCATATCAATTCCCCACATGGAGAAAGGCCATGGGGAAGAGATAACATTCAAAAGTGTCGGAGGAACATGAATCTTATCAGCATATATTTGACACTTGTGGCATTTCTTCAAAAACTTGCAACAATCAGATTCCATTCTCAGCCAATAATAACCTGCTTGCAACATCTTCTTCGCCATCGCATGTCCATTGGAATGAGTACCAAAGGAACCTTCATGCACTTCAGTCATCAACAAGTCTGCTTCGTGTCTATCCACGCATCTGAGAAAAACCATGTCGAAGTTTCTCTTGTATAGTATATCACCATTCAAGTAGAAATTGTTGGCTAATCTTCTCAAAGTCTTTTCATCTTCCAAAGATTCCCCAGACGGGTAAATCTGACTTTAGAGGAAACATTTGATGTCGTAATACCACGACTTCTCGTCTTTGATTTCTTCAACACCAAACACATGAGTTGGCCTATCAAGACGCATCACAGACAAATTGGGAATTTCATTCCAATATTTCACTACAATCATAGACGCCAACGTTGCAAGAGCATCGACCATCCGGTTTTCATCTCGAGGGATATGAGGAAACTTAACTTTTGTGTAGAAAGTTGAAATCCTCCTCGCATAATCTCTATATGGTATTAAACCGGGCGGATTCGTCTCCCATTCACCTTTGATCTGATTTACAACCAATGTTGAGTCTCCGAAGACATCTAAATACTTAATTCTGAGATTCATGGCCTCTTCGAGCCCCATAATGCAAGCTTCATACTCTGCCATATTGTTTGTACACTTGAAAGGCAATCTAGCTGTAAAGGGAAAGTGTGTGCCTTGAGGAGTAATAATCACCGCCCCAATGCCATTTCCATATTGATTAACAGCTCCATCAAATACCATGCCCCAACGGGAACCAGGTTCTGGCCCTTCTTCAAGCAATGGTTCATCACAATCTTTCATTTTCATGTACAATATCTCTTCATTAGGAAAATCATAATGTACTGACTGGTAATCTTCAATTGGTTGGTGAGCCAAGTGGTCAGCCAAGACACTACCTTTGATTGCTTTTTGAGATCGGTATTCAATATCATACTCTGATAACAACATCTTCCAACGGGAAATCCTCCCAGTTAAAGTAGGCTTCTCAAATATATACTTGATTGGATCCGTTTTAGATATCAACCAAGTGGTATGATTCAACATATATTGATGCAGACGCTTAGCAGCCCAAGCCAATGCGCAACAAGTCTTCTCAAGCGTAGAATACTGAGTCTCACAGTCGGTGAACTTCTTACTGAGGTAGTAAATTGCAAATTCATTCTTTCCAGTCTCATCTTGCTGACCTAGAACACAACCCATACTGTCTTCAAGCACAGTCAAATGCATGATGAACGGTCTTCCTTCAACAGGTGTAGACAAAATTGGAGGTTCAAGCAGATATTCCTTGATACTATCAAAATCTTTCTAGCAGTCTTTGGTCCAATCACAAGACCGATCTTTCCGAAGAAGCTTGAATATAGGCGCACATGTGGCAGTCATGTGTGAAATGAATCTTAAGATATAATTCAAGCGGCGGAGAAACCCTCTGACTTGCTTCTCAGTTTTGGGCACATGCATCTCTTGTATTGCTTTGACCTTGGCAGGATTAACTTTAATACCCTTCTCGCTGACAATAAAGCCCGATAACTTACCAGAACGAACACCAAAAGGACACTTATTGGGATTCAAGTGGAGTTTATACTTCCTCAAACGCTGGAATAGCTTCAACAAATTCTCAACATGTTCCTCTTTATCAATTGATTTAGCAATCATGTCATCGACATAAACTTCAATCTCTTTATGCATCATATCATGAAAAAGAGTAGTCATTGCTCTTTGGTAAGTTGCACCAGCATTCTTTAAACCGAAAGGCATCACTCTATAACAGAATGTTCCCCAGGGTGTAATGAATGTGGTCTTCTCCATATCTTCAGGTTCCATCTTGATATGATTATATCCGGAAAATCCATCCATAAATGAAAAGACTTTGAACTTAGCAGTATTGTCTACCAACATATCAATGTGTGGCAAAGGGAAATCATCTTTCGGACTGGCTTTATTCAAATCTCTATAGTCAACACACATCTAGACCTTTCCATCTTTCTTCATCACAGACACAATATTGGGCACCCATTGCAGATACTCAGCGGTCACAAGGAAACTGACGTTAATCTTCTTCCGCACTTCTTCTTTGATCTTCACTCCCATATCAGGAGGCGTTCTTCTCAATTTCTACTTGACTGGCGGGCATTATGGCTTCAACGGCAATCTATGCTCCACAATCTCATAATCCAACCCAGGCATGTCTTGATAGGACCAATCAAACACATCTGAATACTCTCGAAGAAGATCAATCAACCCCTTCTTCGCATCTGGACACAGTCGAGACCCAATCTTGACTTCCTTCACATCATCCTCGGAACCCAAGTTGACTAACTCAATCTGCTCTTCGGACGGATGAATGGCTTTTTCATCATGCTCAAGAAGATGAGATAATTCATCACTTACTTCTTCCACACTTTCCTCTTTGGCCTCAAACACAGGGAATTCAAAATTTGGAGAAGGAGAAGGATCATTGTATTCAATGGGGTTAGGAACCAACCTGCATAATGATTTGTTATTTTGATTTTAGAGAAGTGAATTTGTGACCAAATATTATGCAGATGGACAATTATACTGTTTATTTATATTTTTTGTGATTACCATTTTCAGAATAAAGCAAAAAGTAAAAACAAACATCATAGATGTGGATGAATAGAATTAATTTTATTAATGATCAATTTGAAAATGCCCAAACAATGTTCGCTTCTCCCTTAGGCATAGGAGAAGGATTTTGAAAACATATAACAACAATTACTTAGATCGATGCAAAATAATAGGAACATTAAGAGCAGTCCAATTGTTGCAAACCTTTTCATGCGTCACAAAATTGGTGCAGTCTTCCTCTTCGTCATCCTCTAGCACAACATCTAAGTGTTGTTCATTGCCATGAATGAACCCTCCACTACGGAAGCTAAGTTGCATATCTTCAGACCTTGCAGTTGATGAACCTTGCTAAAAACCCAGACCGGTTCTGGCTTTGTTGTCGGAGACCTCTACCATGCGCCCTCACTGATCAACATTACCTTCTTCTACAATCTTCTTTGCATCCTTCAATGAGGACATAGGTGCCCCTACTCTCTTTTCAGCAGCAATAGATAAGGCTTGGAACGGAGTTCCAACCTCGTCCTTAGCTTCAACATAAGAGAAAGATGACAGGTGGCTAACCAACAACGCCTTCTCCCCGCCAACTATTACAAGATTTCCATTTTTCACAAATTTGAGCTTCTGATGCAATGTGGAGGTAACAACTCCCGCCTCATGGATCCATGGCCTTCCCAACAAGCAACTGTAGATCAGGTGAATATCTATTACTTGAAAAGTAATCTGGAAGTCACTCGGACCTATCTTAGCTGGAAGGTCCACTTCACCTATCACTGTTTTGCACGAACTGTCAAAAGCTTTGACGATTACACCGCTATACCTAAGAGGCGCTCCTTGATATGATAGCTTTGACAATGTTGACTTTGGCAGTACGTTCAACGAGGACCCGATGTCAACAAGCACATTCGACAAAGCATCATCTTTGCAGTTCATAGAGATATGCAAAGCCAAGTTATGATTTCTGCCCTCCTCGGTGAGTTCTTCATCACAAAAGCTAAGATTGTTGCAGGAAGTGATGTTAGCCACAATATGATCAAACTGATCCACTATAACATCATGTTCCACAAAAGCTTGCTCGAGAACTTTCTGTAGTGTTTCTCTATGCACTTCTGAGTTCATGAGCAGAGACAACACTGAGATCTTTGAGGGGGTTTGGAGCAGTTGCTCCACCATATTAAACTCGCTCCTTTTGATCAATCGAAGTACCTCATCATCATCATTAGCCTTCAAATCCTTGGATTCACCAGACTTACCCTTTGAAGCACTAATCGGATCCACAACAAACACTTCTACCTTCTTACTAACAACTGATTCTTCTTTATCCTTTGGGAACACCAGCCCAAACACACGATCACTTCGGGTCACCTTGGTAACATCAACAATGCTCACCACAGAAGTGATCATAGGCAACGGGACCTCTTGACCATCCTTCATCATCGTAGCATTATACTGATACGGAACAACTTTATCATATGAATACGGGACTGGATCCGCTAACCGTATAACCAACGACGATACTGATCTATTGTTGACATTGTTACTATTGATGGTGTCATATTAAATTACCAATCTCTCTGGTTGCTTGAAAATGGGTACTATGACATTTACATCATCACCTACATGACGAGTTTGAACAATCTGAATCATGCATTCATCCATCAGTTGTTGGATGTCTCTTTTCACAACTTCACAACCCCTTGAATTAACACTACAAACAACACAACCCTTGTGGTCATGCTCACAATCACTCACCAAGCAAATGTCCTTATGCATCTACACTAAGGACCTTCGGATAAAACGAACATCAAAAACCTTAAACTCTCTAGGACAACCATCCACCATATTAACAGAAGAATTTCCATGGGCGGGTAATGGATTTGCTTTCATATTCGGTGCACGGTCCTCAAAGGACACCATTCCACTCTTCATCAGCTTCTGAACCTCATATTTGAGTGGATAGCAATTTTCTATATCATATCTGAGTGCCCCTTGATGAAAGCACAACGGAGTTCAGGTTTATACCACCACAAAAGTGGTTCTGGAATTTGTGGAGGGTTTCTTGGTTGGATTAGGTTCTTGAGAACCAAAGATGGATACAGTTCTGCGTATGACATAGGAATTGGGTCAAAAGAGACCTTATTCCTCTCGAAGTTTTGTTGATGATGATTGTTGGTATTGTTGTTATTGTAGGTTTTTGCTCGTTGTTGTGGTTGTTGTTGTTGAATTGGTACTGAATGATTATTAGAGAATACATGGATAACTGAAGATACTTGATGATGATGTTAACGGGGTGGTTGATTCTTCCTGATCTGAGGCCTTCTCTGTCTCCCACTGATTACTACATTAGCTTCGTTGTCTTTCTTCTTCCCAAAGCTACCGTCGTACCTCTTACTTGATGATGCTTCATCTTTTGACAAACGTCCTTCTCGGATACCTTCCTCAAGCCTCATCCCCATGTTTACCATTTCGATAAAGTCACTGGGGGCACTAGCAATCATAAGTTCATAATAAAATGAACTCAGGGTTTTCAGAAAGATCTTTGTCATCTCTTTTTCCTCCAAAGAAGGAGTGATCTGAGCAGCCAATTCCCTCAATCTTTGCGCGTAATCTTTGAATGTCTCTTTATCCTTCTGAGACATAGACCTCAGTTGGTCTCTATCAGGCGCCATATACACATTATACTTATATTGCTTGACAAAAGCCTCCCCCAAGTCATTGAAAGTGAGAATGCTTGCATTGTCCAACCCCATATACCAACGGAGTGCAACACTGGTCAAACTGTCTTGGAAGTAGTGAATTAACAGTTGATCATTGTCAGTTTTGGTAGACATCTTGCGGGCATACATCATTAGATGACTGAGTGGACATGTGTTCCCTTTATACTTTTCAAAGTCGGGCACTTTAAACTTCACCGGGATCTCCACATTTGGCACTAAACATAACTCAGCAACAGTTTTCCCAAACAAATCCTTACCCCTTAGTGTCTTCAATTCTTTACGCAGCTCAAGAAACTGATCCTTCATTTCGTCCATTTTCTCATAAACATCCGGACCCTCAAACGGCTCGGAATGATAAATTGTGTCCTCTACACGAGGTAAGGTGTGCACAACGGGAGGTGGCACAGACATGACCGGGCTAGATGCCGACATGGAAGAAAAGGTAGGCGCGAAGCCTTCAGGCATAAAGTTGGATGGCATTCCCCACGGGAATCCGGCGGGCATGGTAGGCACGAAATGAGCGGTAGCAGCCGGCATGGTAGAGATAGCCACCTCTAAAATAATAGTCCTCGGAGGAGGAGTTGCGGGCGTTGGAGAAGATTGACTCTAGGCAGCTAGCACTGACTCCATCATGGCAGTCAGCCGGGCAATCTCGTCCTTCAGTTTTCTGTTCTCTTGCTCGAGATGTTCCATGATTCTGATATGATTGGCGCGAGTGTTGTACCGATGAGTCAGCTTGGCTGAAGCACAGAAGAAACACCAATGAGACATCTGGCGAAAGAGAAACCTGCTTGTGCAAATGATGCATGAAATGCAATGCCTGTTTGTTTATTTTTTTTATTTTCAAGGAACTTACTATATTGTTTGCATATATATATATATATATATATATATATATATATATATATATATATATATATATATATATAAAACAATAATTGCAACATTTTGATATGACCAAAAATCTCTTTTTATTTATATAATTGGAAGGATTACACCAAGTACAATTTCAGAAACCAAATGAAAAATACAAGAGAAAAGGAGACTAATCATCCTAAGAATCCCTAATAATCATGTCAGAAGATCTGGATGAAGACGCGTACTTCCTTCGAATGCGTCAAATCTCAGTCTCAAAAGAAGCCTTCATCCGAGTCTTCTCGAGGACAAGTTGATCAATAATTTTCTTCCAAGCAACGAAAGGCTGAGGTATGCTAGAAGATGAAACATTTGGCTCTCTCTGTCTCTTTGTCACTCGGTCTTCAAGTAGCTCAATAAGTGTATCTTTGTCCTTAGACTCCAACTGCAACTCTTCATGCTTTTTCTCAAAGCACGGAAATGCTCTTCCCACATATCCTTCTCTTGCTTCATCTTGGCGAGTGCGTCTTCCAACTATTCTATATCTTGATTAGGGAGAGTTAATGGCTCAAACATAACCATAGACATAGGTCTTTCACAAGGATAAGGCATCTTCAACTCCAAAGCTCTTTTCTTCACCCAAAGAGTGTATGCTTCCAAAGTTACACAATTGCACGGACCAAGCTCGGATCTTCCCTTCCTATGCACATTATGCCAAGCATGCACAAACTTCTCCTTCAAATGTTGGGGATCTTTACCCTCTTGATAGAAAAGACCTTCTAACAAAGTGTTATTAGGTTTGTCTCTCAAGGGGAACCCAAGTTGATGACGAACCAAAGCAGAGTTATAGTTAATTACTCATTGTGTACCAATGAGAGGTACATTAGAGAATTCACCACAACTATCAATAATGTCCAAACTGCCCAAAGAAGGATCATACCAAACTATATCATCATTAGTGAGAGACATAAGTCTCTGAGACCACCGTAGACATTGTTTGTTCTCCACAAAAGTAGGCGTCTGAGGCAAGTGCAAATTAAACCACTTGTACAAAAGAGGAATGCAATAGACAATGGTTCCACCGCCCTTAGAATTCCTTAGATGCAAAGAGAAATACATATCACCCAACAAAGTAGGCACATGATTCCCAATCAAGAAAATTCTAATGGCGTTAACATCAACAAAACCTTCAATGTTAGGGAACAAAGCTAATCCATAAATGAGCAACACAAAGATAGCTTCAAAAGCATCCATACTACCGACTTGAGCAAAAGCAATAGCTTCCTTAATGAGGAAATCAGATGGCAACCCAAACAACCCTCCTTTCTTCACCCAATGAGCCTATATCTCAGACTTCTTCAAGTGAAGAGCTTCAGCAATAAGATGAGATTTGGGAATCTCTTCCAATCCACTAAAAGGTACTCTACTAGAAACAGGTTTCCTCAAGAGATGAGAATACTCCTCCAATGTAGGCACAAGCTGAAAATCTGGGAAAGTGAAACAACGGTAGAGAGGATCATAGAACTGCACTAGTACACTCAAAAGTCCTTCAACCACATCAGCAGACAAGATAGACAGAAGCTTCCCATGGCGTTGTTTGAAGTCCAAGGGATCTAATACAAAAGATGCTAGCTTCCTTAACTCTTTCAAGTTGGGACATCTGAAACTGTACTTCTTAGTGTTCCTTCGTCCATAATCCATGGTCTGAAAATATTTGCAAATAATACCATAGTTCCTTGAAATTTTTGTGTGATGAATGTTATGATGCGCATGAATGCATGAATGCAACAATCATAAATAAGGGATTACGCACAAGGCAACAAGCAAAGGTCAAGGGATGAATCAAGTCATTGTCAAGATCAATCATCCATTTTGGTGGATTATGGTTTACACCTTATCAACACCCAAGTTCCATTGATATTGACAAGACTTGATTGGATCAACCAAGAATCAAAGGGTTTGTTGTAAGTCACGAGCATGGAGTATGGGTAAGAACCATCCCAAAGGAGTGAACTAGGAATAAAAACCTGTAGATCATGTTCTAAAAAGTTCCCAGAGTCTTAATTCCATCTATCGAATATTACAGGTTAAGATGACTGACTCATCGACCCATAATATTCTCAAGAGAAACTCCTTCGAGTGTAGTATCACGTAACAACTGTTATCAAGTTTACACTTGAACAGTCTCCACACTACGTCCTAAATAGGCCAAGATGGGGTAAATGTTCTACGGTCCTCAGCTTCTCGGACCCAAATTAGAGATAGTAATTCCTAACCATAAATACTTGTGTGACATTTCCAAATCTAAAAGGGTCTCCACTGAGCAGATGGATCTCAAGCCAACTTGTTA
The DNA here is from genome assembly GCF_024323335.1 of Lathyrus oleraceus. Taxonomy (NCBI): domain Eukaryota; kingdom Viridiplantae; phylum Streptophyta; class Magnoliopsida; order Fabales; family Fabaceae; genus Lathyrus; species Lathyrus oleraceus. The sequence continues at coordinate 50,582,544 of NC_066582.1, forward strand.
AGGATTACTCCACACAAGTCAAACATGACTATACCATCCTCCTATCTTAATTGCACTCAAGTTCGGGTTAGAACTTATCTCACCACTCAGAGATCACCAAGCACAACAAGCAGATTATATAACACATACATCACATATATACAATTATATACACACACAAAAGTAGGCTAAACCCACTGGAGACTACTCCCCAGCAGTGTCGCCACTTAATTTATGTAGCGGTAAATTCATGATCATCAAGCTATGGATAAGCTAGACATCAAATAACAAGAGTCGCCACCGCGCTTTTATTGTTTCCAAGGGAAAAGGGAAAAAGTACGAACAAAACCCAAAAGTAAGAAGTTTTCAAATCAAAAATAATAAAATGTCAGATATTACAGGTAAGGGGGTTGGTTATACAGAGGGAAGGTGTTAGCACCCAAAGTGTCCTAGGTACTCCTAGGGAGCCCTTTTTTGTGTGCATATGTATTTTGTAAAATGATGTTTACAAACAAATATAGTGAGGGGATGAGAAAAGAATTCATTAATTATATTTTTGTGTTTGACAAGACCTTCATACTTGTGCCTAAGTACCAACCTAAAAATGAGGGATCAAAACCTCGTAGTTCGTAATACAAATTTCAAAGTGGATGTATTGCTTTTAACAAAAATTAAGTTTGAAAAGCACGAAGGCCTAAAAATGGTTTGGATGAGTTAGTTCTTTTTTGGCTTTTGAAAATTTAGGTCAAGTATAGTTAAGTCTATTTACAAGTTTGATTAAGAAAAGAGATTTGAAAATGCAATGGCATAAGGCCAAAGTTTCTAGTTTGCAAAGTGGTCAAAATTTAGAAAATAACAAGTTCAAACAAAGAAGTTTTTTGAAAGGAGGAAGAGATTTTGAAATTAAAGAAATGGGGAGGAGATGAAGAGACTAATCCTATGCACAAAATTAAAAGTTAAGAGTTGAAAAGATCTGACTGATAGGCAACAATCCAATAGGCAAGAATGCCATATAAAAACCCCAAATTCCCTTGGATATTAGAATCAAGCAACAAACAATGCATACAATATTAACTTGAAGAGCAAGGCATCAAATAAAGATAGCCACATCCAAGCTTAGCCATTCCATGATCTTCTTCAGATTAATCCCACGTAATAGATGAATTCCATAAGTCACAAGTTCAAAATAACAGTTTCACAATGATCATTTTGCAAATGAACTCAAAGGGATCTTGAATGATGTATCAGATGAAGTTTCAAATTGCAATCACTTGGTTTCACAAAAGTTGGCATTGGCCAAGGCCTTTAGCAAAGGGAGGTTGCCTAAATTCTAAGTCCAATTTGTCCAAGATCAAGTCAATAGTCCACACAAACGTTTTTTAGGGTTTTTGTTCTTATTATGTATATTAATGGTCCAATACCACACACACAAACAAAATATACACAAGCAAGATATATCACACAATATGGTCCAAATGGACAAAGGAAAAATGACATTAACATAAACAATTAGAATGGTATGAATAATGGCAAATGAATAGAACTTAAAAATTAAAGTACATTAAAATAAAGGACTTGAAATTAAATGTTAGTTGTTAATGAGTTAGAAATTAGTATTGTTTTGCTTTTGCTTTTCATTTTAAGTCATTCTTTGGAGAATACTCAACCCACTTATCACAAGCATGAATCCTTGAGCCAAGACATCTTCCAAAGGAAGGGAAAAAGGCCAAGTTTCCACACAATACCATGAAAGAGGGGAGACTTACAATCTCACTGACTAGAATGTTATGCCTTTTGTGTCAAAAATTTAGCGCTATGTTAAGCAATCGTAATTGGACTTATGTAGAAGTCATAACTATTTGAGGCCGGGCAATAGAATTTTGGTGTTGATGCATGTTAGAGACATAGTATAATGGGTTATGCTCATGAAACATACCACACACAAAAAGAATATGCAAAAGAGGTGGCCTAATCTCATCCATACTTATGTTGATTTTGCAATCAACTAGCCTTAGGACTTAGAGATATCATAGGCCAAATGAGATGAATGCATAAAGAAGGGGAATGAGATGAAGAGGGAAGGGAATGGATCAAAACTCAAATTGGTCAAAGGGGGACTTTTACCAAATTAATATCATTCATTCATTTTGGGAGATGGAATGTCCATTCCTTCAATCCCCTAAATCCAATGATATTAACTTAACAAAGTCAAATCAACCTTGACCAAGACCCAATAACATGAGTCAAACTTACACAAATCATCACAATAGGTCAACACAATTATTTGGCATTTATTCAAATTAAAAATACTAAAATAAGACATTTAAATTAAACATGGTTTCTAAAACCTCATCAAAACACCAAAGAAATGGCCATGAGATTTATCATAGGTCAAATAAGGCCAAAGGACCTTGGAGAAAATTTTCAGAATTTTTAAAGACTTAAAAGTATTTTTAAACAATTAAAAATAATCACAAAATCAATTAAATCATGAAAAATATTAATAATGATCCAAAAAATAATTTTAATTCAGAAATTGAAAGAGGAATTTATGTAAAAAAATTTGGTGAAACTCTCATATTTTTTGGATCAATATTAAAAGTAATATGAATTAATGAAAATCAAAGGAATAAAAATTAAAATAAAAAAATAAAAAAAACGTGGACCACTTGATCTCCCTCATTAATTGAGGTGGCAGATCAAGTGGTCTAAAACGCGTGTTCCACCAAACACACGAGTCAGCGCGCTGTACTAAGGGTAATCACAATGGGCGCTCAGGATTAAAACATTTTGAAAGGATCCTGTGGCTGGGAGACGTGCCAACGCACCGCCGGAGCCAGAGCTCCGGTCTTCTTCTCCGGTGGACCTCACCGGACTGGTCCACCCTCAACCATCACCAAAATAAAAAAGGAGGACATGATCTGAAAGAAAAAATGGCGTAGAGCACGAATATGACCTCAATTTTAACTAACTCAACATATATAGAAATATATGAGGAATTGAATTTTAAGGTGTGTCAATTGAGTTGCTTTGATTTGACCTCTAAGCAACTCAATCTTCTTGCCTACATTGGTAGGACTTCAGACAACCAAAGATCCAAGAGAATTGATGAGAATTGAGTGAGAATCAAAGAGATGAAGTTTTCTGAAAATTACCTTCAATGTTGTGCAGAACTTGAGGTTGCTTGCTTCAAACACGATCTGATCACACTTGAGAAGCTTGCAGAGAGTGGTTAGCAATGGTGCAAGGCTTTGGATCCTGGAGTTCTTGAATCTCCAAACTGTTGAGATTAAAACTCAATTTTCAGATTGAAAATTATCGAGTTTTCCTTTAGAATGAGAGGGTTTGAATTGGGGGGCAAAGCTGACGCGCAAGGTGTGTATGAAATGCGCTCAGAGGCCATGTATTTATAGCATTTGGGATTGATAATTGCACACTTGAAAATTTGCTAAATTTGGCAATGTGATGCATAAGCTTGCATGGGCATGTACAGGCCCATGAAGCAATCCATTTTGATCCAATTGCAACCGTACTGAAGTTCAAATGATGCTTGATTGGCAAGGCAATGTGAAATGGAGTTTTGGACATTTGGTTTCCTCCAATGGTCCAGCTCTATTAAAGTCATGCGCAACCCTAACAACTTCATCCAAAATGCATGAACTTGGGTTCTTTGGAAAGCTTGGATCAAGGGGAACAAGTTTGATGTTGAACACTTTTTCATTTGGAGCTTGGATCATGGTGAATTTGAAGGTGGAAGTTTGGAAATTTCAACATGTTGAAAATTTTTCTAAGTGTCAAGCCATATATCTCAATATTCCATCTTGCTTAACTTTTTATGTGAGCTTCAAATGAGAAACATGGCTTCATAAAAGTTGTATATCTTTCAAAGACCTTCAAAATTGTCACCAATTTCATGTCATTTGGATTTAGAATGATAGAGTTATGCATTTTTGAAGTTTGGAAAAATCACTTGTTCAATGGTATAGTTAAAAATTACCTATAATGTATCCTCATATCACATGCTCATAAAAGTTGATTTAGCTCTCACTCCAAACATCAAAGTTGAAGTATACATCTTGAATTTTATTGTGAAACTTGTAAATCTTTCATCTCATAAAAATTAAGCAATTTATGGCCTTAGGAAGTTGACTTTCAAATTACGGTTTAGACAAAATGACCTATAATGTTTCAACATAGACAATGATTTTCCAAGAAAAACTAGATATAGGTTTAAACATGAAAGTTGTTTGGAATGTCATTTGGAGTAACTTTTCTCTTGGAATCATTTTAATATGGTGAAAATTGTAGGAGATAGGGCCTATGGAGACCCAGTTTTGATTAGATGAATTCATCTGGCCAACCACCATTAACCAACTTTCTAGCCTTCAATTCTCTTGACTTTCTTGGCTCATGGTAGATCATATATGCATAAGATGATGAATTTTGAAGTGTCCCTTGAGAAATTTTATCAATTGGTGAGGTGGCTTGTTGGAGATGTTACTCAAGATACCTAGCCAAACTAGGGTTTCCAAGGCAAATCACCTCCAAACTCTTGAAGAATACTTGATCAATATAACATGTAGGAATCAATGGAACTCATATATGATGCTTATAACCATCATTGGATCAATTCATGGTTATGTTCTTTGTCATGAGGGCCTCAAACCCTGGATATGAACTTGATAAATCAATGTGATCATGCCCTACCTACAAAAGAGTTAGGCAAATGCAAAGACATATTTTTGGTATTTTGGTTAGTAAAATGATAATATACAAGTATGATATAATCACATGATTCTTGGTGATCTCTCCTAAAACAAACCCAATGAGAGAGGGGTAAGGAGGATGCCAAGGTATGATCCCAATGCTAGTGCTTATGATGAAATTGCATGAGGGATCTTAGGGTCAAAATTGGGGTCTTACTCCCATAATGCAAGCTTCATACTCAGCCATGTTGTTTGTACACTTGAAAGTCAATCTAGCTGTAAACGAAAAATGAGTGCCTTGAGGAGTAATAATCATTGCCCCAATGCCATTACCATACTGATTAACAACTCCATCAAATACCATGCCCCAACGGGAACCAGGCTCTGGCCCTTCTTCAAGCAACGGTTCATCACAATCTTTCATTTTTAAGTACAAAATCTCTTCATCAGGAAAATCATACTGAATTGACTAATAATCTTCAATTGGTTAGTGAGCGAAATGGTCATCCAAGACACTACCCTTGAAAGCTTTTTGAGATCGGTATTCAATATCATACTCAGATAACAACATTTGCCAATGGGCAATCCTCCCAATTAAAGCAGGATTCTCAAAAATGTACTTGATCAGATCCATTTTGGATATCAACCAAGTAGTATGATTCAACATATATTGGCACAGACGCTTAGCAGCCCAAGCCAATGTGCAACAAGTTTTTTCAAGCATAGAATATCGAGTCTTACAGTCGGTGAATTTCTTATTGAGGTAGCAAATTACATATTCTTTCTTTCCAGTTTTGTCGTGTTGACCTAGAACGCAACCCATACTTTCATCAAGCACAGTCAAATACATGATCAATGGTCCTCCATGAACATGTGGAGACAGAATCAAAGGCTTAAGCAGATACTCCTTGATACTATCAAAAGCTTTCTGGCAATCTTCGGTCCAATTACAAGACTGATATTTCCTAAGATGCTTGAATATAGGCGCACATGTGGCAGTCATATGCGATATAAATCTTGAGATATAGTTCAAGTGGCCGAGAAAACCTCTGACTTACTTCTCAATTTTGGGTGTAGGCATTTCTTGTATTGCTTTGACCTTGGCAGAATCAACTTCAATACCCTTCTCAGTGACAATAAAGCCCAACAAATTACCAGAACAAACACCAAACTTGCACTTATTGGGATTCAAGCGGAGTTTGTACTTCCTCAAACGCTGGAATAGCTTCAACAAATGCTCAACATATTCTTCCTCGTCACTTGATTTGGCAATCATATCATCAACATAAACTTTGATCTCTTTATGCATCATGTCACGAAAAAGAGTGGTCATGGCTCTCTGGTATGTTGCACCAACATTCTTAAACCAAAAGGCATCACTCTATAACAGAATGTTCCCCAGCGTGTAATGAATATGGTTTTCTCCATATCTTCAGGTGCCATCTTGATTTGATTATAACCGGAGAATCCGTCCATAAATGAAAAGACTTTGAATTTAGTTGTATTATCTACCAACATATCAATGTGTGGCAGAGGAAAATCATCTTTCGGACTAACTTTATTCAAATCTCTATAATCGACACACATACAGACTTTTCAATCCTTCTTCGGAACAGACACAATATTGGCCACCTGTAGCGGGGTATTCGTTACCATTAGAGATATTGACTAAATCTAAGGTAAATCATACAAGTCGAGTCGCCACCGCACTTCTATTTATCCAAAGGAATGGTTAGAAAGCGAACAAAAACCTAAAAGTTTTATCAAATCAAAAACTAGTAAAAATGTCAGAGATCTGGGTAAGGGGGTTGGTTATGCGATGGGAAGGTGTTAGGCACCCAAAACATCCTAGGTACTCCTAGGGAGCCCTTTTCATACTTGTTGTAAGGTTGGTATTTTGTGAAAATTTATTTGTGAAAACATGATTGAAGAGATGAGAAGAGAATGTACAAGTTATTTACATTTTGTGTTTGGATGGATAAACCCATTGCCTACGTACCATCTTTAAAAAAAGATTAGGATCAAAACCTCGTAGTTCGGGGTAAAAATCTCAAAAATGAGTTGGTGAATTGATTGGTCCAAAAGCCTTAAGGTCTTTTGTTATCCAAAGGAGAAAACTCAACCTAAAACCACAAATCCACCATGTGAGGATAGCCTCAACATGCTAGTGAGGGGTTAACCCTATAATAAGCATGGAAGACTCATTGTCCATCACTAAGGATATAGGTGAGTATTACATCTACCTCAAGGATAACTCAAACCTAATAGCTAAATGTTATGGAAAATTTGATTAAGAAGGTGGCCATTGAAACCACAAAAAAAAACATTTGAATGGGTTGTATTTACCAATGAAAAGTATTTACAAAATGGTCAAAGTTGACTTAGAAGTTCAATTCAAAATAAGTGTTATGAAAAGAAAATTTGAAAATCAAAAACATAAGGCTTAGGTTTCTAATGTTGAAAACAAGTGTTAAATGTTTGCACAAAGGTTTTGGCTTGGGTTAGAGTGGAGGGAAGAAGAAGAATGGCTAAAGTCCTAAGCATACAAGAGGTGAGGGATAAAGAAAAAGACCACAATGGAGTTCCTCTCTTGAGATCATATTGATGATCCAAGTAGCTCCCATCCTTTGGAATAAGCAATCACATAAGCATAAACTCAAGCAATCAACAACCAAATGAACCCTTGGAAAGCTCCTCAATGCATCTTGGATCTCTCTCTCTTGGAAGCTCATGGTAATGGTTCCTCAATTGGGCTCAATGTTGGAATCCCTAGCACAAAACACACACATCAAAAAGTTCTATAAAAACAAATGAGGAATGGACAAGAGGAGTTTTAGAAGTTGGTCCTTTCAAAGTCATCTTCAATATTAAGCATTCTAAAGGCCCAATGTCTAGTTGCTCTTTGACTTTTATAGCACTCTAAAGGCCCAATGCCTAGTTGCTCTTTGACTCAAAATTTGCATAGGGAAAGTCCTAAAGTCTAAGTCCATTAGTCCATTTCTTTGCATTGTGGTCAACAACAATCTAACAAAACACAAGCACAAAAGTATATACACAATTATGTGCTCAAGTGAGCAAAAGGAAAATTGCATTAACATAACCATGTGCTCAAATGAGCAAAGGAAAAAGCAAATGAATAATATGTACAAGAATAGTAAATTGCATAAAAGTAAAGTGCAAAAAGTAAATGTTAATGGTTAATGGTTAGTGTTAGTAGTTAGTGTGCCATAAGGCAAATTTAGCGCTATGTTAAGCAATCGTAATTGGACTTATGTAGAAGTCACAACTATCTGAGGCCGGTCAATAATAATGTAGGCAATAACACAAGTTAAAAGTCTTGATTAGTGAACCAAGTTCCAACAACTTGCCATGCCAAAAGAAAAAAGAGAATTGATCTTGTATTGGTTTAAGTCCTTTGCATGGTTTAGGAAACAACCTATCCTTAATGCAAAGCCATTCACTTGATCAATTGATCAAGATGAATTAGATTTGAATCAAGGAAGGTTAAGTCTCCCTAATCAATGCTAACTTATCAATCTTCAACTCATTGATCAAAAAGAAAAAAAAGAAGAAGAAGAAGGAGATGAATAATAGAAAAGGAAATGGAAAGAATAAAGTGCATTAAATGAAATAGAATGTACCAATCAACAAGTGTTGACCAATGACATTGAGAATCATGGTCAAGCAATCAAAAATAGAAGTGAGATGAAGATTAGAAGTCAAGAAATGAACAAAATATTTTTGGCATTTTTAATATTTAAAATAAACTTGAATTAAAATATAAAGAAAGGTCAAACTTCAAAATCACTTCAAATCAACTTTGAAAAGCCCAAGTGATTTATCCTAAGTTCAACAAGGTCAAACAAAGTTTGACAAAAAATTTCAGCATTTTTAAAAGTCAGAAACTATTTTTAATCAATTAAAAATGAATAAAAATAACCTAATTGAACTAAAATCTCAAATAAATCTCAAATCAATTAATAAATTGATGAGAATATTTTTCATAGACCCATCATCATTCAAATAGGTTAGGAAAATATTTTTGTATTTTTTGAATATTAAAAACTATTTAAAATGAATTAAAAATAACCAGAAAAGAGAAAATTCATAAAAAAATATCAAATGACAAAATAAAAAATATTAAAAATCATTTTTAGAAACTAGAATTTAAATGGAGAAGAATGCAATTGGTCCCATATTTTTTGGAATTGAAATGAAGAAGTTATGAATTTTTGAAAATAAAGGAAATAAAAGAAATAAAATCAGAAATTAAGAAAATAAAAAAAAACCACAAGCGTCTGATCAAGGCTCATTAATTGACGTGGCTGATCAGACGGATGTGAGATGCGCGCTCATGGTAAGTCCAAGTCAAACGCGTCACACCTGGCATTAAAGCAAGTAATCCAAACGCATGGTTGAAATTAAAACGTCGGAGATGCATCCAATGGTCCAGATTCAATCTGGCATGGTGGACGGTGGCCAGCGCCACCGTCTTCTCCGACGAGCACTCAAGCTCCGGCCAGAGTTGCAGGTCCTCCAAACTCAACCAAAACTCACGATCCAGGTACCAAATTAAAGCTGGGGTGATATACATCACCCCTGTGCCATCTATTTCTTCTCTAGATCTCCATTGTGAGAGAAATCAGAGGTTGAAACTTGATCGTGTTCATCATAAACTTGTTCGATTTTGAAAATTGAGCATACATAGATGATGCCTCTATAGAGAGGACTTCAGACAACACAATAGCCAAGCAAATAGATCAAGGAATAGGGAGTTTCGAAGAAAAAACCAGTTGAAGCACACCTTTGGATTGTGAAGTTTTGAGCTTTTTCCCTTGGTTTCTTTTGCAAAACAGAAGTTCAATGGATCATATGAGGAAGGTCTAGGAACTTTAGATCTAAAGATTCAACCAAATTCAGTTGAATTTCAGATCTGAAAATTTGAAGAAATGTGAACTAGTTCCTTTAGGTATGGCTATGGATTCAATTGTGCAGCATATCAGGCGCCTTCAGGTTGATTTATGATAGAGGTATGCACCTCTATTTATAGCTGGAATTGGCTGAACAAGTGAGTTTCCTCGTGTGCATGGCAAGTGGATTTCTCTTGCATGGGCTTGCATGATCATGTAGAAGGCCCAAACTCAATTGCATTTGCATGTTGATGACCAAACAACTTGAAATGGACGTGCAGATGGCAATGCAATGGCTTGTGCAATGAGTTTCATCATGTTATGCATAATTGAGCCTAAAACTTCACCTCTTCGAAAATGCCACTTGAAAAATTGAAGCATAGGCATATGGGTAATGGTTGGAAAGGTCTTGACATAAGGAACAAATGTTATGTTGGACCAAAACTCATTTGGAGTGTGGAAATTTATGAAAACAGGCCATGAAGTTTATAGTGCAAAACATGCCTTTGAGAATTTTGCCAAATTGAACCAAATTCAAGCCCCTCTGTTTTGATGATGCAAGCCCCAAATGGAAAAACTTCCAACATCAACGTTGTAGGTCGTTTCAAGACCATCAAAATGGACTTAAAGTTTGCATCATTTGGATTTTTTATGAAGGAGTTATGGGCACTTGAAGTTGGACTTTTTTTGCCTTTCAATGCATTTGGTCCAAAGTGACCTATAATGTTTTGCATTATCACATGTATTTCTTTTGCGATTTTGAAATTTTGTTCAACATAACATTTTAATTAGACATCTTAAGCTTTCCAATTCATTTGATCCCACCTCAAAATCATAAAAATTGAATGAGTTATGTTCTTGGGAAGTTGACCCAAAATTAGGGTTTCAGTCAAAATGACCTATAATGTTTTGGAATGGGAGATGATCTTCCAAGATTCAAATCAATTTTTGATGAACATGAAAGTTGTTCATATTGTCCTTAAGAGAATTTTTTCTTTTGTGATCATCTCCATTTGACCAACCCATAAAAAGTTAGGTCTCAGTGTAGTTCAAAATAGTCAGATGGATTGACTGGTCAACTTCTCCAGTCCACAACTCATATCTTGATGAATTGATGATTGAGGAAACTCAAATAAGTTCAAATATGCATGAAATGATGAATTAAAGAACTTCCCTTGATTGCATTTGATCATGGGCTGAGGTTGCTTCATGAGCAAGGCACACTTGATACACAGATGAATTAGGGTTTCCTTGAGAAACAAAACCTCAAACCCTTTGACTTGATTTGATAAAAATGATGAATTGAGATACTATGGAGGCATATTTGGTGGATGAGAGCTTTGGGAACCATTACCATGCTTGCTTTCATCTCCTCTTGGCCATACCTTTGCACAAAGGATCTCCTTGAAGCTCTTGACCTTGTGATTGCTCAAGCTACAAACAAAAGATGTTAGTGACATATTTTTGTGCTTTTGGTTAGTGAATAAAGATGAGAAAAGCAATAATATACAATTCAAGCATACTTGGTGATCTCAAACCACTCACAGGAGGTCCCACCCAAAGGCAAGGGGAACCAAGATGCTTATGATCCTTGAGGCTTTGCAAATGCAATGTTATGATGCCATGAGGGTTCTTAGGGACAAAATTGGGGTCTTACACCACCCACCTCGGATACTCAGCGGTAACAAGAAAACCAACATCAATTTGTTTCTGCACTTCCTCTTTGATCTTCACTACCATATCAGGATGAGTTCTCCTCAACTTCTGCTTGACTAGAGGGCATTCTGGCTTCAACGGCAATCTATGCTCCACAATTTCAGAATCTAACCCAAGCATGTCTTGATAGGGGCAAGCAAACACGTCTGAATATTCTCGAAGAAGATCAATCAACCCCTTCTTAGCTTCTGGACACAGTCGAGACCCAATCTTGACTTCATTCAGATCATCTTCGGAACCCAAGTTGACTAATTCAATCTGCTCTTCAAATGGTTGAATGGCTTTTTCCTCATGCTCAAGTAAACGAGACAATTCATCAGATACTTCTTCCTCATCAGTCTCTTCCTCAGCCTCAAACACAGGGAAATCAAAGTTTGGAGAGGGAGTAGGATCATTGTATTCAATGGGTTTGGGAACCAACCTACATAATGATTTAATATTTTGATTTTAGAGCAGTGAATTGTGACCAAATATTATGCAGATGGAAGATTATTATTATTTATTTTTTTTGTGATTACCATTTTCAGAAAAGCAAAAAGTAAAAATAAAACATCATAGATGTGGATGAATAAAATTGTATTTCATTGATGATAATTGAAATGTCAAACAATGTTCACTTCTCCCTTAGGCATAGGAGAAGGATTTTTTTTAAAATTAAAACAAATTACTTAGAGCGGTGAACAATAACAGGAATATCAACAGCAACCCAATTGTTGCAAGTTTTTCCATGCGTCACAAAGTTGGTGCAGTCTTCGTCTTTATCACCCTTGATCACATCAGCTGAGTGTTGTTCATTACCATGGATGAACCCTCCATTGAGGAAACTTGGTTGCACATCTTCATCTTTGACGTTGAACAACCCTAGTTGAAAACCCAATCTGGCCCTATTTTTGTTCTCAGCAACTTCTATCATACGACCCCACTGATCAGTGCAGCCAACCTCAATAGCTTTCTAAGCATCCTTGAAAGAAGACATGGGTGCCCCAACTTTCTTCACTTAAGAAATAGACAAGGCTTGGAATGGAGTTCCAACCTCCTCCTCAGCTTCAACATATGAAAAGGATGACAGATGGCTCACTAAAAGCGCCTTCTCTCCACCAACAACGACAAGCTTGTCGTTCTTCACAAATTTAAGCTTCTGGTGTAGAGTAGATGTCACTGCTCCTGCTTCTTGGATCCATGGCCTTCCCAATAAACAGCTATAGGCCAGATGGATATCCATCACTTGAAAAGTAATTTGGAAATCACTCGGACCTATCTTGACTGGAAGGTCCACTTCACCAATGACGGCTTTGCGAGAACCATCAAATGCTTTAACAATCATGCCACTATACCTCATAGGAACGCCTTGATAGGAGAGTCTAGAAAGAGTTGACTTTGGGAGTACATTCAAATAAGAACCAGTATCAACCACCACATTAGACAACGTATCCTCCTTGCAGTTCATCGAAATATGGAGTGCCAGATTGTGATTTCTACCTTCCTCAGGAAGTTCTTCATCACAAAAGCTCAGATTATTGCAAGAAGTGATATTAGTAACAATATGGTCAAACTGATCCACAATAACATCATGCTTAACATAGGCTTGCTCTAGTACTCTTTGTGACGCTTCTCTGTGTGCTTTAGAATTCATTAACAGAGACATCACTGAGATCTTTGACGGAGTTTGGAGCAGCTTCTCCACCACATTAAACTCACTCTTCTTAATTAATCTCAATACCTCATCATCATCATTAGTCTTTAGTTTGATAGATTCACCAGACTGACGCACTTGAGCACTAACTGAATTCATCATGGGTACATCCGCCTTCTTACTTATCGAAACATCCTCTACCTCCTTTGGAAAGACCAGACCAAACACACGACCACTACGGGTCACCTTTGCAATATAAGTTATATTCACCACAGAATTTGCTACAGGTAAAGGAACCTCTCGCCCATTCTCCACCATTGTAGCGTTATACTGATAAGGCACAACTTTATCGGATGCATACGGGACATGGCCCGCTAACCGTATTACCAACGACGATACCGATCTATTAACTTTGTTGTTGCTGCTGTTATATTGAATTACCACCTACTTAGGGGTCTTAAACACTAGAGCAATCACATTAACATCATCTATATCCCTCGACTGTTGAATCTGGATCACATTCGCGTCCATCAACTTCTGGATATCCCTCTTGACGATCATACACTCACGGGGGTTCTCACTACAGATTGCACAACCATTATGGTCGTGCTCACAATCACTGATCAAACACAAAGTTTTATGCATCTCCACCAGAGACCTACGGATACGTCGTACATCAAATACTCAGAAATTTCCTGGAAAACCATCCACCATATTGACAGAGGCATCGCCATGAGCAGGCAACAGATTGGATTTCACATTAGGCACACGGTCCTCAAAGGACACCATTCCACCTTTCACAATCTTTTGTACTTCATATTTCAGCGGGTAGCAATTCTCAATGTTGTGGCCAGGGACTCCATGGTGAAAGGCACAATGGAGTTTAGGTTTGAACCACCATGGAAGTGGTTCAGGAATTTGAGGTGGATTTCTTGGTTGAAGTAGGTTCTTGAGAACCAAAGATGGATACAATTCTGCATATGTCATAGGAATAGGGTCAAAGGAGACCTTCTTCCTCTCAAAACTTTGCTGGTTATTATTGTTGTTGTTGTAGTTGGTTCTTTGTTGCGATTGTTGTTGACGTTGTTGTTGCTGAATTGGAACTGATTGATTGGAAAATACAGGAATCGCTGAAGAAACTTGATGTTGATGCTGACGCGGTTGAGAACTCCTTCTGACATGAGGCCTCCTCTGCCTCCCTATTGATACCGAGTTGGTTTCCCTTTCCTTTGTTTTGGCAAAACCACTTCCATACTTCTTACTAGTTGACGCTTCTTCCTTAGACAGACGTCCTTCACGGACTCCCTCTTCTAACCTCATCCCCATGTTTACCATTTCGATAAAGTCAATGGGGGCACTGGCAATCATTCGTTCGTAATAAAAAGAACTTAGGGTCTTCAGGAAAATCTTTGTCATCTCCTTCTCTTCCAATGGAGGATTAATTTGAGCAGCAAGTTCCCTCCATCTTTGAGTATACTCTTTAAACATTTCTTTCTCCTTCTGAGACATGGACCTCAGGTGGTCTCTATCAGGCGCCATATCCATATTATACTTATACTTCTTAACAAAAGCTTCACCCAAATCGTTGAAAGTACGAACACTTGCACTGTCTAGCACCATATACCATCTCAGAGCAACACTAGTCAAACTGTCTTGAAAGTAGTGAATCAGTAACTGATCATTATCAGTTTGGGTTGACATCTTTCTGGCGTACATAACAAGGTGACTAAGTGGATAAGTATTTCCCTTATACTTTTCAAAGTCAGGGACTTTGAACTTCATCAGGATCTTCACATTCGGTACTAAGCAAAATTCAACAACACTTTTACCAAATAGATCTTTTCCTGTTAACGTCTTCAAATCCTTGCGCAGCTCAAGGAAGTGATCTTTCATTTCATCCGTTTTCTCATATACGTATGGGCCCTCAGATGGCTCAGAATGGTAGATGGTGTCTTCAACACGAGGCAAAGTATGAATAACTGGAGGTGGCACAAACATGACCGAGCTAGATGCCGGCATAGAAGCAAAGGTAGGCGCAAATACTTCAGGCATGAAATTTGGTGGCATTCCCCACGGGAATCCAGTAGGCATAGACGGACGGGATTGAGTAGCAACAACAGGAAAGACCGAGGTAGCTACCTCGGATATGATAGTCCTCTGGGGAGGATTGCGGGAGTTGGTGAAGACTGATTCTGCGTAGCAAGAACAAACTCCATCATGGCAGTCAATCGTGTAATCGCATCCTTCATATCTATGTTCTCTTGTTCCAAATGTTCCATAATTCTGGGTTGATTGGCGCAAGTGTTGTATCGGTGAGTAAGTTTAGCTGAAGCACAGAAGAATAACCGATAAGACATATGGCAAAAGAAAACCTGTTATGCAAATGATGCATGAAATGCAATGTTTTTGATTGTTTTAATTTCAAGAAACATGTTGTTTCATTTGCAAACATATAATAACAATAATAACAATTTGATTGACCATAAAATCTCTTTTATTCATAAAATTTGGAAGGATTACACTGAGTACAATTTCAGAAACCAAAGTACAAATACAAGAGAAAAGGAAACTAATCATCCTAAGGATCCCCTAGCAACAGTGTCAGATGATTTGGTTGCTGGCGTGTACTTCCTTCGGATGCGTCAGATCTCGGTCTCAAAAGATGTCTTCATTTGAGCCTTCTCAAGGACAAGCAGATCAACAATCTTCTTCCAAGCACCGGAAGATTGAGGTATACTAGAGGAAGGTGGCCCTTCTGGCTCTTTCTGTCTCTTTACCTCTCGGTCTTCAAGAAGTTAAATAATCACGCCTTTTTCCTTTGACTCAAGATGCAACTCCTCATGCTTTCGGCTCAAAGCGTGGAACCACTCTTCCCACATATTTCTTTCTTGCTTCATCTTGATGATCGCGTCTTCCAACTCCTCTACATATTGGTTATGGAGAGTTGATGGCTCAGCCGCAACCAAAGACATAGGTCTCTCACAAGCATATGACATATTCAACTCCAAAGCTTTCTTCTTCACCCAAGTAGTGTAAGCTTCCAAAGCTACATAGTTGCACGAACCAAACTCAGATCTTCCTTTCCTATGCACATTATGCGAAGCATGTATGATCTTTTGCTTCAAATTTTGGGAATCTTTACCCTCTTGATAGAAAAGACCTTCTAACTGAGTGTTATTAGGCTTGTCTCTCAAGGGGAACCCAAGTTAACGACGAACCAAAACGGGGTTGTAGTTGATTCCTCCTTGTGTACCAATGAGGGGAACATTATAGAATTCACCACAACTATCAATAATATCCAAGCTACTCAATGTAGAATCATACCAAACAATATCATCATTATTGATAGACATGAGTCTTTGAGACCACCGTAGACATTGTTTGTTCCCCAAGAAAGCAGGCGTCTGAGGCAAGTGAGAAATAAACCACTTATGCAGAAGAGGAACACATCACACAATAGTCCCACCATCTTTAGAATTCCTCAAGTGCAAAGAGAAGTACATATCACCCAACAGAGTAGGCACAGGATTCCCAATCAAGAAGATTCTAATGGCATTAACATCAACAAAATCGTCAATGTTAGGGAACAAAGCCAAACCATAGATGAGCAACATAAAGATGGATTCAAAAGCGTCCACACTACTTGCTTGAACAAAGACATTAGCTTTCCTTATGAGAAACTCAGAAGTCAACCCAAACATTCCTCCTTTCTTCACCCAATGAGCCTCAATCTCAGACTTCTTCAGATGAAGAGCTTTATCTATGGTATGAGATATGGGAATCTCCTCTAATCCACTAAAAGGCATCTTGTCAGAAATAGGTATTCCCAAGATATAGGCATACTCTTCTAACGTAGGCATAAGCTGATAATCGGGAAAAGTGAAGCAACGGTAGAGAGGGTCATAAAACTGAACCAACACACTCAAGAGTCCTTCAACCATCTCAGTAGATAACATAGATAAAAGATTTCTATGACGTTGCTTGAAGTCCAAAGGATCTAATACAAAAGAAGATAGCTTCCTTAGCTCTTTCAAATCAGGACGTCTGAAACTGTACTTCTTAGTATTCCTTCATCCACAATCCATGGTCTGAAAATATTTGCAAATAAGACCTTAGTTCCTTGAAATTTATTTTCGTGTGATGAATGTCATGATGCGCATGAATGCATGAACGCAACAATCACAAACAAGGGATCACACACAAGGCAAACACAAGCAAAGGTCAAGGGATGGATAAAGTCATTGTCAAGATCAATTATCCATTTTGGCGGATTATGGTTTTCACCTTATCAACACCCAAGTTCCATTGATATTGACAAGACTTGATCGGATCAACCAAGAGTCAAAGGGTTTATTGTGAGTCACGAGCATGGAGTCAGGTTAAGAACCATCCCAAAGGAGTGTACTAAGGATAAAAACCTGTAGATCATGTTCTAAAAAAAAGTTCCCAGAGTCTTAATTCCATCTATCGGATATTATAGGTTAGGATGACTAACTCATAAACCCATAATATTCTCAAGAACAACTCGTCTGAGTTGTAACAACTGTTGTTAGGTCTACACCTGGACAGTCTCCGCACTACATCCTAAATAGGCCGAGTTGGGTTAAATGTTCTACGATCCTCAGCTTCTCGGACCCCAAATATGAGAAAGTAATGCCTAACCACAAATAACTTGTGTGATATCAATAGCTCCAAAAGGGTCTCCACTGAGTATATGGGTCTCAAGCCAACTTGTTAAGGACTACTCCACACAAGTCGAACATAACTATACCATCCTCCTATCTTAATTGCACTAAAGTTCGGGTTAGAACTTATCTCACCACTCAGAGATCACCAAGCACAACAAGCATATTATATCACACAAACAAGTATACAAACATCGAATATACAAATATATACACATAAAAAAGTAGGCTAAACCCATTAAGGACTACTCCCCAACAGAGTCACCACTTAATTTCTGTAGCGGTAAATTCATGACCACTAAGCTATGGAAAAACTTAACGTCAATAAAACCAGAGTCGCCACCGCGCTTTTATTATTTCCAAAGGAAAAGGGAAAAGTACGAACAAAACCCAAAGATAAGAAGTTTTCAAATTAAGACTAATAAAATGCCAGAGATTACAGGTAAGGGGGTTGGTTACACAGAGGGAAGGTGTTAGCACCCAAAGTATCCTAGGTACTCCTAGGGAGCCCTTTTTTATGCGTGTATGTGTTTTTCGTATAAAACATGTTTGAAACAAATAGAGTGTGGGGATGAGAAAAGAATTCATTGATTATATTTTGTATTTGACAAGACCTTCGGACTTGTGCCTACGTACCAACATAAAAATGAGGGATTAAAACCCCGTAGTTCGTGGTAACAATTTCAAAGTGAGTGGACTGCTTTTAATCAAAATTTAAGTTTGAAAGAGGCACAAAGGGCCCAAAAGTTTTAAGGAGTGTTAGTTATTTTTGTTTTTTGAAATTTTAAGTCAATATGGTTAAGTTCATTTACAAGTTTGATTAAAAAAAGAGTTTAAAAATGCAATGGCATAAGGCCAAAGTTTCTAATTTTCAATAAAGTCTAAGTTTTGAAATCACAAGCAAAGAAAGTTTTTTTAGAAAAGGGGAGATATTTTTAAAATTTAAGAAGTGGGAGAAGATAAATAGGCTATCCTAAGCATAAAATTAAAAGTTAAGAGTTGAAAAGATCTGACCAATGGGTCGTAATCCAACAGAGCAGAATGTCATATAGAAAACCCATTTTCCCTTTGGACTTTGAATCAAGAAATAATCAACAAGCAATTAGAAATATGAAGAGCAAGGCATCAAATAAAGATGACCACGTCCAAGCAAGCAAATCCATAGCTAATAGTCTTCTTTGTCTTCTCATGTATCAGATGAAATACTCCTTGATTTTGCTCAGAATAAGGTATTAGGCATTAGATCAAAATAACAGTTGCATCAAGACCATGGAGCAGATGAATTCAAGTGGATCCCTATACTTGCATCAGATGAAAATCCAAATCACAATAACTTGGTCTTAGAAATGTTGGCATTGGCCAAGTCCTTTTGCATATGGAATGTTGCCTAATCCTAGGTCCAAAAGTTCAGATCAAACCCAAAAGTCCACACAAACATTTTTAGGGTTTTTGTTGTTTATTAGGTATTTTAAGGTCCTCAGACCACAAACACAAACAAGATATACAAATATATACAATCACAATATGTGGCTCAAATGAGCAAAGTAAAAATGGCATGAACATAAATAAGTTTAATGGAATGAAAATGGCAATGAATGATAAATGACTTGAAATTAAATTGCATAAAGTAAATGACTTAAAAGTAAAGCAATGTTAATAAAAAGTTAGTCAAATGTTAGTTAGTTAGATGTTGTTTTACTTTTCAATTGATTAAGTCATTCTTTGGAGAACACTCAACCATCTATTCACAAGCATGGATCCTTGAACCAAGACATCTTCCAAAGGAAGGAAAAAATGCCAAGTTTCCACACAATACCATGAAAGATGGGAGACTTACAATCTCACTTACTAGAATGATATGCCTTTAGGGTCAAATTTAGCTCTATGTTAAGCAATCGTAATTGGACTTATGTAGAAGTCATAACTATTTGAGGTCGGGCAATAAATTTTTTGGTGCTAATGCATGTTAGAGATTTGTATAATGAATCAAACTCCTAAAATATACCACACACTAAAAAAAAGATCAAAGGGTAGATATATCTCATCCATACTTGTATTGGTTCATCTAACACAAGGTTATTGATGAACCAATTAGCCTTAGGATTTGGAGATTTCATTGGTCAATGAAAGGGATGGGAAAGAATGGGATTGAAGGTGAAGAGGGAGGGGAGATGAGAGAAACACAAATTGGTCATGGGAGGAATTTTATCAAATTAAAATCATTCATTAATTTTGGGAGATGAAATGTACATTTCATCAATCCCCTAAATCCAATGATTTTAACTCAAAAAAAGTCAAATCAACTTTGACCAAGGCCCAAACACATAGTCAAACCTCACAAGTCAATAAAAATGGCTCAACATAATTTTTATACAATTAATCAATTAAAAATGAGTTAAATTCAATTTAATTTGGTCAAAACCTAAAATCTCTTCAAAACACTAAATAAATGGCCAAGATATTTATCCTAGGTCAATGAAGGTCAAAGGACCTTGGACAGAAAATTTCATGAAATTTGAAAAGTCAGAAGTATTTTTAAACAATTAAAAATATGCACAAAAACAATTAATTCATGAAAAATATCAAAATTAATCCAAAAAATAATTTTAATTCAAAAAATGAAAGAGAAAAATATTTAAAGATTTTTGGTGAAAGTCCCATATTTTTTGGATTAAAAATAAAATTAATATGAATTAATGAAAATAAGCTAATTAAAATATAAAATCAGAAACTCAATAAAATGAGAAAAAACAAGGGGCATCAGACTCCCTCATTAATTGAGGTGGCAGATCTAATGGCCACACTCGCGTGTTCCACCATGCACTCAAGTCAACTTAATGTACGCGTGATAATGCAAAGCAATGGTCCAGATTATAACATCCAAACATGATCAGATGGCCAGGAGGTGTGCCAACACACCACCGAAGTTAGGGCTCCAGTCATCTTCTCCGGTGATCTCCACTGAACTGGTTCAACTTCATTTCAATGGAAAATGACAAACAAGGACACTATTTCAAAGAGCAAATGCTCAGGATCACGAATCTGGCCTTAGTTTTCTCCAATTCCAAGTATATAAAAAGATACATGGATTTGAATTTTGAGGGTCATGAACTGAGTTGCTTCGATTTGACCTCAAAGCAACTCAATCTTCTTGCCTACATTGGTAGGACTTCAGCCAACCAAAAATCACAATGAATGGTGAAGAATTGAGGGAGAATCGAAGAGATGAAAATTCTAAAAAATCACCTTCCAGGGAGCTTCAACCTTGCTTGATCTTGATTCTAATTGTGCTTGGCTTTGTTTCAGAAGCTTGTAGGAAGTGATTAAGATCAGAAAATGGCATGGACTCTTGGAGTTTCAATCTCAAAACAGAATGAGATTTGAACCTCGATTTTCAAATGAAAACCTTCAAGATTATCCTTTAATGGTGAGGGTTTGGATTTCAGGTTCAAAGTTTGGGCATGAGCCCCCCAATTCTGAGCATGAGTGGTTGTATTTATAGGCCATGAGATTCATTTTCACACACTTCCAAATTTTAAAATGGGGGTTGAGAAAGCGCTGTTTAAAGTCTTTCAATTAAAAAAAAAATTAAAACCAAAAGCGCTGTCTAAGGTGGGGGTTTAGAAAGCGCTTTTGGAAAGCGCTGTCTAAGGCATATCTTAGAAAGCGCTTTCCACAAAAGCGCTGTCTAAGGTCTAATTAAAATTAAATTTCAGACTTCTATTTTCGTTCTCAGTTCTTTTTGTTTTCCCTCCTGCGATTAAACCCCTCCAGCGAACCCTAACAGCGAACGAGAATACATTGTAATCATTCGGTTTCAATACCAGAAAGTGTTTGAAGAATCGGTTTCAGAACGTCATTTCTACTGCGGTATGTTCTTCATTTCTGCATTTTTTCATTTCTGATTCAGTTCGTCATTTCTACTTCGTTTTGTTCGTCATTTCTTAACATTTTCATTCATTTGGTTTCAGGCATTGCAAGTGTTTGAAGAATATTTCATTTCTGAAAGTGTTTGAAGAATCCTTCATTTCGGTATGTTCTTCATTTAGGGAAATATCAGTATTTGTAAATAACTTCATCAGTATTTTTCATGCTCTGTTATTTTGTTTGGTTCAATGCTTGCTCTTTTTGTTTGTAAAATACACTGTTGATGCTCAATTGCCAACCCTAACTGAATGAGAAATAAAAATTCTTGTTCTTGTCTTTATGTAAGTGCAAGCATCTTTCTTTATCATCTAATATGCAAATATGAATACCTAACAATATCACATTAATTATGAGTACTATTTTTGTTGCATTATTCTACATGTACATCAAGTATTTTGTCCAAATATTTGAATATAAAGTTTAGGCGAGTAATGGGGTCCATTTATAGACTTTTAGATTGAACACATAAGATTTTGGACATGAAACATGGTTTTCCCACATAAAAAGGTAGGTAGGTAGTATTAAATTTCATACATTGTTTTGTTACAGTGTCTGTGTCTACTTGACTTTAAACTCTAAATATCATTTTGGATTTAGATGTTCAATATTGTTCAAACTTCATGTTTCCTTAGTGATTATACTTGAAGATTGAATAGGTAGTTTTTTTTCTTTTTAACTGTGAAAGTGTAGTTCATCTCACTTTCATTCTAAAGGAACAAGATTTCTCCCATAAAATGATTGAACGAACTCTAATATAGTTATAGGTATAGTTATAGGTATATTGTAATAGAAAAAGTTTGATTCTTGTAATATAAAAAATGAAAGTGATGAGGTAATTAAAGTTGGTATATTGGCGTATCGGATACGTTATTGAAGTTTATATTAACATTGGTTATGTATAGGTTTTTGAAGTTTAAAATGAATTGAACTTTATAATTGTTAGGATATTCAAAGATACTACCTTAGTTATGTATTTTCGTCTGGATTAATTGTTTACTTTAATAAGTAGGAAAACCATGGATAAAACATGGATCTGTGCCGATCGAATGACCAAAGAGTACGAGAGTGGGGTTTTGGAATTCGTTAAGTATGCTGTTCAACACGCTGAAAACCCCAGACGAATGAGGGAATTTGGATCAATTCATCCGTACGCATTGCTAAGAAACAAGTGATTAATATTCCAACAAAGAAAAGAAAGAGATGTTAGTGACTTAGGTAAATTATCCATGGTTTCTTTATTTATTTATTTTCAATTGTTTTGATTATAAGTTATATGTGATAATGCATGATTTCATTATATTTTTGTTTTCAATTGCTTTGATTATAAGTTATATCTGATAATGCATGATTTCTTTATTTTTTTGTTTTCAATTGCTTTGATTATAAGTTATATCTGATAATGCATGATTTCGTTATATTTTTGTTTTCAATTGCTTTGATTATAAGTTATATCTGATAATGCATGATTTCTTTATTTTTTTGTTTTCAATTGCTTTGATTATAAGTTATATTTGATATTTGATGGTTTCCTTGGTTTATTACAGGTTAGACATGGCTGATGACCAACATGAGGAAGTTAGTAAAAAAGTATCCGCGGAAGAAGAAATTCGAAGAGGCATCACAGTAATGAGAAGGGTGGTCCAAGGAAGATCTCGAGGCATCATACTAGATGTCTATTGGAGCAACCAGGGACAGCTTATAGAACCTAATGGGCATACCTTAACTAGTTTTATCGGTGCACTAGTAAGGAATGAAATTCCCATTACATGTGATGATTGGAGAAACAAAGAGCTGAATGAGTCCAAAGAAAAAATTTGGAGTGAGATAAAGGTACAATCATTTGGCCCTTAATTATACGGTATCAATTATGTTTTTTCAATTACTGATACTAACTATCAATCTGTATGTTTTTCTTAGCGATGTTTTAACATCGAAGAAGAAAGAAGAGGTTTTTGTATGAAATTGGCCGGAAAGCTTCTAAGAGGGTTTCAGACATTTTTATCATCCAAGTTCCTTAAGGATGCGGATGGTAATTTTGTGGATGCGGAGCTTCCTAAAAAATATGAAAGTTTGATATCGGCTGAAGAATGGGAAGCTTTCAAATCCAAAAGGCAAGACCCGATTTTTCAAAGAATAAGTGCTACAAATCGGGAAAGAGCATCAAGTCCCGCATATCCGTACCGAAAAGGACGTGTCGGATATGGACGCTTAGAACAATCCATGGTAAGTATTTATAAATTGCGATAACAAATTTGTTCATCATATATTAGTTTTATCTGATCAAATTGTATGACTTAATGTGTAGCTGCAGAAGGAGGAAAGTTCAGAAACATCTCTTCCTGCACATGTTTTGTGGAAGGAAGCCCGTGTGGGCAAATCTGGAGTTCCTCAAGAAGAAGTTTTACACGTATACCAGAAATGTGTAAGTATAACATTTTTTCATTAATTGAATAACATTTTTATACACAAATATTTGACAAGTATACGGTATTCATCTGATTTTTCAGGAGGAGCTATCTCAGTCTTTATCTCCCGATGATACTAAGGGCATACTTAGTCGGGCATTAGATGTCCCTGAGTATTCTGGTCGGGTGAGGGGTAAGGGATTTGGAGTCACTCCGACCTCCCTGAGTATTAAAAAAGGAAAGGCTCCTAGTAATCGGGAGCTTCATGCAAGATTGGAAGCCATGCAAGCTGAGCTTGATGCATTGAGGAGAGAAAGAGAGGCTAGCGCCTCAACAGTATACAAAGATGCTTCGGACAAAGACAATATCAACTGTACCTTTCAGCCGAACATTCCAGAGGTAATTACATATAATTGTCTTAAATTGAACTATTTGCTTAAATTATGTATTTGACATATATACACATTAACGATTTCTTGTTATTATTGGTTTTAGGGCATTTCCCATTGTCAGCTGTATTTGTCGTCACCATACTATCGGATGGTTGGCAAGGGAAAAGTGCATAACGTTAGCGGAGTATTACTCCACACTAGAGTGCTCCCTGCTGGATGTTTGAAGGTATCAGTTGATATTGCAGTTGAGCCGAATGCAGCATTACCATATCCTAGCGATGATTCGGATGCAACAACGGTGCACGAAGCAGTAGGTTCGTTTGTTGCATGGCCGACAAACCTCATATGCGTAGGATATGAGGTATGCTTAAAACTTATGTTAACTTTAATGTGTATATTCAAAGTTTAAAATTTATGCTTAAAATTTTACTTACATATTTTCCTTGGTTATGTTAAATAGACTCCCACAAAATCCAAATCAAAAGATAATGCGATTCCACGGCATACCGAGTCCACGGTTTCAAGAAAAGAGGTAATATACAATTATATGACATATATTCATGGAAGTTGTTACATTCTTAATTTGATCTAACTATTTATATGACATGTAGCTTCAAGAAAATGAGGTTAGCAATGCCTCCGCACAACAAAAAAAGGAGGTTAGCAACGCCTCCGCACGGGTAAAAAGTTCTGGTGCTAAGAAGACCGTAGCTAGGAAAAAACCTACCACCAAGTATAGGTCGTGCCTCAGGACATTTCTAGAGATGACCGATATACCGACCGGAGGTGTTCGGACTGTACATATGGAGGTAGGGATTTTCGGCTTTGATTACGACCAAATGATTGGTAATGAAGACTTCATGCAAGTTTTTAGTCATGAAGAAATCGGCGTCACCGTTGTCAATACATATATTAGGTAAATCCGGTCTACTTTGTTTTATTAATTAAACAACTTATGTTAATGATGTTTACTTTATGTTAATCCGGTTTACTTTATGTTTCAAAAGAGGTGTTAATGATGTTTTTATATTAGGTTTTTGTATGACAAATTGATGCGCCCCAATGGTTTGGACGTGTCATTCGGATTCTTAGCACCCGCGACCGTCAACTTAGGTTTAATCTTAAGTAGACCGGATACCGTGACGGAGTACGTTCTTCGGATCCTCATGGACAATAAAGATGCGGAGAAGTTGTTTTTATACCGTTTAATACCGGGTTAGCATTTCATTCTAAATTCATCTATTATAATTATTTTCCAAGTTACCATCTAACATTTGCCTAATCATTATAGTGGACATTGGTTGTTGCTCGCAATCAATCCTATCCGAGAAATTGTGTATTATCTTGACTCGTTAGGAAATGATTGGACAACATACCCGGATATGAAGGTCCTAATTGACACGTAAGTGAGAATGTTCAAAATTTTTCTTAGTTTATGTGAATTGTTCTAATTGCTTCATTTTTATTTTATTAGCGTCCTACAAGCTTTTCGGGCCCAACGAGATATCCAAACCTCAAGGAGGGGCGCCAACTCCATTACATGGATTAAAGTGGCGGTATATTTTTAATTACCACATTTTTTATTATATTAGTGATGACACTTGATAAAACTTAGGATTTATAATCCATATTTTTTTTTTCATATGTAGTGTCCTCAACAACGTAATCAAATAGATTGCGAGTATTTCATGTTGAGGTTTATGCGAGATACTCTTGCTTTGGGCCGATTAAAGATTCCCACCGATGTATGTATTTCTAACTTATGAGTTATTTTTATATTTACACATATCTCATATAATTAAATAGTTGGAATTATTTCAAAATATGTTATATTATTATGTAGTACTTTGATGAATTCAAGTGTGCATTTTATACAAAGGATCAAGTGGACGAAATCAAAGAGGAGTGGTGTCAATTCATGATAGAGCTCAATGTTTGTTCATAAATTTGTGTAATTAATGTGTACATTTGTAGTATATGTTATGACTTGTAAATGTGTACATAAATTTGTATATATTTTGATACATTTAAGGAAAAATTGGTTTGAATTGGTATATATATATATTTGTTAGCCAAAAATTGGTAGAAAAAAGGCCAAAATGGCATATATAAAATGTGATAATTGTCTGTCAAAATCTGGTTGAAAACAGGTCGAAATTCTGGTTTATAAACCTGGAAAAAATGTGGTTTAAAACAAAAGCTTCAAAAAATTTCGTATACCTTAGACAACGCTTTTGTAAAAAGCGCTGTCTAAGGGGGTGATTAGAAAGCGCTTTAGGAAAAAGCGCTGTCTAAGGGGGGGGCTTAGACAGCGCTTTTTGAAAAGCGCTGTCTAAGGTATACCTAAAAAAATTAAAATAGGAGGGTCTTAGAAAGCGCTTTTGGCCAAAGCGCTGTCTAAGGGGGTGGGGCTTAGACAGTGCTTTTCAAAAGCGCTGTCTAAGGTATACCTAAAAAATTTAAAATAAGAGGGTCTTATAAAGCGCTTTTGGCCAAAGCGCTGTCTAAGGGGGGGGGGGGGCTTAGACAGCGCTTTTAAGATTTAAAAAAGCGCTGTCTAAACCTTTAGCAACGGAGGTTTAGACAGTGCTTTAAAGCGCTATCTAAGGCTAAAAAAAGCACTGTCTAAGGTCTTGTTTGTTGTAGTGTTTGCCAAATTTAGCAATTCACCTTGCATGCTTGCATGGGCGAGTGATAGGCCCATCAAGTGATGCTATCAGGTCCAAAAATGCTTGAGAATCATGCTGAAATCATGTCATGTGGCCATGCATTTGTGTTTGAATTGTGAATGTGAAAATCATCCAATTGATCCTTTGAAAAGAACCCATGCGCAAGTCCTTCATTATTTGGCCAAATGAGATGATATTGGACTTTTTGAAAAGGTGAGATCAAGGGGAACAACTCTGATGTTGAACACTTTTTTCATTTGAATCTTGGATCATGATGAATTTTGGGGTGGAAATTTGGAAAATCAAACATGTTTGAAAATTTTCTAAGTACCAAGTCAAATGTTCACTTCTTCCACCTTGAATAACTTTTGGTATGGACTTCAAATGAAAAAGTTTCCTTCATCAAACTTGTATATCGTTCAAACCTCTTCAACTTGGTCATAAATTTGATCTCATTTGGATTTGGCATGAAGGAGTTATGCATTTTAGAAGTTGAGGAATATCACGTATTCAATGGTATTGGGCCAAAATGACCTATAATGTTTCCTCTTGGCACATTCATTTTAAAGTTGAATTGAAATTACTCCAAACATAAAATTTGAAGTAGATATCTTGAATTTGATCATGGAATTTAAATGGCTTTCATCTCATAAAAATTGAGCAAGTTATGTTCTTGGGAAGTTGATCTCCAAACTAGGGTTCATACAAAATGACCTATAATCTTTCACCATAAAAAATGATTTTACAAGAAATATTAGCTCTTTACTTTAACATGAAAGTTGTTTGGAATGTCACTTTGAGTAGCGTTTCTCTTGGAATCATTTTCATATGACAAAAATTATAGGAGATAGGGTCTAGGGAACCCCAGTTTTGACCAGTTGACTTTCTCTGGTCAACCACCATGAACCACCTTGCTAGCTTGATATTCTCTTGACTTTTGGGACTCATGGAGGATCGTATACGCATAAGATGATGTAATATGAAGTATCCCTTGAAATATTTTATCAAATATGTTGAAGAAACTTATTGAGGAAGTCACATAAGATACCCAGATGAATTAGGGTTTCCAAGGCAAACAATCTTCAAACCCTTGATAAATTCTTGATCAAAATGACATGTGAAGATCATGGGGATCCATATATGATGTCTAGAGTCAATGTGAACCATTTCTTGATTGAACCCCTTGCATTAAGGGTCTCAAACCCTATATATGAGCTTGATATAGCATGGGTGAACACAAATTACCTACAAAAGTAACAAACTATGCATTGACATATTTTTTGTATTTGGGTTAGTAAATAATGAAAAACAAAGTATGATACAATCAAAAGTATGCTTGGTGATCTATCCCAATGATAACCCAATGAATGAGGGGTAAAGATGATGCCAAGGTGTGATCCCAAAGCCAATGCATATGATGAGATAGCATGAGGGATCTTAGGATCAAATTTGGGGTCTTACACTTGTCTAAATATATCTTTCCCTGGGTTTTATCGATGTTTTCCTTTTCCTTAGGGAATAAATAAATTTCGATGGTGACTTTGTTATATGCTCGAGCGCGCGGTGCGTTCGGGTATAATTCTGCTAGCTTCACCTAGCAAGATATTACTGAAAATGACAGTGACCTGAACAACAATATGATGAGTGAGTTATGCCAAGAGTTCAAGATCGAGCATCATAACTCTTCACCATACCAGTCCAAGATGAATGGCATCATCTAAGCAACTAACAATAACATTAAGAGAATCGTCCAGAAGATGGTCAAGACGTACAAGGATTGGAATGAGATGCTTCCATTTTCTTTGCATGGCTATAGAACTTCAGTGCGTGCTTCAACTGGGGAAACTCTTTATTCACTAGTATATGGAATAAAGGTTGTTCTTCCTATTGAAGTTGAAATCCCCTCTCTGAGGGTCATCATGAAAGCCGACTTTGATGAAGCTGAATGGGTGCAGTCCATATATGATCAGGTGAATCTCATTGAAGAGAAGCGCTTGACGACCGTTTTCCATGGTCAATTGTACCAACGACACCTCAAGAGAGATTGTGATAAGAAGATTCTTCCTCGTTCATTCCAAGCCTACGAGCTTGTGCTCAAAAGACTTTCTCCTATACACTCTAATCCAAGGGCAAGTGGACTCCCAAATATGAAGGACCCTTTGTTGTCAAAAAGGCCTTCTCATAGGGGATCTCATTCTCACCATAATGGATGGGGGTGACTTTCCGATGTCGGTAAACTCAGATATAGTCAAAAAAATATTATGCCTAGAAAAAAAAGAACACAAAGCCCACAAGATTGGTGCTCGTCAGAACAAATCTAGGAAAAAATAGATCCAAAAAAAAGAAATGTCCATGCAAAAGTTAGGGATTAAACAAAACAATATATGAGCCTGCTAAGTTGAAAACCCGAAAGGGAGACTTAGGCAAAAATGGCATCCCGATGGACAAAAGAATAAAACATTCCATGCAAAAGTTAGGTATAAAGGCATTTGACTATATATTGATGTTGTATTTTAAGCACATTCTCATCCTCAGCTTGACCTTAAGAGGAATTAGATCAGTCCAATCACCGTCAACAGAAGCAAGGTACTAGAACTCAGTGCTACAGCGAATGCCAATCAATGTTGTGATCAATGGAAAGTCAAACAAATTTCCTATTGCCATTTAATTTGTTTTTTAATTTTTGCAACTTCCTCTTTAAGGATTGTTGCATCCTTGTACGCACTCTACATGTACAAAACTTTCCATAATCAATAAAATTAAGTTGTTATTCGGTAAATTCTCATCTTTTTATTTTTTCCGCATTTCGTTTGCAAAATATCTGCCAATCTTGATTGGATAATGCCATAAAACTTTGAGAATAATAAAATATAAGTCAAAAGGAAAACTCCATGCATTGCTTTGATTGTTGAAAATGCCTCATTGGATTATCAGTAGTCTATAGTAAGTACTTGTAGTTTACTTGTGTCTCAACAACTACTCAGTCAGGTCATGCATCCTTCTTTCCCCAAGCGGAGCTAGATGGTAGTCCTTAGCTAGCAGGTTTTTCCCTAGCAACAGTGGTATATTGGAATATTTTCCTTGCAGTTCTCTGGTGTGGATACCGACGAGTCAAAGTCTATCTTTCGCCAGAACAACCTTACCTTTGCTTATCCATATCGCATTGCATACACATCATAAATAAACAGTCATGTATTACAATCATACAATCATGCATGTCAAGCATTTCACTTTATAGCTGATTTATCTCCCCCAGTGGAATATTTCAGTTTACCCTCAGCAGATCAAACTGACCAGTTTATCTATTGCTCTTTACAACTCACTTTTCTCGAGCAAATTTTCGATTGCTTTTGTATTTACTCCTGTTTTACCTTGAACACTCAAAAAGCTAACTCAATTCGCGCCTTCAAGTTAAAGATGATTAAATAAGGGCAACTGTTATACCCTAAAATTTACCCTCCCTTTTTCCTTTTTTGCATAAACATTTGCATACATCCAATCATATCATGCATAACCATTGCATTTGGTCATGGCATCACAAGCTTGGCCACATTGTTGGTTTGTATCTAACATTAGGGTTTCATCTTGTTTTGCTTATCAACTAACCATAACTTCATTGAGGGGTAGTACTTATTTGTTCTTGTTACTCATGTAGGTGATCATGCTTCAAAAGTTGGCAAGACAAAGGCTTTTTGATCAAGGGAAATGCAAGTTTAGTCATGTGATTCAAAGGTGGATCATGTGTTTATTTCAATGCCATATCATCCAATCTTAAAGCTATCTTCAAGATCACTCAAGCCCTAATCAAGTTTTTATAAAGGTATGTTTATTATACCACCATCATGGCTTGAAATGCAAGAAAACATCAAAATTGCACAAGCGGGTACAAGTTGGTTTGACCTAATTTGCAATTATGCCATGCCTTTAGTCCAAACTTCACAACTCCTTCAATTTTTATCCAAATGACAAGATTCTTTGAGCCAAATGTGCCTTTTGGGATCCTATACAACTTTTATTAAAGGGTCAAACATCAATTATTTCATTAAGGACCTCATTTGTGCAAAGGACCAAGTTGCCAAAATGGGCTAAAACCTCGCCATGACCCCTACTTTCCACCCTTGCCATTTTCAACTCAAGCACTCTTTTGACCCCATTCCTTTTACATTTTTTTAAGCTTGTGTCAAAGGTCATTTGGCCCAAGTTTGGCTCAAAATTCACAAGGGAATCAAAAGTTATTGTGTCATGAACATAGGGTCTCAAAATGATCAGACATGCTGCAAAGTGCTTGACCAATTGCCTAGCCAAAAAACCAGGTCACGACCCCAACTTCACAAGCATGTAACTTTCATCTCAAATACCCTATTTACTTGATTCTTTTTGCATCTTGTTCTACTCTATGAATTAATTATTTGGCTCAAAGAAAATCAGAAAACACATAAGTGGATTGGGTTTGGCCTAAGCATGAACATGGTGACTTGGACTCTATTTTGCACCGTGACCTATAATGTGGAAACATGCAAAAATCACTTTAGGACCACTTATCAAGTGTGCAAAATTGTTTCCCATGACCAAAAACATTTGATGACAACATGAAACGACTTGCAAAGTTCCAAAATCACGAGTTTGACAGCAAAATTTCACACGGTTTGGATCTGAAAACTTCCAAGTTGATCCACATGAATTCAGATCCAATTCACACATATTTGAATCCCAACACTTTACCTATAAATAGAGTAATCTTTTAACTTCATTTCCAAGCTTTGAAAGCCAAAGAAACTCTGAAACCATTGAAGCATGATACCTCAAATAACCAATCACTCTCATTTCCGATTTAAGTCATTTTGCTTCCTTTTCTTTTCCAAGAATCCTTCATCGACATCATCTGAAGTTTTCTGAAGCATTATCGTGGTTTGAATCCTCCTACAAACTTTCTTCCAGATCTACCATTGTTAACTTCTGAAGCTCCAATCGATAAGGTAGATACGAGTCACCATTTCAAGCAAACTAGTTACCATAATATTCGCCTTGTTCAACTTATTAAAAGCCCTCTCCTAACTAGGATTTATTTGTTGTTTTAGTCATTCGGTTTTACTTTGAAGAACTAGGGTTCTTCACGAGTTTGAGAAAATTATCCCTTCTTAGAGAAAATCAATTTCTCTTATGTAGGGAGACATGAACGATGAGGTGTTTAGCAATTGAATCCATGATTGATTCATGTTAAAAACACGAGTTGAGGAAGTTGCAAAATCAAAAATCTGAAGGTTGAAGATAAAGTTCTTCACGCGCTTCAAAGGGAAATTCAAACTTTCCAGCCAATCAACGTGCGCCACCTAGCTATCTGTTATATTCAAATTATTTCCTTTTTCTTTTTCTTTTATTTAATTCATTTTTCTTCCAAAATAAATTTTAAAAAGCTCCTTTTTTTTATTTTTCAGTCCAATTTTTTTTTCATAATTTTCTAAAAATATTTTCTATCACATATAATTTTTTTATTTTTTTTAAAATCACTGTTACATTTAATGCATATTTTCTCTTATTTCTCATTTAATTTTATTTAACATTTTTATTTTAATCATTTAAAAAAAAATTGATCCTAACTTTTGAGGTCAAGTCTCATATTTTTGTTGACCTCTCACATTTGTCTTAGACTTATATTGTGTTTTGACCCCTCTTTGATATTTTCTCTTTTATTTTCTTTTATTAATCATTTTTAATCCATTTTTATTTTGTTTTTGATATTCACTTGATGATTTGAATTGATTTGAGATCTTGGTTGATGATTTATTCCATATCTCAAATCAATGATAGATGGACTTGAGGTTGATTCAACCTTCTTTGATCCAAAATTATTGATAGATGTTCATGAATCATCTTCAATAGTTTGCATCAATGATATGTTAACCCTCGATGTGCCATATTTTGAATATGTTGATTTGTGGATAAAATGATCCATATGTGATTGCCTTGATTCTCCTTTTCACTCTTTCTACTTTCATCTCTTAACTCTTTTTTCTGTCATTGTATGACATTGTTACTTGAGATTAACTTTGTGCTAATTCTCTAACTTGTCTCACACATAAATTGTTATTGGTCGGCCTCAGATTGGTATGGCTTCTACATAAGCCTACTTAGGATTGCTTAACATAGTTATAAATTTTCCCGACACAATCAAGAAGATTCCCATTAAGGAAAGCACTTTTGACATCCA
This sequence comes from Lathyrus oleraceus, assembly GCF_024323335.1. Taxonomy (NCBI): domain Eukaryota; kingdom Viridiplantae; phylum Streptophyta; class Magnoliopsida; order Fabales; family Fabaceae; genus Lathyrus; species Lathyrus oleraceus. Next base: position 50,615,774 of record NC_066582.1, read on the forward strand.
TTTGCCATATTTCATAATCATGATATGCAGCGATAGCAAGTAAAATCCGAACAGATTTAACCATTGCAACTGGTGAAAAGGTTTCATTATAGTCAACCCCATGAATTTGTTTATAGCCTTTTGCAACCATTCTTGCCTTATAGGTATGTACCTTACCATCTATGTCAGTCTTCTTTTTGAAGACCCACTTGCATCCTATAGGGTTAACTCCTACAGGAGGCTCTACCAAGGTCCAAACCTGGTTTGTGTACATGGAATCCATTTCAGATTTCATAGCTTCTAGCCACTTCTCAGACTCGGAACTAGTTATGGCCTCTTGGTAGGTTACAGGCTCATCTTGATCCATGAGTAATACATCACCTTGATCAGTTATGAGATATCCATATCTCTCGGGTAGGTGACGTATCCTGCTTGACCTACGTTGGTCTTGTTCTACTTAAGCAGGTTGCTCTTCCACAACTACTTGTGTTTCCTGCTCTAATTCCTCCATAGGTGTATCAATGCTTTGTGATTCTTGAATTTCTTCAAGATCTACTTTCCTATCATTGATTCCTTTGGAAATAAATTCCTTTTCTAGGAAAACTCCAGTTCGAGCGACAAACACTTTGCCCTCAGAAAGATTGTAGAAGTAATACCCTCTTGTTTCTTTAGGATACCCCACAAATAAGCATTTTTCAGATTTGGGCTCAAGCTTAGTTGAAATTTGTCGTTTCACATAAACTTCGCAACCCCAAATCTTCATGTAAGACATATGTGGTTTCTTACCACTCCATATCTCATATGGTGTCTTCTCAACCTTTTTGGATGGAACACGATTAAGTGTGTAAGCTGTTGTCAATAGTGTATGTCCCCAAAAGGAGTTTGGAAGATCGACGTGACTCATCATGGATCGGACCATGTCTTACAAGGTTTGATTTCTTCTCTTAGATACACTGTTCCATTGGGGTGTTCCAGGAGGAGTAAGTTGGGATAGGATCCCACACTCTTTCAGATGGTCATCAAACTCTAGGCTTAAATACTCACCACCTCGATCTGATCGAAGAGTTTTAATATTCTTACCTAGTTGGTTTTGTACTTCATTCTTGAATTCCTTGAACTTTTCAAAGGACTCTGATTTGTGTTTCATTAAATACACATAACCATATCTACTGAAATCATCAGTAAATGTGATGAAGTACTGAAAACCTTCTCTGGCTGGTATGTTCAGTGGTCCACATACATCAGTATGTATGAGGGCTAAAAGATCATTAGCTCTTTCACCTATTCCTGTGAATGGAGACTCTGTCATCTTTCCAATTAAACAAGATATGCATGTCTCATATGATTCATAATCAAAAGAGTCCAAGAGTACATCTTTATGGAGTTTGGAAATACGTTTCCCATTTATGTGGCCTAATCGACAATGCCAAATGTAAGTTGGATTAACTCATTAGGTTTCATCCTTTTAGTATTAATGTTATAAATAGGAATTTCAAGATCAATGACATATAGTCCATTGTTCATTTGCGCAGTAGCATAGAATATATCATTCAAATAAATGGAGCAACAATTGTTCTTTATTATAAATGAAAAACCAAACTTGTCTAAACAAGAAATGGAAATAATATTCCTGCTAATTGCAGGTACATAATAACAGTTCTCTAACTGAATTATTAAACCACTAGGTAAAGTCAATATATAAGTTCCTACGGCTAAAGCAACAACCTTTGCTCCATTTCCAACTCATAGGTCAACTTCACCTTTTGCCAAATCTCTACTCCTTTTTAGCCCCTACACATTGGTACAAATGTGATAACCGTATCCAGTATCTAATACCCATGATACAGAAGTAGATAAATTAATTTCAATAATAAAAATACCTGAAGTTGAAGTCTCTACTCCATTCTTCTTATCTTCCAGGTACTTTAGGCAGTTTCTCTTCCAGTGTCCAGTCTTACCGCAATGGAAGCAGGTGCCTTCCTTTGATATGCCTCCACTAGGCTTAAAAGCAGGAGCAGTGGGTTTGGGTTTGGCAACTTCCTTGCCTTTCCCTTTATCACCCTGCTTGGTGGGTCTTTTGTTCTGTCTCTTTCCATTTCCGATCATCAGAATGGACTTCCCTTTTGACTTCAGATTCTGCTCAGTAGTTCTTAACATGGCTAGCAGTTCAGGAAGAGATTTGTCCATATCATTCATATTGAAATTAAGGACAAATTGACTGAATCTATTTGGCAACGATTGTAAGATCAAATCAGTCGCACATTCCTTTCTGAGGGGAAAACCCAACCTCTCAAGGTTCTCCACATACCCAATCATCTTGATTACATGGGGACCTACAGGGGATCCCTCAGCTAACTTGCCTTGAAAAGGGGCTTTTGAAACTTCAAACCTTTCATGTTTTGCTTGCTCTTGATAGAGCATCTTCAGGTGTTCGATCATATCGAACGCTGCCATGTTCTCATGTTGCTTTTGCAACTCTGAGTTCATGGTAGCTAGCATTAGGCAAGCAGTTTCATTGGCATCATCGACATGCTTCTTATAAGCATCTCTTTCTGCCTTAGGTGCAGAACTAGGAGGTTCCTCTTCAGGAACAGGTTTCTCCAAGACATACAACTTTCTATCATGTTTGAGGACAATCCTCAGATTTCGGTGTCAATCCAGAAAATTTGTCCCAGACAATTTTTCCTTATCAAGGATTGATCGCAAAATGTTGTTAGAGTTGTTTGTTGTCATGGTAATCTACATGAAAATAATGAAAATATAAGTATCAATAACATATTTAATTAGGTCTTTAATTAAATATGCTCCCACTATTTTACACAAAACAAATGACCCTCACCATTTGATTCGAAAAATCCCGTTGGAAGATTTTCTAGTGGGTCGAGATCCACATTTCACTTTGTTTTAAGTCCGCGTAGGCAGATTACATAAAACTAGGTTATTTAGGTAGGAACTCCTTCCAATTGTATCTAATACAACTCTCGAATATTTTAGTTGGGTGAATAACTCCTTATTCCAATCCATCACATGGATCATTTCCAACTCCTGCTTCTAAACATATATAATCTTATTATAATTTGTTTAGTTAAGTTTGACCCATTGTTTTAGAAATTGGATATTACAATTATCCCATCTCACCTTACTAATATAGAATATGCACCTCACGTAGGCGAAACCTACATTATTCGATACCAGTCTTGATGAGTGCTAAAACTTGGAAAGCATAAGCCTAATATTTAATTTGAGGGAATTTGAAATTATTTTGATCTCACCGGCTTATTTATCATATAAATCATATCTCACATGCATCAACATACATTCACATGCATCACAATACAAAATGAAACAGTTATGGCCCCTAGCACAATTGTTCTCCCAAGCCAATGAGAGAATCTAAGCTAACCTAATAACAATCTAAGCTTCTCCAAGCAAGATCTTCAAGGTTGTCCTCCTTTGATATTCTACTCTTCTCTTTCTTCATAACATTATATTACATAGAAGAAACTCGTTTTACATACGAGGGAGTGAGATGAGAAAAGAAGTTACATTAAGAGATTAAAAAAAGGCACGACACGCATGTCGTATTTTAAAATCCCAAAACAAAATAAAGGAAAACTAAGGCCATAACCGATCACCACAAGACAATAATAATAAATAAATAAATTATTATTATTATTATTATTATTAATTTAAATTCTGTTAATTAAATAAACCAAATTAAGTTTTGGCGACTGATCACATTACGCAGAATTTCGCATCATTTTAATGAACAATTCATTTGAAATCGACGTCGATTTTCACATCAACACTTGATACTTTAAAGCACAACTCTTGCGCAATGACAACCCTAATCGCATAACCCTTTGATATCACAACCCTTGTACTGTCATGAACCCTAACGCACCAATTTCAGACCGTCAAACACACCTCGATTGTTAATTCAGTATGATTGATCAACACGTCATTGCTTCACCATACTAATATCGGATCAAGAAGCAAATGACCATTCATCGCTTAAAGGAAAACAACCATTAAGTGTTTGAATGAACAAAACAGAAACAATATATCATATATACCATATTTTGCATCAGAATTATTTATATCGTATATATAACTTGATCGATCTCAATTGCGTAACCTATGGACGATCGATGTATCGCTGCTTCACCATACTAACGTCGGATTTCGAAGCATAGTCAACATCAATCATCCAAATCGTACACACATGATGCCAAACTTAATTACTCGTTTATTCTTTGATTCATTATGTCTTTTAATCGTATTAATACAAAAAATAAACAGCTATCATATGCATGGTTTCGTAAGTGGCACTGATACCACTAAAGAAGAAGAGCGATCCAAAATACAGCGGAATTTAAAAATTTCTCCTTTAGTGATCCTTATAAATGGGCATGATCAGTGATAGAATTGTTACCTCTTGGTGGCGATTGAAACCTTTGATGCAGATCTATGGAGCGATCACGAACGTTGAATGATGACAACACCTCTACTCAGTCCACACGAACGGATTCCTTCAATCTTAGTGCTAGCTGCTACGAATGACGACTTTGAGTGAGAGAGAGAGAGAGAAACGAAATTACAACTGCACAAATGCTTCTGCACAGGGGTTCTATTTATAGAACCACTTGTGTGGGTTGCAAGCTAAACATCCCACTTAAGTGTATTGATCATTCGCCAATTCTCCTTGTTTTCTGACACTCATTCGGCACATTTGTAAGAAATCGATAACACATTAGTTCACTTTTGTTTTGTTTTGTTTAGTTATTTATATGTTTAGCATTGTTGTCTCTATTTGTTGAGTACATGCTATATGCATTATCATATCCCATTTTATGTCCTTTTGTGGTAGTTCTTTTGGTTTCAGGTATAAACAAGTGCACCAGAGGGATAGACAAGCAAAACAGGCGTTTCGGGCCCGACATAGGAAGAAAAAATGGACTTACAGTAGCCCTAACACGGCCACGCGTGCTGGCCAACACGGGTCGTGTCAGTAAAAGAGGCTGAGAAATGGAAAACAGGGAGCTAACATGGGTGCCCGTGTCAGCCTCCCTGAAGGGCGTGTCAATGCTGAAGTTTGCCCAGAAGCCAACACGGCCAGGCGTGTTGCCTGACACGGCCAATGTTGGCTTGGACACTTCAATTTCCAAATTTTTGTTGTTTTTGGCACGGCTTATCCCGAAGGGCATTTTGGACTTTTACGCAAGGAAAATTGTCATCAGGAACTATTTATAGTGGATTTGAATATGGAGAGAGTGACTTTTTACACGATAGAGAATTAGAAACGATCAAGATTGAAGAAGTGACAAGAAGCGAAGAACGGGGATCCTTCAAGAGCGGACACGATTGAAGATCAACGGAATTCCGACCTTTTTGTAATGTCTCAATTTTACTTTCTATCTGATTTGAATAATATGATAGGCTAAATCCCCCAATGCCAGGGGGTGTCCCTGAATTGATCATGTAATGACTCTGATGTTTGATTTCCCTTAATATAGGATATTTGATTTCAATTTCACTATATGATTTGCGTAATGCTTTCTTTTTGGCAAAAATTAAGATTGATGTATGGTTAACGATTAGCAGGACTGCAATGGTTAAGGTTCTCATACAGTGAAACCATAGTAGAGATCACCTAGGACTAGGGATACCCTATGGTTACCGGATTATTCTTGTTAACTTAAAATGCTTGGTTTCATCATAATCACATAAGGACTTAGAGGTTAGGTTGAATACCAAAGGTTTCCCTCCGAGGTCTTAGGGGGAAATAATCTTAAGATCCGGTAATTGAAACAATATTCAGTATTAAGGAGATATACACTCAAGGGGTCATTACAGGAGATGTTTACACACCTTCCTTGGCATATCATATTAACTTGTGAAAATATTTATTTGTTATATTTTTCCTTACAGTGAATTCTTCAAAACCATAACTATAACTTTTGTTCGATTGAGTGACTGTCTACGTTTATATTGTGGCGCAATCCTCGAGATCGATCTTTGGGAAACATCCCTCTTATTACTACATCGGCGAAAATAGTACACTTTCTATTTTTCCGATCATGTATGGGGCCCATATCTTATGATATGAAAAAATTACTTAAGCGTGTGGTACCTTACCATATTTCGTATTCTACTTAAGTACACCGTACCTTATGCTGTTCTACAATTCACTTAAGTGCACCGTACCTTACGGTGTTCCTTAGTTACTCTATCTCTCATCAATCCGTCCTTTTGGGTGTGACCCTTTAGGTTTTCGCGACATTAGCAATTATATTAAATCACGTATTTAACATAATAAATAATGAGCGGTATCTAGAAACACATCTCTGCTACCCAAGACACGAAAATGTCATGTAATTTGACAAATCCTTTTATGATAATACTTATGTGTAGAATTACCCTTTTGCCCTTATGTCTATATTGAACACAAGTCATAGACCGTGTCATCCTTGTCCAGTTCAATATTGGGCCCGTAGACATTTATCTTGTTATGCAGGATGGGTAAATTCCATCTAAGTCACTCATGCCCCTCAGTATGCTTCGTGGAGTACCCATCAATTGTCTTTATGGTCATCTAGTTATGGACAATGTTTGATCAGCAATAAGGCACTCGACTCTACATCTAGGGTCCATAGTGGTTTCAGGTCGAAGGGTGGTATACACCATTATCACCATGAGAATAACTTATGACATTTGGCATAACATTCTATATAGTATTCTCATAGCGGGTCAATCCAGTATAAATATTACTCTTAATATTCATACCTATGTTTAAGACTTGATAACTCCTTATCCATGATCCATGAGATGTGATCATCAGTTTATATATATAATAGTCTTAATGCTTTAGTGTTATCCCACTTCACAATAAAGCTCGACTATGGATACTTTAAGAATAATGTCCTTATGTTTAATGGGATCTCATGATTAAGTCACACTTGATACATTAAACGGACTAGCTATTCCAGGGACTTTATTAAATAAATATAATAAAGAAAAAGCCTTTTATTATTAATAAATAATTCGATACGAGTACCAAAAGTATTGGCCTCTAGGGCTTACACCAACAAAGTATTCCATATTTGGTATGAATCTTTAATTGGAAAAGAATAAATACTCTCCCAAATTGCTATGGAAAGGACAACGAACTTAATGTCAATTAAGTCCCATCATTGACAAAGATTTCACATCAATGCTTCAGCCAACGACTTCATATTCGAAGCACTATATAAAGGCAAAATCATCATCATACTAAGCATGAAGGAATCACACAAGAATACTGCAAACTTAATTCTATATTTTCATTAATTCTTGTCCAAATCTGTTTACACGATTTATTGCTCTTAGTGTGAATTTTTATTGTTCTTACTGTGTAAAAATTGCTTACCTAGAAGCACTAAATACTTCCTTGTAATTCTCAAATAGTTGTTGAATATTTCCTCAAGTGACTTGTGAAGTCTGTAGACTTGAGAGGGCTAAGAGATACTTGTTTTCTTAGACGCTTTTATTGTAATCTTTCTAGATTATTGGATTAAGTCCTTGTTGAAGGCAAAATCACCTTAGCCGGGTGGACTGGAGTAACTTTGAATTTCAAGCGAACCAGGATAAACTTATGTGTTGATTGCTTTATCTTTCGTGTGTGTGGTGTTTGCAAAAAATTTATTATCAGTGAAAACAATCCAAACTCCCCTTTCTTATTTTTCTCTACCTCACATAAGTCATTTTAACTTACCAAAATGCATATACAAACTAGCGTTTAAGTTTCCACCATGAGCATGCAAGCCCATGTTTAGTCATTAAAATGCGATCTAAGTACTCATTCATTAAAACAAATCGACAAACAAACCATAGTTCCCTGAACTACGAATGCTCTGACTTTTTTATTGCACTATAAGGATACGTAGGTACGAGATTGCGAGATCTTGACGAGCACACTAATAAAAAACCTCCCTTTTTCCCCTTTTGAGGTCTCCTTTCATTTCTCTTTTCAATCTTTTATTCACTCGAAGAAAATAAATAACATTTAGCTAACATTTAAATTGTAAGTTTTAACTAAAAGGTTCTCGTTGAGTACAACGGGCGTGAAAGGTGTGTAGCTGTAAATTCATGACCATCAAGCTATGGATAAGCTTAACGTCAATGAAACCAGAGTCGCCACCGCAATTTTATTGTTTCCAAAGGAAAAGGGAAAAGTACGAACAAAACCCAAAGATAAGAAGTTTTAAAATCAAAACTAATAAAATGCCAAACATTACAGGTAAGGGGGTTGGTTACACGGAGGGAAGGTGTTAGCATCCAAAGTGTCCTAGGTACTCCTAGGGAGCCCTTTTTTATGTGTGTATGTGTTTTTTGGTATAAAAGATGTTTGAGAAAAATAGAGTGTGGGGATGAGAAAAGAATTTATTGATTATATTTTTGTGTTTGACAAAACCTTTAGACTTGTGCCTACGTACCAACATAAAAAATGAGGGATCAAAACCTCATAGTTTATGGTAAAAATTTCAAAGTTGGTGATTTGCTTTTAACAAAAAAAAATTGAGAAGGGCACAAAGGGCCATAAGTTTGAATGGAGTTGTTAGTTCTTTTTTACTTTTGAAATTTTAAGTCAATATGATTAGATTTATTTACAAATTTGATTTAAGAAAGAGTTTGAAAATTCAATGGCATAAGACCAAAGTTTCTAATCATTTAAACAATGTCTAAGTTTGAAATCACAAGTAAAGAAAGTTTATGAAAAGGGGGGGAGATTTTGAAATTTAAGAAGTGGGAGGAGATGAAGAGGCTATCCTAAGCATAAAATTAAAAGTTAAGAGTTGAAAAGATCTGATCAATGGGATGCAATCCAACAGAGAAGAATGTCATATAGAAAATCTACTTTCCCTTTGGACTTTGAATCAACAATAATCAACAAGAAAATAGCAATATCAGACTTCTTTTGTCTTCTCATGTATCATATGAAATGTTCCTTTGATCAACTCAGAAGAAAGCATCAGACACAAGACCAAAATAACAATTAGCACCAAGACAAAGCAAAAGATGAATACAGGATCCCAAGACTTGCATCAGATGAAGGCTCAGTTCACAATCACTTGGTTTTAGAATGTTGGTATTGGCTAAGTCCTTTTTGTACAGGGAATGTTGCCTAATCTTAAGTCCAATAGTTCAGATCAAGATTAACAGTCCACCAAATATTTTTTAGGATTTTTGTTGTTTATTAAGTGTTTTAAGGTCCTAAGACCACAAACAAAATCAAAATGCACAAAAAAATATGTACAATCATAAGATATGACTCAAATGAGCAAAGTAAAAATGACATTAACATAAACAAGTTAAATGAAATGTAAATGGCAATAAATGATAATTGACTAAAAATTAAATTGCATAAAGTAAATGACTTGAAAGTAAAACAATATTAATAAGAGTTAGTTAAATGTTAGTTAAGTGTTAGTGGTGTTTTTGTTTTTTAACGGATTAAGTCATTCTTTGGAGAACACTCAGCCATCCATTCACAAGCATGGATCCTTAAACCAAGACATATTCCATGGAAAGGAAAAAAGGTTAAATATCCACATAATACCATGAAGGAGGGGAGACTTACAATCTCACTTACTAGAATGCTTTGCCTTTAGGGTCAAATTTAGCTCTACGTTAAGCAATCCTAAAACATACCACACACTAAAAGAAAAGGGGGAAGGACATATCTCATCCATACTTGTATTGGTTCATCTGACACAAGGTCATTGATGAACCAAATAGCATTAGGATATTTGAGATTTCATTGGTCAATTAAAAGAATGAGAAAGAATAGGGATCAAGATGAAGGGGTAAGGGAATGAGAGAAACACAAATTGATCATTGGAGGAATTTTATCAAATTAAAATCATTCATTCATTTTGGGAGATGAAATGTACATTTTATCAATCCCCTAAATCCATTGATTTTAATCCAACAAAAGTCAAATAAACCTTGACCAAGGCCTAAACAAATAGTCAAACATCACAAGACCATAAAATGGCTCAACGTAATTTTTACACATTTAATCAATTGAAAATCATTTCAAACATGCATTAAAATACAATTTAATTTGGTCAAAACCTAAAATCTCTTCAAAACACCAAATAAATTGCCAAGAGATTTATCCTAGGTCAAACAAGGTCAAAGGACCTTAGACAAAAAATTTAATGATTTTTGAAAAGTCAGAAGTATTTTTAAACAATTAAAAGTATGCACAAAAACATTTAATTCATGAAAAATATCAAAATCAATCCAAAAAATTATTTTAATTCAGAATATGAAAGAGAAAAATATTTAAATAGTTTTGGTGAAAGTCCCATATTTTTTGGATAAAAAATGAAATTAATATGAATTAAACAAGTTAAATGATTAAACATAAAAATCAGAAAATAAAAAGAAATTTAAAAAAAATAAGGGCCACCAGATCTCTCTCATTAATTGAGGTGGAAGATCTGATGGCGACGCGCTAAGGTGTATGATGCGCTCAAGCCAACCGCATGGCATAAGTGGTAATCACAACAGATGGCTAAGATTAAAACGTGAGATCATGATCTAATGGTTTTGGACATGCCAACACATCACCGGAGCTAGGGCTTCGGTCTTCTTTTCCGGTGGACCTCACCGGACTGGTCCACCACCAACCACCATGGAAATGAAAAAGAAGGACATGGATTTAAAGAAAAATGCCCAGGAGCTCGAATCTGGCCTCAATTTTCTCCAATTCCGAGTATATCAAGAGATATAGGGATTTGAATTTTAAGGATCATGAACTGAGTTGCTTCGATTTGACCACAAAGCAACTCAATCTTGTTGCCTACATTGGTAGGACTTAAGCCAACCAAAAATCAATCAAAATAATTGAGAAATGAGGGAGAATCAAAGAAGAGAAGTTTCTGAAATTTCACCTTCGAGTAGCTTCAATTCAGCTTGATCTTGATCTGAATTTGCTTGATTCTTCCTCCTCTTGCTAGCAGTAATCAATTGAGATGAAAAAGGCAATGAATCCTTGGAGTTTGAACTTCAAAACAGAAGGTGAAATTCAAACTTGATTTCAAAGAAATCTTCAAGGAATTCTATGCTGTGAGGTTCTGAGTTCTCTTGACAAAGCTTGGGCAAGGTGTGTGTTGTTTTTGAGGCCACAAGCTTGTTTAAATAGGCAATGGAATTCATTTTTACACCACTTGAAAATTTGCTAAAATTGGAAATCATAGTGCATGGATGCATGGGAAATGATTTGGGCCTAAAGAATGATGCAATCAAACTTCAATTTGTGCCTAAAGAGTATTGAGGTCATCACATGGAAGCTTGCAAAGAGGAATGATCATTTGAATCCAAAACATGCCAAAACAAATCTCACAAAGGAGCCATGCGCAAGTTCCTCATTTTTGGTCCAAATGAGGTGATCTTGGACTTTTTGGAATGGTGAGATCAAGGGGAACAACTTTCATGTTAAACATATTTACATTTGAAGCTTGGATCATGATGAATTTTAAGGTGGAAGTTTGGAAAATCAAACATATTTGAAAATTTTCTAAGTACCAAGTCAAATGTTCACTTCTTCCACCTTGAATAACTTTTGCTATGGGATTCAAATATAAATATTTCCTTCATAAAGGTTGTAGATCTTTCAAACCTATTAAATTTGGTAGAAAAATTGACCTTATTTCTATTTATCATGAAGGAGTTATGTATTTTAGAAGTTGAGGAAAATCACTTGTTCAATGGCAATAGCCCAAAATGACCTATAATTTGAACTTCTTCCAAACATAAAAGTTGAAAAGGACATATTTAATTTGATCATGTAACTTGAATGGATTTCATCTCCTAATTATTGAGCATGTTACGGTCCTTGGAAGTTGACCTCCTAACTAGGGTTCAGACAAAATGACCTAAAATATTTCACCATAAAAAATGACTTTCCAAACAAAAACAGCTCTTGACTTCAAAATGAAAGTTGTTTGGAATGTCATAAGGAGTAAAGTTTATCTCGGAATAATTTTCATATGACAAAAATTGTAGGAGATAGGGTCTATGGAACCCCAGTTTTGACTAGTTGACTTTCTCTGGTCAACCACCATGAGCCAACTTGGAAACTTGAAATTATCTTAATATTTGGGACTCGTGGAAGATAATATATGTGTAATATGATGTAATATGAAGTATCCCTTGAAATATTTGATTAAATGTTGAAGAAACTTGTTGAGGAAGTCACACAAGATACTTAGATGAATTAGGGCTCCCAAGGCAAACAAGCTTCAAACTCTTGATGAATTCTTGATTAAAATGATATGTGAGGATCATGGGGATCCATATATGATGTATAGAGTCAATGTGAACCATCTCTTTATTGATCTCCTTGCATTTAGGGTCTTAAACCCTAGATATGAGCTTGATGGAGCATGGGTGAACACACTCACTACCTACAAAAGCAACAAACTATACATTGACATATTTTTGGTATTTTGGTTAGTAAATAATGAAAAACAAAGTATGATACAATCAAATATACTTGGTAACCTCTCCCAATGCAAACCCAATGAATGAGGGGTAAAGAGGATTCCAATGTGTGATCCCAAAGCCAGTGCATATGATGAGATATCATGAGGGATCTTAGGGTCAAAATTGGGGTCTTACAGCTGCCCCTATTTAAGGACATTCTAACTGAGGATGTGAAGGTTAAAATATTCGTATCAACTCAGTATAATGGACTTAAATAACAACAATAGAAGTAAATTTTGGTCCCTAAGATACCTCATGATGCATATGATATGAAATGTTAAAAATAATCTATGTGGGGAAAATATTGCCACAAAGGAAAAGAATCTGGAGAGACTGAAAGTCCACAAGAGCATAATGCAATCCATAAGGAACACTCATTGGGGAGACATAGACTCTGGGGATAAACAGTTGCCCGTAGGCCATGCTACGACTTAAAAACTACTGGGGACATGAGGGAGACTTCCATGAAAATAAATCAATGGAAGGACTCGGTTGGGGATAAGGAAACTCTACAGGGGAAACGGGTAAATCAGAACAAAACTGAAACACTCGAACCAAATAGGGGATTGGAGATTTCATTGAGGAAATACACACTCAAACTCAATTGGGGAAGAATGAACTTCAACACAGGAGTACCAGAAGTATATTATCTATTACTGGTTACTAGGTAGGAAGATACTATATTTTTGATAGAGGGACATTCGTTACCGGTTAGGGTAAACATATCAAGGATGACTCGTTGAGGAAAAAAGAGGTGTATTCATTACCGGTTACTGGGTAAGAATAGTCTGTTGGGGAATATATCAAATTGGATTTACAACTACCGGTTACTGGGCAGAAGACCAAAGAGAGAATATCCGTCACTGGTTAAAGTGAACATATCAAGGATAGACTCAGAGGAAGAATATTCTTCCCCGGTTAAGATGAACATATCAAGGATAGACTGCCGGGGAGAAAATAGGAATTATATCTATCAGTTACTGGATAGAATACCAAAGAGAGAATATCCGTCACCGGTTAGGATGAACATATCAAGGATAGATTCAGCAGGGGAAAACAAGATTTACAACTACCAGCTACTAGGCAGAAGACCAAAGAGAGAAGAAAATATGTCATCGGTTTGGATAAACATATCAAGGATTAACTCTATGAGGAATGAAATAGAGATTACAACTACCTGTTTACTTGATAGAAAACCAAAAAGGGAAGAATATACGTCACCGGTTAGGATGAACATATCAAGTATAGACTGCTTGGGGAATGAAAACGAATTCGATGGGGAAAACAAAGGAAGTAGATTACATTTTACCGGGTATTAGGAAAAAGTAATGTACTAAAAAATTGAGAAGAATATTACCAGTTACTGGTAATATATTCTCAAGGGACCAAAATATCCATCTAGGTAGTAACTAGAAAGAAACGGTCAAACAAAGACTCGACCCAATGAGGATATAACTCAAGGGGAATGATTCCATCCAGATAGTTAACTAGGGAGGAAAGTGAAGCAATAATCATCCACGAGGAAATAACTCAGTGGGGAAATAAGAAGGGTTAAATTCTTTCTGCTTAAGGGGCTGACACTCTACAATTGAAGGAGGACAGACGCACTAATCCTGTATGGGGGAATAATATCACCGTAGCAGGGGATCAGAAATAAGGAATCAAATGCAATAAAATGCATAATGAAAATATTCTATGATGTGCTTTATGTATGAATATGTATGAATATGTGTGTATATGATTATAATTATGCTAACAAAACAATCACAAAGGATACAAATATCCCAGATTCGAATCACCGCTGCAACACTCGGCTAATCCCAACAAGATGGAAACACCAACTGGAGCAAAAATGTTGGCGATTAAAAAGAAATCATCTAGCTCTGAATAACTTAATCCTGTATGGGGAGAGAGAGAAAAGATCTGTTGAGGATTCAACTCTGCGGGAGTTTTAGGTTAACACCATATCAAATGGGAGACAACCTCGTAGAGGACCAAACGTTGCTCAAAATAAAGTATTATCGGGAACAAGAGATCTTCGATATCTGAAGATGAAATCCGCCAGGAAATACAGGAGATAAAACTCTGTACGGGGTCTGAGCCATTTACTGAGGGTTCAACTCTGCTACTCAGCTGGGGGAAATGGTTTGCAAAAGGGACTGATCACCAACTCCACTCTATTGGGGATAAATAATGAATTGTTTGGGAAAAATCACCAAACCAACTACTTGGGGAAGACCAACAAGGCTTCGCATTGTCAAGACTTACCTGTTCTCAAATTGTTGTTGATATTCCTTGTTGAAATTGATTGTTCTTAAAGTAATTGCTTTTATAATCTTAAGAAAAAAATGATTTAATTTATTAATTCCTTTCAAAATTATCATCATAAAAATTCAATTTTATTTAACTGGAAATAAATAAGAGTAGAAACAATTGGATAAAAAGCTCAACTTTATTTAATAGGATGGTAGCCTGTAAATGACAAGACTCCATAGATCTTTACAAAAGTTGAAAATGGTAATTTAGACGGAAAAGGGATACATTGAATACAATGATCACTACTCTTCCTACCAACTTCAATATCTGCTGTGCTCTTGGCTTCGGTTGAGAATAATGAATCAGAACCAAACGACCTGCTCAAAACTGCCTTCATGATTAGGACCAACCAAATGCAGTTACCTGCCATAATCCCTAATTTTTGCCTAGATTGCCCCAAGGTAGGGTACTTAATCTATTGGGATAATTTTCTATTTTATGTCTCTAACTTTTGTCTGGATCGCCCTTTCGGGTTTTCAATCCATCGAAATGCTCATTTTTTCCTAAGCCGCCCTTTCGGGTTTTCAACTTAGCGAGTTGTTCTTTTTCTTTTTTAGGCGAAGTATTTCTTGACTGCATCGGCATTCAAGGACGAGTGAACTCTTCACCATCCATAGTTGTAAGAATCAAAGCACCGCCTGAAAAGGCTCTCTTAATAATATATGTGCCTTCATAATTAGGAGTCCATTTTCCCCTAGCATCAGGTTTGAAAGATAGAATCTTCTTGAGCACAAGGTCACTTCTCTGAACACACGAGGCTTGACCTTCTTATCAAAAGATTTCTTTATTATTTGCTGATATAACTGACCATGACACATGGTAGACAATCTCTTCTCTTCAATCAAATTCAGCTGGTCATATCTGGTCTGGCACCATTCAGCTTCTGTCAACTTGGCTTCCATCAAGACACGCAATGATGGGATCTCAACCTCCACTGGGAGCATAACTTCCATACCACAAACAAGAGAGAAAGGGGTTGTCCCTGTTGAAGTGCAGATGGATGTACGGTACCCATGCAAAGCAAATGGGAGCATTTCATGCCAATCTTTGTACGTTACCACCATTTTCTGAATGATCTTCTTGATGTTCTTATTTGCAGCTTCAACAACCCCATTCATCTTGGGCCTGTAGGGAGAAAAATTATGATGTGCAATCTTGAAGTCTTTACAAAGAGCTTCCACCTTATTATTATTCAAGTTCGATCCATTTTCAGTAATAATCTTACTTGGCACACCATAATGGCATATAATCTGATTCTTGATAAACCTCACAACAACTTGCTTGGTTACATTCGCGTATGATGCCGCTTCAACCCACTTTGTGAAGTAGTCAATAGCCAGCAAAATAAAATGATGTCCATTCGAAGCTTTGGGCTCAATCATTCCAATCATATCAATTCCCCACATGGAGGAGGGCCATGGAGAGGAAATGGCATTCAAAAGTATCGGAGGAACATGAATCTTATCTGCATAAATTTGACAATTGTGGCATTTGTTTACAAACTTGCAACAATCAGATTCCATTGTCAACCAATAGTAACCTGCTCTCAACATCTTCTTAGCCATAGCATGTCCATTGGGATGAGTACCAAAGGAACCTTCATGGACTTCAGTCATCAATAAGTCTGCTTCGTGTCTATCCATGCATCTGAGCAAAATTAGATCTAAGTTTCTCTTGTAAAGCACATCACCATTCAAGTAGAAGTTGCCAGCTACTCTTCTCAAAGTCTTCTTATCTTTCAAAGATGCCCTAGACGGGTAAATCTGATTTTGGAGGAAACATTTGATATCAGAATACCATGGCTTTTCATCTTTAACTTCTCCAACGGCAAACACATGAGATGGCCTATCAAGATACATCACAGTCAAATTGGGGAATTCATTCCAAAATTTCACCATAATCATTGAAGCCAATGTTGCAAGAGCATCTGCCATCTGGTTTTCATCTCGAGAGATATGATGAAACTCAACCTTTGCAAAGAAAGTTGAAATCCTCCTCGCATAGTCTCTATATGGTATCAAACCAGATTGACTCGTCTCTCATTCATCTTTGATCTGATTCACAACCAAAGCTGAATCTCCAAAGACGTCCAAATATTTGATTTTGAGTTCAATGGTCTATTCAACTCCCATAATGCAAGCTTCATACTCAGCCATATTGTTTGTACATTTGAAAGTCAATCTAGCTCTAAACGGAAAATGAGTTCCTTGAGGAGTAATAATCACTGCCCCAATGCCATTACCATATGAATTAACAGCTCCATCAAATACCGTGCCCCAACGGGAACCAGGTTCTGGCCCTTCTTCAAGCAATGGTTCATCGCAATCTTTCATCTTCAAGTATAAGTTCTCTTCACCGAGAAAATCATATTGCACTGACTGATAATCTTCAATCGGTTGGTGAGCCAAATCGTCAGCCAAGACGTTACCCTTGACAGCTTTTTGAGATCGGTATTCAATATCATATTCAGATAACAACATCTGCCAACGGGCAATCCTCCCAGTTAAATCAGACTTCTCAAAGATGTACTTGATTGGATCCATTTTGGATATCAACCAAGTAGTATGATTCGACATATACTAGCGCAGACGCTTAGCAGTCCAAGCCAATGCGCAACAAGTCTTTTCAAGCATAGAATACCGAGTCTCACATTCGGTGAACTTCTTACTGAGGTAGTAAGTTTCATATTCTTTCTTTCCAGAATCGTCTTGCTGACCAAGAACACATCCCATACTCTCATCAAGCACAGTCAAATACATGATCAAGGGTCTTCCTTCAACAGGCGGAGACAAAATCAGAGGCTCAAGCAGACACTCTTTGAAACTATTAAAAGCTTTCTGGCAATTGATCGCGACTTTATGAGTCGAATTTGGGGTACAAACTGCAAATGCATAGTTCTATCGCATAGTTTTAAAAGATATCGATCCCACAGGGACTTATGAATCGATATACCGTTTTCTAAGGTTACTTCGTAAAGCTAAGGCGGATGAAACTTTGATTGTTCGGGGGAAAAGTTAAAACTAAAATAAGATCTAAATTAAATATCAATTAAACGGATATCGGTATGTAGTTCGTCGTAATTAGGGAATCAATTCTTCGTTGGTTTCTTGGTTTTAAAATAAATCTTTTCAATTAACACTATTGATTAAAAGTCTTATCTCAAACTCTCGCTCTGTTGAATAAACTATGATTTTATATTAACGTAGCTGTCACTTATTAGTTAAGTCAAAAACCACTTTTTGAAAACAATAGAATCCATAGAAACTCTTTTTAAGAAAACACTAATCGTTTAAACACCCTCGTCTCAAACTCTCGCTCTGTTGACTTAGATTATATAATTAAACTTAAATGCTTAACTCTCGCCCTCACATTTAACCTTTAAAAATACTTTTTGAAAAAGATTAGAATTTAATTAACTCTAAAAATTGCTTTCGCCCTGATTTAGAATTAATGTCCAATTTACACTGTCCAGTTAAAAACTCAAACTCTCGTTCTATTGATTTTAACTTCTTTATGTCTTTTACTTTCGTACAAAAACCTTGTTATTAAACCTGTAAATTGGGACCATGAAAAGAGTGATTTTAATTTTAAACTTAATTAAACCAACTTAGTTTTGATTCCTTCATTCCGCTTACTCTACATACCGACACCTAAATGAATTAGCCAGACATACTAAACAGATCTAAATAATCAGCATGCATAAATAATTTCATCTCAGGCAGATAACATAAATAAACAGTAAAACAAAGCATATATAAATTCAAACTATAATTAAAGAACCTGAGTAATTAAATAGCAGTCTAGAACACTCCACCACAGACCGGTTGGATTTGTTCTTGAATTCTTCAATCGGACAGGAAAATAAAATTGAAGGAATAAAAATCTAGGGTCTAACGTAAGGTTAGATCTAGTGAAAGGTACACAATAGTTTACGGTGTAGAAACTACTGTGCGAAAAATTAAGTAATTGCTGGAAAAAGAAAATAGAAATTGCAAAGGAAACAATATAAAAGTTGTAAAAATAATGCTGTAAAATATGCTTATGCTGCTGGAAGAGAAAAAGTGCAAAAAGAGAAAACGGTGAAGAAGCAAAACGTCTGGAGGGTTTGCCAAAAACTACAATTTATATTGGTCTCTTCTCGTAACTGCTTCCAAAGGTCTTCCGCGTCAAAGGGTCTTCACGTGCCAAATGGTCAGGCGTACAAATAGGCCTCAACGTCTCTGAAGCCAAAAATATAGGAGACTGGTGTGACGTCCGTCACACCATGTGTTACGCTCGTAACACAGAGTAGCAAGGCGTGACGCTCGTCACACCATGCGTGGCGCTCGTCACAGGTGCAACGCCTGTGCTTTTTGGGCTGGGATTTGGCTTTTGATATTTTCTTCTTTTCATTCCTTTTTTCACCTCCTTTTCTTCCTTTTTCACTTGTGCTTCAAATAAACTACCTGGGATAAATAGAAAGAAAATACCGAGTAATATCGAATAAAATGAAATAAATTGAAGTAAATAATAGTATAATTTAACTAAATTGAGTCCTAGAATGTTATATCATTTCATGTTATCAAACTCCCCCATACTTAGATCTTTGCTTGTCCTCAAGCAAAATACAGTATAGAACTCGTTTTAAAAATTTAGCCAGATGAAATTCCAAAACACACATCAATTCGTACTAGGTTGCAAGTAGATTTCGTTTTGAAGTATCTTGAGTCTAATCTCGACAGCAAGGACTACCGTTACCACATCAGATAATCTCACCTCATGCATGCCAGTTCGAGTCATGCTATTATAGCTAGCCTGGTTCTTTTACTCTTATTTCACCCGTTTTCATTCTAGCGAAATCACATTAAGCCCTTTATCGTTTCGCGCACATAGTGGAGTGATCGGTTAGTGATTCTGATCCCCTTTTTAGCTTGAAGCTCTGGTACATGAGTCGGATAACTTCGTTATTTAGTCCATTGCGAATTGCGGGGGATCGGACCGTAGTCCGCCCTACCAAGTTCAGTACCAGATACCTGCTGAACCAACTCATAATGGATCTTTCATATTATGCTTTTGTATGATCTGCAACCTTTAGATTAAATGATCTGGTAAGGATCACCTAACTTAGTTAGTGCATTTCCTGATATATATTTTTTTTTATGTTACTTTGGGAATCATTCACTTATATTCATCGGCCCTCCACGTAGTTTGCTATTAAGATGGTGCTGACTTCTCGTATAAACTACTCGGGGTTACTATAAAACTAAAAGTTCAAGGGATTGGTATAATAGGTACTTATCCTGATCTAACATGTTGAGGTTTGTTTAGAGTGTCGGGGCGGTAATAGTTTTAGTCTTAATTTGTCTCAAGTTTGATAAAATAAGCAACCTTTATACTTACTGAGTGTGTTGAATATTTGTTATGGCTCATGAAATTTTTTGAGGGAATAGATAATAGAAATTTTTCACACTAGGGACTTAACTTAAAATATATTATAAGAAATTTTGTTTTTTTTTATAAGGGAAATAACAATGAAAAGAAAAAAAGAAAGGTACATACTTGAAGAAGGGAGGATAGAAAGAACACGGTTTTCCCCCTCATACTTAAATGAAACATTGTCCCCAATGTTTTAAGGGAAAGAAATGAAATACAAAAAGAAAGAAAAAGGAATCAATGCTGCCTTCCGCCTCTTGTTCTTGGACCGGGTGATCGCTGATGTACTTCTAAGTTGTCAAACCTGCTAAGCAAATCAGTGAACCGCTGGTCGGTTATGGCATTCCTCGCTTCTTGTTGTTGTTGCATTTGGCGCATCATTTGCATCATTTCGAGATTCTGTGCTTGCATACCATCAATAGCATCCATGATGTCGTCATTGGTTGCAGGTCTTCGTCGTCGACGACGTCATGAGGATGTGCCAGCTGCATTATCGGAAGGGTTGAGCGGGACTGATTGTTGTGCAGGAATCTAATCACCGTGCTCCATTTCTTCAAACTCGTCGGTGGACGGGTTTGCTTGTGCAGGCTCGGTATCTTCGGGAGCATTAAGATCATAGATATGGCGGTTGGGATTGGTGACATCGGTTAAGGCAATGTTGGGTAGAACAACGCTTGGGACCTCTTGGTTGTTCACCATAAGATAATACCCTCCGCCTATCTTGTTCTTGATTAGGCGGCTGGACCGACAGTAGCTTATGTCCATAAATAAGGGAGTAAAGATTCTAAAGTTTGGAGTCGGTCCCCTAGGTTTAAGCCAAGTGCTATGGTGGTGATTAATCTACCAATTACAAAAGGTTGCCGGCCTCTAGCACATAAGGTGCGGATATGATGAAATAGGAAGGAGGCGGCGTTTACCTTAGTATCCGGTTCGAAGACGCATTCGAGGAAGAATAACTCCTTAGCGTTGACTTTGCTGTTGTTCGGTCTTCCAAAAACTGTGTTTTGCAGGATGCGGATGAAGTACCGGATGGTTGGGTTATGTATATGGGAAGCAAGGAGCACATCCCAGTTGTTGGTATCTACGCCGGATATTTTCTTAAATAGGTCGAAGGCGTGTATGTTCCACTGGGAATTCGGAGGGATTCTCGGGTGGACCTGACCTTCTACAGGGAACTGTAGCATGGTGCTCAATTGGTTTTGGGATAAGGAGT
Organism: Lathyrus oleraceus; assembly: GCF_024323335.1. Classification (NCBI taxonomy): domain Eukaryota; kingdom Viridiplantae; phylum Streptophyta; class Magnoliopsida; order Fabales; family Fabaceae; genus Lathyrus; species Lathyrus oleraceus. Next base: position 50,637,228 of record NC_066582.1, read on the forward strand.
ATTCGGTGTTGAACATATGGAAGGTTGCGGTACCGGTTAAGTACTCGTCTTCACCGGTGGGAGTGTTGTACGCATATGAACTTAAAAATTCTAAGGTTAGGGAGGGGTAGGTAGGTTGATTATGAGTGCATAGAAAGGTTAGATCAGCAAGGCGGAGCATCCACTCGATACCTTGAAGTAATCCTAATTGTTGTAAACAAGTTGAATCAGGATACCTGGTAGAGGTGACACCTCGTTGTTGGAAACGCTCGAATTGCTCTCTTTGATAGTTATCATCTTCAGATCGGAAGATGATGTTTCCAAAATTTTGATTTCCCGCCATACTGATGAGTGAGTTGGAAGAAGTAATAGGAAAGAAAAGAAATGTATTTGATTGTATAGAATGGTTGTGATGTAAGAAGAAAGGTATGGTGGGTATTTATAGGAAAAAAATTTGAAGTTGGAAAGGAAGTGGTTGAAAAGTAAATAAATGTGGGTTAATGTGAATAAATGGGGAAGGTAAAAAGGTGAAGTGGTGTAACGGTCGCCACCCAACGGCTAGTAACGTTAACATGGTCAGACGTTGTCATGCTCGTGACGGGGCGTGACGGGCGTCACAAGCACTTGGTGTGACGTCCGTGATAGATTGCGTGACGCTCGTCACACAGTCATTCTGGCATGGTTACTGCTTGCGTTCTTCATAATAATTATAGTAATTTATTTTTATTATTTTGTTTTGCTTCAGATTATTTTATTCTGCTATTTAAATTTCCCTTGCATGCTATTCTACTTTGCATAATAGTGCATAAATATATTTTTCTTTAATAAGTTATGTAGGCAGCAACAGTAGAGAGCATTATTGATAGATATTGCATAGTTCATAATAAAGTAAAATAAATCAATAGCTTCATAAAATAATCATAATGTAACATTGGAAGAAAAAAAACAAAAATGCGAAAAAGAAACAAATACGAACATAATTTGAAATAACATTAATGAATAATCTAACTTAAAACTAAATAACTAAGAAAAACAACTTCTATCCATCTGCATGATCTCTGGCCGGAGGAGCAAAGGAGTTAACACGGTTTAGCAACTCGTGAAACTGATTTGTCATACCGTTCATGTATCCCAGAAATTCTTGTCTCATGTTAGCGAACTCTTCTCTGAGGGCGTCTTGTTCTGACATCAAAGCTTCAATGGCAGTGTTATAATCAGTTCCGGGCATATGATGTCTAAGGTCGGGTATTGCCGATTCTTCGGTCTGAACAGGTTGAGGAGGAGGATCAATATCATAGTAACCAGATGGTGTTTGAGGGTCGGATTCAGCATAAGGAATCTGGTCATCACAAATTTCATAGTCCTGGATGGATTCAGTGGATCTAGCAGGAGAGGGGGTTTCGTTCAGATTGTAGAGCCAGTTATTGCGGTTATGAACACTAGTCCTAGGACTAGGCATGGTGAATAGGCAAAGAACTTGGTTATTAATTATAAGCTCAAACTCGTCAGACCCTAGGTTTGCTATAAACATAGTGTTGAAGAGGAAGGGTATACTCATAATAGTAATGCCACAAAAAGGGCTTAAGTCAAGCATAGGCTGACGTAATCCGATAGCATTACCAATCATGGTTATCAAACCGCCTATTCGAATTGGTGCTCGTTCATCTTGGATAAGGTGGTCTAAATTTGCTAGCATAAAAGTGGCACCGTTTACTGGACGATTCTGGGAAGTACAAAATATGATGAAGAGTTCATCACGTGAAACTGTGGTACTGTTTGGCTTCTTCCTAAATAAGGTGTGGGTCAGGATCTTATGGAAATAACGAAAGGCCGGGTTATGTATGTTTCCGGAGAGAAACTCATGTTCCTCGGGATCGTCATTTCCAGTCAAGCTTCCCCAAAAGTGTTCAAGTTCTCTATATTCAAAAAGTTCTTCTTGGCTCACTGTGAATGTATCAAAGGAGGTAGGGAAACCTAAAAGGTTGGTAAAGTCTTGAATATTAAATTGGTACTCCATGTTAAACATTCTGAACTGGATGAAACCTCTGCTTATTCCTTTTCCATGGCTGGGTAGGTAGATCAGGGAGCTAAGGAATTCTAGTGTTAGTCTCCGGTAAGTGACGAAATGTCTACGGATAGGAGAGGTTTCCCACCCAATCTGATTCAACAAATACAAGACACTTTGTCTTAGTCCAAGGGCAGTCATTGCCCAGTCATCAGCATACAGGCTAGGTAGCATCTCTCTCGTGGCTAGTTCCTCAAACTTTTGTTTCTGAGCTTTCCCTCTGAATTTGATACCCATACGATCAATTTGTCCCATCAGGTTAGTGTTAGCTAGAGAAAAGAAAAACAAGAGTTTTAGTCAGGATTTGGCCAAATGCCGAAAGAAGAAGAAAAAGGGTTTTTAATAAATTAAAATAAATTAAGAAAGAATACTAAATAAAATTTAAAAGAATAATTAAGGAAGAAATGAACATATAAATATTGGTGGGTTGTCTCCCACTAAGCGCTTTGTTTAATGTCGCAAGCTCGACATAAAAACTATCAATTATAATCTATAAGTTCTTGAGGCATTTCGTCTAAGTGTAAGACTTGCGAATCTTCATTGTTTTCTGCATAGTGATAATGTTTTAGACGTTGCCCATTTACGGTAAATGGTTCCATAGATTTGCCTTTAATTTCTACTGCTCCACTGGGAAAAACATTGGTGATTTGAAAAGGACCTGACCATCTAGATCGTAGTTTTCCCGGGAATAACTTTAGCCTAGAGTTAAATAAAAGGACTGTATCGCCTTGTTTGAAGATTTTCCTTGATATGCGCTTGTCGTGCCATTGTTTTTTTCTTTCTTTGTAGATTCTGGCATTTTCGTAAGCGTCTCTTCTGAGTTCCTCTAATTCGCTTATATCAAGGATTCTCTTTTCGCCGGCGGCCTTATAGTTTAAATTTAGATTTTTAATAGCTCAATAGGCTTTATGTTCTAATTCTACCGGGAGGTGGCAGGATTTTTCATAAATGAGCTTAAATGGAGTTGTCCCTATGGGAGTTTTGTAGGCAGTTCGGTAAGCCCATAAAGCTTCTGGTAATTTCAATGACCAGTGTTTCCTTGAAGTGACGACTGTTTTCTCTAGTATCTGTTTAATCTCTCTGTTAGACACTTCCACTTGCCCACTGGTTTGAGGGTGGTAGGGTGTCGCTACTCTATGTCTTACGCCATACTTAAGCAGTAGTTTTTCGAGTACCTTGGATATGAAATGCGATCCACCATCACTGACTACTATTCTTGGGACACCAAACCTTGGAAATATTATATTCTTAAAGAGTCTAGTTACTACTCGTGTGTCGTTAGTTGGAGAAGCTATAGCTTCAATCCATTTCGATACGTAGTCAACTGCCACGAGTATGTATTTGTTACCGAAAGAGGATGGAAAAGGTCCCATGAAGTCTATTCCCCACACGTCGAAAATCTCTACTTCCAAAACGCCCTTTTGTGGCATCTCGTCACGTCTAGATATGTTTCCTGTGCGTTGACATCTGTCACATTTCTTAATAGCTGCATGTACATCCTTCCATATATTTGGCCAATAAAAACCGGCTTGTAAGATTTTAGAGCAGGTCTTGGATGTACTTGCATGTCCACCATAAGGAGCGGAGTGACAGTGTTGGATTATATTTTCTACCTCTTCCTCGGGTATACACCGACGGAAAATACCGTCGGGGCCTCTTTTAAAAAGTAAGGGGTCATCCCAGTAATAGTGTTTTATGTCATAGAAGAATCGTTTCTTCTGCTGGTAGGATAAAGTAGGTGGAACTATTCCGGCAGCTAAATAATTGACGAGGTCAGCGTACCACGGTGTAACAGATATAGCTAAGGTGGTTTCTACCTGTTTATCAGCGTTATTTTCTTCCAAAGTAGCTATAAGCTTATCGTACGAGAAATCATCGTTAATTGATGTTCTTTCCGGTTCAAGGTTCTCAAGTCTAGAAAGGTGATCTGCTACTACGTTTTCAGTTCCTTTCTTGTCTTTGATTTCCAAATCGAACTCTTGTAGCAACAGGATCCACCTTAGGAGTCTAGGTTTAGCATCCTTTTTTGTTAAGAGGTATTTGATAGCAGCGTGGTCAGTGTAGATGATTATTTTGGCTCCGACCAAGTAAGAACGAAATTTATCTAGCGCAAACACTACTGCTAGAAGTTCTTTCTCGGTTGTGGCGTAATTCATTTGTGCTTCATCCAGAGTTCTACTTGCGTAATATATGACGTGAAGCTTTTTATCCTTTCGTTGTCCTAAAACAGCACCCACAGCGTAATCACTGGCATCACACATTATTTCGAATGGTTCGTTCCAATCTGGTGTCTGCATTATGGGTGCGGAGATCAATGCTTGTTTAAGCGTTTGAAATGCTTCTAAACATTTATTGTCGAATATGAATTCAGCATCCTTCATCAATAGCCCGGTCAAAGGTTTAGTTATTTTAGAGAAGTCTTTAATGAATCGTCGGTAAAAACCGGCATGTCCTAAGAAGCTTCGTACTTCTCTCACAGTTTTCGGAGGTTGAAGGTTTTCGATTACCTCTATTTTGGCTTTGTCTACTTCAATTCCTCTATTCGAGATGATGTGTCCTAAAACAATTCCTTCTTGTACCATAAAGTGGCATTTTTCCCAATTAAGTACTAGGTTTACTTTTACACATCGCTCTAGAACTCTTTCTAGGTTTTCAAGGCATTCTTCAAAGCTTTATCCGCATACGGAAAAGTCATCCATAAATACTTCCATGATGTTTTCGAGAAAATCGGCGAATATTGCCATCATGCATCTTTGGAAGGTTGCAGGAGCATTACACAAGCCAAACGGCATTCGTCTATAAGCGAAGGTACCAAAAGGACATGTGAATGTTGTCTTTTCTTGGTCATCAGGATGAATTGGTATTTGAAAGAAACCTGAGTAACCGTCTAGATAGCAGAAATGAGAATGTTTTGCTAATCGTTCTAACATCTGGTCAATGAATGGTAAAGGGAAATGATCTTTTCGGGTTGCTTTGTTTAGTTTCCTATAGTCAATGCACATTCTCCATCCCGATTCGATTCGTTTGGTTATAGTTTCTCCTTTTTCATTTTCAATGACTGTTATACCTCCTTTCTTTGGTACTACGTGTACAGGACTAACCCATTTGCTATCAGATATAGGATATATGATACATGCCTCTAATAACTTGGTTATTTCCTTCTTCACTACCTCACTCAGGATCGGGTTTAGTCTCCTCTGGTGTTCCCTAGAAGTTTTACAGTCTTCTTCTAGCATGATGCGGTGCATACAAATAGAAGGACTTATTCCTTTAAGATCGGTGATGTTGTATCCTAGTGCGGTTGGATATTTTCTTAAGATATGCAGGAGTTTTTCTGTTTCGAGTCTTCCTAGGTCAGCATTAACTATCACTGGTCGTTCAAGTTCTAAGTCTAGGAATTCATATCTTAGATTTTTGGGAAGTGTTTTCAGGTCTAGGGTTGGTTTCTTAAGGCATTGCGTAGGGTCCGGTGTTATTGCTAAACATTGGTTGAGTTTGTCTTCTATAAGATAGTCAGATGATTTGTCTTTTTCTAACTCTGTTTCTTTTATGCATTCATCGATGATATCCATGAAGTAACATGAATCTTCTATTGCAGGTGCTTTCAAAAATTGGGAAAGAATGAACTCAATATTCTCTTCTCCTACTTCGAAAGTGAGTCGTCCTCGTTTTACGTCTATGATTGCACCGGCAGTTGCTAAGAACGGTCTTCCCAGTATAATGGGTGTAACTTCATCTTCTCTAATATCCATAATTATAAAATCGGTTGGAATGTAGAATTGACCTATGCGCACTGGAACGTTTTCAAGAATTCCTACAGGATATCTGACGGAACGATCTGCTAGTTGCACAGACATTTTAGTTGGTCTTAATTCTCCCATTTCAAGTCTCTTGCATATGGATAAAGGCATAACACTAATACCGGCTCCTAAATCGCATAAGGCTTTGTCAATGACAAATTTTCCTATGTGACAGGGTATAGAGAAACTACCTGGGTCTTTAAGTTTAGGAGGCATATTCTGGATTATAGCGCTACATTCAGCGGTGAGTGTAACGGTTTCGCTATCTTCAAGTTTCCTTTTATTAGAAAGAATTTCTTTTAAGAACTTGGCATATGAGGGCATCTGCGTAATAGCTTCTGTAAACGGAATTGTGACGTTTAATTGTTTTAGTAGGTCAACAAATTTTTTGAATTGGGCCGCATCTTTGGTTTTAATAAGCCTTTGAGGGTAAGGGATAAGTGGTTTATAAGGTGGTGGAGGTACATAAGGTTCCTTCTTTTCTACGGTTTCCTTATTACTCTCTTCCTTTTCCTTAGGTTTATTTTCTTCCTCAGTTGACTTTTTAGAGTTTTGGTTTTCTACCCTTGGATCAGACGGTCCTTCCACTTCCGTTCCACTTCTCAGTATAATTGCATGAGCGTGGCTTCTCGGGTTAGGTTGGGGTTGGCCAGGAAATGTACCAGTTGGGGCAGCAGTAGGCGCTTGTTGTTGAGCTACTTGTGATATTTGCGTTTCCAGCATTTTGTTATGGGTAGCCAGGGCATCTACTTTACTTGCTAGTTGTTTAATTTGTTCGCCAGTGTGTACATTCTGGTTTAAGAAATCTTTATTGGTTTGCTGTTGAGAAGCTATAAAGTTTTCCATCATGATTTCCAAGTTGGATTTCCTAGGGGCGTTATTGTTAGGTGTAGATGGGATCGGCTTTTGATATCCTGGAGGTATAGCTGGGACTTGATTTGGAGATTGTCCAGGTGCGTATAAAGCATTATTACTCTTATATGAAAAATTGGGATGATTCTTCCAATTTGAGTTATAGGTATGCGAGTAGGGGCTTCCTTGAGCATAGTTTACTTGCTCCGCTTGGATTCCTGTTAGGAGTTGACAATCTGCAGGAGTGTGACCTTGGATTCCACAGACTTCGCAATTCTGAGTTATGGCAACCACGGTGGCTGGAGGTGATACATTTAAACTTTCAATTTTCTAGACCAGAGCATCCACTTTTGCATTAACATGATCAAGGTTACTTATCTCGTACATGCCAGTTTTCGTTTGAGGTTTTTCCACCATTGTTCGTTCGCTTCCCCACTGATAGTGGTTTTGAGCCATGCTTTCGATAAGTTGGTAAGCGTCAGCATATGGTTTGTTCATTAGTGCACCACCTGCGGCGGCATCTATTGTTAACCTCGTGTTGTACAAGAGACCATTATAGAAGGTATGAATTACTAACCAGTCTTCTAAACCATGGTGTGGACAAAGTCTCATCATGTCTTTGTATCTTTCCCATGCTTCGAAGAGAGACTCGTTATCTTTCTGTTTAAATCCATTTATCTGGGCTCTTAACATAGCTGTTTTGCTTGGCGGAAAATATCGGGCAAGAAAGACTTTCTTCAACTCGTTCCATGTGGTGACTGAGTTGGAAGGAAGAGATTGAAGCCATCTTCTAGCGCTATCTCTTAACGAGAAAGGAAAAAGACGAAGTCGAATAGCCTCTGAAGTGTCACCATTAGCTTTAACAGTATCAGCGTATTGGACAAATACGGATAAATGAAGGTTTGGATCCTCGGTAGGATTTCCAGAGAATTGGTTCTGTTGCACTGCCTGCAACAGTGAAGGTTTAAGTTCAAAGTTGTTTGCTTCGATTGCGGGTGGAGCAATACTCGAATACGGCTCATCTTGCGATGGAGCGGCGTAATCTCGAAGAGCACGAGCTGGTTCTGCCATCTCGGGTATCGAAGGGAAAATATTTTTGAAATCAGGAAGTTCGACAGGAGGGAGATTGTTTGCAGCACGATATTCCCGAATTCGTCGTAAGACTCGGAGATATAGTTCGATATCGTTGATTCGTAAGTAGAACGGCTCACCTTGTGAGCGAGTGTGTGGCATACAAATCAACGAAAGAAAGAAAAGAAAAAGAAAAGCCTTAGTCTCTACAGCGTAACAGAAGAGTTACGATATCGACTAAATAAAAGTCCCCGGCAACGGCGCCAAAAACTTGATCGCGACTTTATGAGTCGAATTTGGGGTACAAACTGCAAGTGTACAGTTCTATCGCGTAGTTTTAAAAGATATCGATCCCACAGGGACTTATGAATCGATATACCATTTTCTAAGGTTACTTCGTAAAGCTAAAGCGGATGAAACTTTGATTGTTCGGGGGAAAAGTTAAAACTAAAATAAGATCTAAATTAAATATCAATTAAACGGATATCGGTATGTAGTTCGTCATAATTAGGGAATCAATTCTTCGTTGGTTTCTTGGTTTTAAAATAAATCTTTTCAATTAACACTATTGATTAAAAGTCTTATCTCAAACTCTCGCTCTGTTGAATAAAATATGATTTTATATTAACGTAGCTGTCACTTATTAGTTAAGTCAAAAACCACTTTTTGAAAACAATAGAATTCATAGAAACTCTTTTTAAGAAAACACTAATCGTTTAAACACCCTCGTCTCAAACTCTCGCTCTGTTGACTTAGATTATATAATTAAACTTAAATGCTTAACTCTCGCCCTCACATTTTACCTTTAAAAATACTTTTTGAAAAAGATTAGAATTTAATTAACTCTAAAAATTGCTTTCGCCCTGATTTAGAATTAATGTCCAATTTACACTGTCCAGTTAAAAACTCAAACTCTCGTTCTATTGATTTTAACTTCTTTATGTCTTTTACTTTCGTACAAAAACCTTGTTATTAAACCTGTAAATTGGGACCATGAAAAGAGTGATTTTAATTTTAAACTTAATTAAACCAACTTAGTTTTGATTCCTTCATTCCGCTTACTCTACATACCGACACCTAAATGAATTAGCCAGACATACTAAACAGATCTAAATAATCAGCTTGCATAAATAATTTCATCTCAGGCAGATAACATAAATAAACAGTAAAACAAAGCATATATAAATTCAAACTATAATTAAAGAACCTGAGTAATTAAATAGCAGTCTTGAACACTCCACCACAGACCGGTTGGATTTGTTCTTGAATTCTTCAATCGGACAGGAAAATAAAATTGAAGGAATAAAAATCTAGGGTCTAACGTAAGGTTAGATCTAGTGAAAGGTACACAATAGTTTCCAGTATAGAAACTACTGTGCGAAAAATTAAGTAATTGCTGGAAAAAGAAAATAGAAATTGCAAAGGAAACAATATAAAAGTTGTAAAAATAATGCTGTAAAATATGCTTATGCTGCTGGAAGAGAAAAAGTGCAAAAAGAGAAAACGACGAAGAAGCAAAACGTCTGGAGGGTTTGCCAAAAACTACAATTTATATTGGTCTCTTCTCGTAACTGCTTCCAAAGGTCTTCCGCGTCAAAGGGTCTTCACGTGCCAAATGTTCAGGCGTACAAATAGGCCTCAACGTCTCTGAAGCCAAAAATATAGGAGACTGGTGTGACGTCCGTCACACCATGTGTTACGCTCGTAACACAGAGTAGCAAGGCGTGACGCTCGTCACACCATGCGTGGCGCTCGTCATAGGTGCAGCGCCTGTGCTTTTTGGGCTGGGCTTTGGCTTTTGATATTTGCTTCTTTTCATTCCTTTTTTCACCTCCTTTTCTTCCTTTTTCACTTGTGCTTCAAATAAACTACCTGGGATAAATATAAAGAAAATACCGAGTAATATCGAATAAAATGAAATAAATTGAAGTAAATAATAGTATAATTTAACTAAATTGAGTCCTAGAATGTTATATCATTTCATGTTATCAGCAATCTTCGATCCAATCACAGGACTGATATTTCTGAAGAAGCTTGAAAATAGGCGCACATGTGGCAGTCATATGCGATATAAATCTTGAGATATAATTCAAGCGGCCGAGAAAACCTCTGACTTGCTTCTCAGTTTTGGGCGCATGAATCTCTTGTATTTCTTTGACCTTGGCAGGATCAACATCAATACCCTTCTCACTAACAATGAAGGCCAACAACTTACCAGAACGAACACCAAAAGTACACTTATTGGGATTCAAGTGGAGTTTGTACTTCCTCAAACGCTGGAATAACTTCAACAATTTCTCAACATGTTCTTCTTCATCACATATTTGACAATCATATCATCAACATAAACTTCAATCTCTTTATGCATCATATCATGAAAAAGAATGGTCATAGCTCTCTGGTATGTTGCACCAGCATTCTTTAAACCGAAAGGCATCACTCTATAACAGAATGTTCCCCAGGGCGTAATGAATGTGGTCTTCTCCATATCTTCGGGTGCCATTTTGATCTTATTATAACGGAAAATCCATCCATAAATGAAAAGACTTTGAATTTAGTTGTATTGTCTACAAACATGTCAATGTGTGGCAGAGGAAAATCATCTTTCGGACTAGCTTTGTTTAAATCTCTATAATCAACACACATGCAGACTTTTCCATCTTTCTTAGGAACAGGCACAATATTGGCCATCCACTGCGGATACTCAGAGGTAACAAGGAAACCAGCATCAATCTGCTTCTGCACTTCCTCTTTGATCTTAACTGCCATATCAGGATGAGTTCTTCTCAACTTCTGCTTGACCAGCGGGCATTCTGGCTTCAACGGTAATCTATGCTCCACATCTCAGAATCCAACCCAGGCATGTCTTGATAGGACCAAGCAAACACATCTGAATATTCTTGAAGAATATTAATCAACCTCTTCTTAGCCTATGGACACAGTTGATACCCAATCTTGACTTCCTTCACATCATCATCGGAACCCAAGTTGACTAATTCAATTTTCTCTTCAAACGGCTGAATGGCTTTTTCTTCATGCTCAAGTAAACGAGATAATTCATCAAATACTTCATCATCAGTCTCTTCCTCAACTTCAAACATAGGGAAATCAAAGTTTGGAGAGGGAGTAGGATCATTGTATTCAATGGGTTTGAGAACCAACCTGCATAATGATTTGATATTTTGATTTTAGAGAAGTGAATTATGACCAAATATTATGCATATGGAAGATTGTTATTTATTTATGTTTTTTGTGATTACCATTTTCGGAAAAGCAAAAAGTAAAAACATACATCATAGACGTGGATGAGTAAAATTGTATTTTATTGATAATAATAGAAATGCCCAACAATGTTCACTTCTCCCTTAGGCATAGAAGAAGGTGTTTTCTTAAAAATGAAAAACAAATTACTTAGAGCGATGAATAATAGTAGGAACATCAACAACAACCCAATTGTTGCAAGTCTGGCCATGCGTCACAAAAGTTTGCGCAAGCTTCGTCTTCATCATCACTGTCTCCAATCACAGTAGCTGAGTATTGATCATCTCCATGAATGAACCCTCCACTGTGGAAACTTGGTTGCATATTTTCAGTTCTGACGTTGAATGAGCTTGGTTGAAATCCCAATCCAGCCTTATTCTTGTTCTTAGCAATCTCTATCATACGAGACAGTTTTACGAGAACCGTTGAACGCCTTAACAATCACGCCATTGTACCTCATTGGGGCGCCTTGGTAGGAAAGTCTTGACAAGTTGACTTTGGAAGCACGTTCAATGATGACCTAGTGTCAACCAACATATTGGACATAGCGTCCTCCTTGCAGTTTATTGAAATGTGTAGCGCCAAATTGTGATTTTTGCCTTCCTCAGGAAGCTCTTCATCATAAAAACTCAAATTATTACAAGAAGTAATATCGGCAACAATATGGTCATACTGATCCATAGTCACATCATGCTCAACATAAGCCTGCTCGAGCACTTTCTACAATGCCTCCCTATGTGCCTCAGAGTTCATCAATAATGAAAGTACGAAGATCTTTGACGGGGTTTGGAGCAGCTGCTCCACCATATTAAACTCACTTCTTTTTATTAACTTCAAAACTTCATCATCATCACTAGCCTTCAGTTTGTTGGATTCACTAGACTAACACACTGAAGTGCTAACCGGATTCGCTACTGGAATCTCTACCTTCTTAGTGGTTACAGCATCTTCTACCTCTTTTGGAAAAACCGGATCAAACACACGACCACTACGGGTCACATTCGTAATATCAGCAATATTCATCACAAAGTCTGCAACTGGTAGAGGAACCTCTTGCATACGAAATAAGACCCACTAACCGTATAACTAAGGACGATACCAATCTATTAACATTATTGTTGTTGCTGCTATCAAACTGGATAACTACCCGCTCAGGGTTCTTGAATACTAGCATGATTACATTCACATCATCTATATCCCTCGATTGTTGAATTTGGATTACATTCTCATCCATCAACTTCTGGATATATCTCTTGACAATCATATACCCACGGGGGTTCATGCTAAAGATTGCACAACCATCATGGTCATGCTCATAACCACTGATCAAACACAAGGTTCTATGCATTTCCACCAACGACCTACGGATACATTGTACATCGAATACTCGAAAATTCCTTAGACATCCGTCCACCATGTTGACAGTAGCATTAGCATGAGCAAGCAATTGATTAGCTTTCACATTAGGCACTTTGTCTTCAAAGGACATCATTCCACTCTTTACAACCTTTTACACTTCAAACTTCAACGGATAAAAGTTCTCTATGTCATGGCTAGGGGCTCCCTGGTGAAAAGCACAACGAAGTTCAGGTTTGAACCACCATGGAAGGGGCATAGGAATTTGCGGAGGATTTCTGGGATGAATGAGGTTCTTGAGAACCAAGGATGGATATAATTCTGCATATGACATAGGAATAGGATCAAAGGATACCTTGTGTCATACCCCAATTTTGTCTGAGCAGTTTAAAACTTTCATTAGCATTTTTTATCCCGAAAGTATGATGCACAACTTTAGGGCTTAAGGATCTTACCAAAAGAGGAAATCAAGGTTTTTCTTGTTATAACCCTAACCCATGTTCAACAAAGCCCCGTAAATCCTAATTAGGTCTAGCATTCATTGTGTGGCCTCCTAACCCTAATTTCATCTAGCTTTTTCATCATTCATGGTGCTTGACTTCATCTGCTTGGTCAAAAGTTTATTCAATGTTCATTTGTTCATAACCCTCGGTTCTTATGGTCCCCATGTTTTGTAAAGGTTGGACTAATAATGCTACATAATATCGCATGATCGACAGTGCATCTGGTGCTCCAAATTACAAACGAGATTAGGTTCATTAAACCACATTTTCTTTCATTTTAACAAATATCCCATTACCATTTTTAAAAAAAAATAGTATATCTCCATTTTAATTCTTTTTGTCAGGTTTCCTTTATTTTTATCTCAATTTTCATTTACGTCTCATCTTAAAACAATAATACATCTTCATTTAAACTAGTAAATTCATTTTTTTCCTCTTTAGCAACAATTTTATCCTCCATTTTTATATATTATTTCTCTTGTCTAAGTGCCTAATTTCCATTATAAACAATATTTCTCTTATATAAATATTTCCATTATAATAAACTTGCATTTAGGGATAGAAGGTTTTAAGCTTTGCAATATTAGATTTTTTTTCTTCATTTAATTGTTCATCTCAGTAGAAGGCATGCCCCATAACAAAAGACACAAAAATTACACCAGTAAAAAACCAATAAAATACATTAGTGAAGAGAGGAGGAAAAGTTACGGTGCACAAAAGGACAAAAGTACACAAAATGTTGATGAAGGATCTTGAACGATTTCTCACGCACCACATCTACAATTCCTCACTGAATTGCACAAAATCAGGAATGAAGTGCCACCTTCTCTAACAGAATTATGATCCGCATCTTCTAGCTGGATCCTTCCCACTCATGACTCTATAAATAAAGCTCATTCCTTCACCAAAAGGGGAGAGGAGAAGGTTATGCTGTTGGAGTTCACCCGTATACATTCACTAAAAGCTTAATCCGAAATTTCCTCTCAGAATTTCATGCGGAAACGCTGAGCAAGGAAGAGCTTAAATCCCGTAGAAATTTCATCACAGCAAAACGCGTAAAGGAAAGGAGACTGAAGCAAGAAGAAGAATAGTCTCAAAGAACAAAACCTGAGCCAAATCGAAGAACGAAAATTGAGCAATCTCCATGCGGTTGGCGTTTCCTCTTACACGATTGGTATTCACACTATGGAATCTTTGAGTTTCTTTTTAAATCTGCATGATATTTACCACTCACTGTGATTCAAGCAAATATTGAAATATTTAATTTTAGATCGTTAGATAAAAAAGCTTTACCTCCGCGTCTTGATGTACTAGATTTGTATCGTTTCCTTTGATGAGCTTTGTTGATGGTTTACGTTGTCTCTTTGTCGTCGACTTTTGTGCTTTGAATGCTGCTATTCAATTGGTTTACACTGCTAGTTTTGATTTTGGGATCTAGTATTTTTTGGTTGGCGCTTGGTTGAGATTTTCATGTTGTTCCATTGACTGATGTATCGGCTAAAGAGTTTTTTCGATCGAATTCTTGAATGGAGGTTTCTCCATTGTTGAGTGTGATGTGAATCCGGATTGGAGGAAGATGATGAACACCGAAGGTGGTCATCGTATACAAAGAATGATTAGATTGATTGACTTCTTTTCGGTTGGTACCGGGAGAGAGGTAGAAATGATTGAGGGTAATGGAGTTAGATGCAGTGTGAAGTAAGGGTAAGAAGTGATGGCAAGAGGCGGAAAGACTTGAGGAATCCTAAGTTTTTTTAGTTGCTTAATTTCGGCTTAGGGTTTGGGCCAATCCTTTGGGTCCAACCCGGCTCAACTCATAGCCTGGGATTTTTTTTCTCTAGTGTTGTTGTCTCTCATCTAATGGGCTATCAGGCTTATACATTTCATTTATTTTCTCTCTCTTCGGAAATCACTATTAGCCAATAAGTCAAGTGGTGTTTGAATATAGTCCCGACATAGTTTCCCTTGTTTATTTATGTATTTTATTTACTTAGTTATATGGTGATTATAGATATACATTAAGATTAAATAAAAATCCAATTAGTAATGATTTTAAAGAGGAGATGGTTTTCATCCTTCTATTTGTTGTTGGATTAATATTTGCCTATTGTAAAGTTAGACTAATAGATATGTATTAGAATTGATTAAACGATAGAACACTTAATTTTGACTTTACCTTAACTTTTGGCCTAATACTTAGCTATCTCCTCTAAACTCGGCTAATTCTATATTGACTCAAATCTAACTTTTTAATTAATATAACTTCTAAAAACTTTTCTAATTCTAAAACTATGGATGAAAAGGAGAATGGGAGGCGTTCGCTTCACTATCTCTCGAGTATTCGAATGATTGGCGCTCGCCATATTGCTCGAATCCTTGTCCTCCGATTAAAACTTTTTGATTCTAAACTTTGGATGAAACGAGTATAGTAAGCGTTCACTTCACTATTTCTCAAGTACTCGAACGATTGACGCACGCCATATTGCTCAAATTCTTGTCATCCGATTAAAACCTTAATCATACAAATTCAAAATGATTTTCCTATATCAAATATAACTCCTAAAAGAATTTATTTTTATAAATTACATTTTGGATGATAAAAGAATGGGAGGCGTTCGCCTCACCATTTCTTGAATAACAGAATGATTGGTGCACGCCATATTGCTCGAATTCTTGTCATTCAATTAAAGCCGCAATCTTACAAACTTAAATTATTTTTCCAAACCAATTATAATACCTAAAGAACATTTCTTTTTATAAATTAAATTTCGGGTGATAAAAGAATGGGAGGCGTTCGCCTCACCATTTCTCGAATAATTGAATGATTGGGATCGCCATATTGCTCAATTTTCTTTCAACTTCCGATTAAAATACTTCAAATAAACTTGGATAAAGGAATGGATGGCGCCCACCCCATTGTTCCTTGAATAAGCAAGTGGGAGGCGCACGCCTCACTACCACGCATATTCGATTTCCGCAAACAAACTTTCAATAATGATTTAAACGAAAAAGGGGTAGAAGGCGTTCGCCTTATTATTCCTCGAAAGAATTGAACGATTGGTGTGCACCACATTGGTTAATCTTTTGTCGTTCGTCAAAGATATCTCAAACATATTAAACCTAACTTCTCTCCCCCGTGCGATCGAAAACAACCAAACAAAACATCAAACATATCAATTCAACTTGTAACCTCGCACGACCAAAACTCTTTTATTAAAAACACTGTTTAATCCTTTCTAATGCGCACAACAAACTAGTGTTTAAGCCTCCGCCGAGAGTAGACAAACTAATGTTTAGCCTTTAGAACATGATCTACACAGTCGTTCATTAAAAAACACCAACCAACCGTAGTTCCCCGAACTACGAATGCTCTGGTTTCCTTATTGCACTATAAGGATACGTAGGCACGAGATTGTGAGATCTTGGCGAGCACACTAATAAAAAACCTCCCTTTTCCCCTTCTGAGGTTACCATTCATCTCTTATCGACCTTTATCATTTGAAGAAAGCAAATAACATTCAACTAACATTCAAATAGAAAATTAGACTAAAAGGTTCCCGTTGAGTACAACAGACGTGAGGGGTGTTAATACCTTCCTCTTGCATAATCGGCTCCCGAACCCGAATATGGTTGCGACGACCATTATTCTATTTTTCAAAGGTTTTATTGATATTTTCCTATTCCTTCATTGGAATAAATAAAGTTCGGTGGCGACTCTGTTCTAACAAAAAAAAATCTGCGACCATCGTGAGGGATCACATTTTTTCGAGGTGCGACAGGTGGCGACTCTGCTGGGGACCTTGCTCCTAGCAAGAGAGAGTCAAACCTAATTTAGCCCAATTTTCTATGAATTTTTAAAGATATGCCTTTCTTCTGTGCTGCTTCTCGGTATCTTATTATGATTGCTTGTGTTGTATGTGATTTGACTTGACCCTATTATATGGGGCTTGATGTATGCTGTGAGATAAGCTTTATACCCAAGCTTTGAGAAGAGCTTAGTACCCGAAGTTGTGTAGTATTGAACCTAGGGGTATACACCTCGTTGGAACAATATCAAGACTCCACCTAGAGTAGATCTGTTTGGAATTCCCATCACAATATGGCTAGCCCATTATTGTGGGGAATTCTAAATACGATCCATGACTCTAGGAACCTCGCCTTAAACCCAAGTTTTGTTTTCATGATTGGCGATTGTGTAGTATTGAACCGAAGGGTCTACACCCTGTTCGAACAATATGAGAATCCCACTTAGGTTAGATCAGTGCAAAACTCCTATCACGTTGTGGCCAGCCCATTATTGTGAGGAAATTTTGAACATGAACCGTGATTCTAAGTTCTTTCCTTGAAAACATAACTTTAGAACCTACCTTTGAGGTTTTTAGTAATAAGAGAAACCTATGCTTCTTCCTACTATCTTGACGTACACGACGTGTGAATGATCATGAGTATCTGTATTCCTTACGGAAAAACATGGCAAATTTCATGCATTTGCATATCATCAACATGAGTTGCATATCATTTTCATAAACCAGAAACAGAAACTTACACCTTATTCTACCCTTTGTCTAGTAACACTGACTACTCGACACCGGTACGAGACGCGCCGCAACTACAAGATAACACTCGAACAACTTGAGGCAAACCAAGTTTCAATGAGAAATGACATTGACTCTATGCAGGCAAAGATGGATCATTTGCTTGAGACTATGTTGCTCTTAGCTCAGAAGGAAAAAGTTACTGAGACTAGCGCCGAAGCCAGAAGTGTTGCTGCTCTGTTTGGATCGCCATCGCTTAGCATCCTTGGAGTAACTGACCTCGATGGTAATCCTGCTCATCCTAAAGGAGGACCCATCCCTATTTCTATTCCAATGGTCAATATGAACTCCCATGAACATTATGCTGCATCTGCTCGACATGGATTCGTGATGGGTGATGAAGATCAGTATGATGCTTTCTTCATGCCACAACCCACCAAACCTGTTGTTGGAGGCCTCCTAGACCCAACTGTTGAGAGACTCCATGCTTTGGAAGAGAAACTCAAGTCCTTGGAGGTTCACACTACTCCTGACTTGGATGCGGTTGATATGTGCTTGGTGTCAGGTCTGGTGATTCCACAAAAATTCAAAGTCCCGGATTTTGACAAATACAAAGGGATTAGCTGCCCTAGAACTCACCTCAGAGCGTACTGTCGCAAGATGGCAGCCCACATCAACAATGATCAACTCTTGATTCATTACTTCCAAGATAGCCTCAGTGGGGCATCCTTGGAGTGGTATATGCAGCTAGAGAGAGGGCAGGTCCAGTCATGGAGAGATCTCGCGGAAGCATTTCTCAGGCATTACCAATATAATACTGACCTGGTGCCCAATCGCACCCAGTTGCAAGACATGACTCAACGCAACAATGAGTCATTTAAGGAATACGCCCAACGGTGGAGAGAGCTTGCAACTCGTGTCCAACCTCCTCTCCTTGATAAAGAACTGATTGATATGTTTATGAGGACTCTGCATACCCAATACATGGATAAAATGGTAGGATCCAGCTTCCCAACTTTCGCTGAGGTTGTTTCTATGGGGGAACGGATTGAGAGCAACATTAGGAAAGGAGAGTTGCCTTGCGTCGTCAACACTTCAAGTGGAGTGAAGAAATCATATCCTAACCTCCCAAAGAAGCCAAAAGGACAAACCAATGTCATAATGGGAGGAGGAGGACATATGGCACATCCATATGTTCCTATACCTTACCATCAGACTGCCGCTGTCACGCCAACACCATATCAGCAGCCATACCAGCAGTCGTAACAGCAACCAACCTACCAATAGCAATACCAAAATCAACAGCAACGTGCTCCACCATAACGTCAACTTAACCAGCAGAGGGTAAGGAGGCTAGAAAGACATTTTGATCCTCTGCCAATATCGTACAGCAAGATCCTTCCCTACCTGCTAAAGGATGGATCAATCACTTTGAAGGAGCTAAAGCCTGCAATTCCACCCTATCCACCAGGCTATGACGCCAATGCTCAATGCAAGTATCATATGGGTTCCCTCGGGCACACAGTTGAGAATTGTAAGGCCTTCAAACACAAAGTTCAAGACCTGGTTGACAATAAAGCAGTTTCTTTCACGCCAGTTAGGCCAAATGTTGCGACAAATCCCATGTCGGCGCATGCGGAGCAATAGGTGAATTTCGAAGATAAAGCTTCACACCGTCCTGAACAAGCAGAACAATTCCTAATGAAGTTGGTCCAACAGTGAATCAAGAGATTAAGGCCCATTTCTTTGAATGAAGGCAATCATTATGCCATTTTTACCATTTCGCATTCTTGTAATTTATCCTTGTTTGTCTAAGTATTGTTTGCTTTAAACATTGTTATTTGTATTTGGTCTTATTAATGGAATGATTATGCATATTTTGAATCAATCTTTTCATATTCACTCATTTATTGCGAAGCACAAACACAGACTTTTCCATTTCACCTTCTTTATCACACTATTGTTAGCAAGTATTGGAAGGAGGATGACGAAAACAAAATACTCATAATTGCTGACTGTATGCTTTCAGATAAAACCCTGTTGATGATGTACTGGCATTGTTTCAAAATCCCAAACACCGGAGAGATAAGGAGTTAATCCCTAGTCAACCACTTCGAGCCTAGAATTAGGAGTTTCTTTAGGATCTACAAACCCTTACATTTAACCTAGGGTAGGGTAGTGCTCAGTTGATCTGACTACGCATTTAAATTACAAGAGGAAATATCCCATGTGAGGGTCAACCACATGATATTTTTCGCACACATCCTGAAGTGTCAAAGGAACCATACAAAATCCAAGATTTATGTCGGTTGTTCTTCAACAACCAATGACTTGGCAGTCACATCCTCTAAAAAAATCATCAAAGAAAGAGCCCGCTAAGTCCAACACCCTAAAAGGAGACTTAGGCAAAAACTGGGGCAATTCCGATGGATCAAAGCTTCAAAAGGCGGTCCATGCAAAAATTAGGGATCAAAACAAAAATCAAAAGAGACAATGAAAGTCCTCAACAAAATAAAACAAGATTGAGTGACCATCATACCAAAATCAAAGAGTCACCAACATCCATGAAGATAAAAATAAGGTAATTGATATATCAAGAGATCTTACACTGATGAACCCTCGTAAAAGTAAAGTGTATGTTGAATTAACTGAGCGTAGGATTGGAGATCATCATGAAGAATGGGTGGGTTAAAATAAACTTTGAGCCTTATATCCTTTTGTTTCCATAACCGTGAACCAAGCCCCGTTACAACCTTCAAAAGACCTAGTTGAAGTAAGGTTTATTTTGAAAGCATGTGACAGCAAGGTTGTGTAAACTGACTCCTAGAGATTTGTTAATATTCTATTCTTACTATATCACTCACACACTAGCTAAATCAACATCGCGTTTGGACTCATGGTCCACTCGTCACACACTACCACAACGTTCTAATGAATGATTGTTTTTTAAAACTTGCATAACTATTGCATTAAAATCACCATCTCTTGAATGAACAATTCTTAACTGCAAGTCAATACTTGACATCAAGGAAGTTCCGACAAGGGGCAATGCGAGAGGTACTTGATCGTTGGTGCTGACACGAATCAAAACCACCTCATAATCCTATGGATCAGGGGCGGTGTAATCAAATGATTGTGTTGACTTAAGATTTTACCAACATAAGACAAGTCTCCAAAAAACAGTTGACCATGGAGAAAAACACTTCAATACTCAGTCCGTCTGGGGCAAGTCCCTCGAAAAACTCAGCCAGGGGAAAATTACCCCAAGAGTACAGTAAAAACTAACTCCTAAAGATCAGTCGAGTAAAGAGAACTGTTTCGAGAACCGACTAATCAGGCACAGACCATTGCAAGATTTAGGAGCTGGGAAAAATAAACTCAGACCATGTCATGGGATAATCCCTCCTAAAAGTTCCCTTTTAAGGAGAATTTCGTTAAATACCCTACAGAATGGGGCAAGACAAGTGGCAAGGGGCAAGTTCCCTCCAAGCAGACTATGTCAGACACTAGTAACTGTTTAAATCCGCAACAAAACGTCGAGTTCACGCTAGTACAAAATCATATATTGGCAAGATCCCTTAGGGAATATCAAAAGCACAATCACCATGCGTTGATCAGGTCGATATGCTCATTTACAGACCGTCCGGACCCCTCAGAAGAAGAAGTCGAGATTGCCTCAGGGGCAAAGACCCAACGTATCAGCAAGAGATCAAACTTAGGGCACCAAGAGTATCCACATTCGTTGTTTGATCATCACATCATCAACTACCGAGTGTCGGGAAGTCAGATCCTTTCACCAACCAATAGTCCAACTCATATTGACAGTTATCGGAAAAAAACCAAAGTCCACCTTGCTGGAATTCTCATAAAAACAAATACAACCAGCATTGGTATCTAGAAAAGACATCGCCTTTGAAAAGGAGAGACCAATCCCAAACAAACCAATCATTCTTTGCATTCAAACATGCATCACATGCGTCACTTCATGCATAACATTTCAAAAATAAAAGTATGCCATGCATCACTCCATACATATCATTTATGCACATAACACGAGTCAGGATCCAGAATTAATCATAGGTATCCAAGTCAACCCTCAGTCAACTCATTGGTATCTTCTCTGAGAGAATTCATGTCCTCTATTGTTGGGTGTTCCCCATTGAGTTGCATCCTTTAATCTTTTGTTATCGAGATGTTATCCTCAGTTAAGTCAAATGATGTTTCTTTAAACTCCTACCTTGTTTCTCATTGAGCGTTCCTCAATGAGTTGTTTCCTTTAACCTTTGGTAAAGTGAAAATTACATCTTTCTAGAGAATTTTTTCTGCAACCTTTTGTTGTGATATCCCCAAGCAAGTCTTACCCAGCGATGTTCTAATACTACCCGACAGGTCATTTTTATTTGAATTTTTGTCATCGTTTTGATGGAAGTTACTCAATCAATAATATCGACCATCATCCTTTTGGTGATGGGCGTCATCGTTTTGGTGATAGAAATCTTTGAGTCCGTTGGACCAGCTGTCATCCTCCAGTAATGATGCTTCGGGTTATTGTGTCTGAATATCATCCTTTTGGTGATAACCAGTTTTTATGGTTTGATCTTACTGTCACCCTTTTGGTGATGGAGATCTTTGTCATTATGGTTTAACCATCATCCTCTTGTTGATGGTGATCTTTGTTGTTGTATCTAATCATCATCCTTTTGGTGATGGAGTCCAGTTTGATCTAAACTTCATCCTTTTGGTGATAGAGATTATTGAGTTTGGTTTAAGCTATCATCCTTTCAGTGATTACGACATTTGGAAAGTTCAATCTTACTGTCATCCTTTTGGTGTCAGTGATATTTAAAGTTATTAGGACCTAGTATCATCCTTCTGGTGGTAACAAGTTTTAAAGTTATGATCTCACCTTCATCCTTTTGGTGATGGTGATCGTTGACTTATTATCATCCTTTTGGTGGTAACAAGTTTTGTTTTTGATCTTACCTTCATCCTTTTGGTGACGGTGATCATTAAAGTTGTTGTGACTTATTATCATCCTTTTGGTGATAACAAGTTTTGTGTTGATCTTACCTTCATCCTTTTGGTGATGGTGGTCATTAAAATGGCCGTGACTTATTATCATCCTTTTGGTGGTAACAAGTTTTGTTGTTCGATCTTACCTTCATCCTTTTGGTGATGGTGATCATTAAAATTGTTGTGACTTATTATCATCCTTTTGGTGATAACAAATTTTGTTGTTTGATCTTACCTTCATCCTTTTGGTGACGGTGATCTTTGAAGTTGATGAGTTAACTATCATCCTTTTGGTAGTATTCTTGCTATTATCCTTTCGGTAATGGAAAGTTTTATCAGAATAACCATCATCCTTTTGGTGATGGGAATCTGTGAATTATGTCTAACTTACATCCTTTTGGTGACGGCAAGTTTGGTTATTAATCTTGCCATCATCCTTTTGGTGATGGCTAACGTTGAAGCTTGGTTTATCCATCATCCTTTTGGTGATGACGATCCTTGTCATTATCACTGTAACCATCACCCTTTTTGGTGATAGAAATCGTCGAAGTTTGGTTTAACCGTCACCCTTTTGGTGATGACGATCCTTGAAGTCTTTGTAAATTACTATCATCCTTTTGGTGGTAGCTATTTTATTAACTCTATTGTCATCCTTTTGGTGCCAGAAATCCTTTCAGTTTATAGTCTCACCATTGTCCTTATATCAATAACGACCTTTGCAAGATTTGAGTGTCGGCCCGAGGGTTAATTTTGATTTGACATTCTACCCCTAAAACCTTGGTGTTGTTAGAACTCGTTACATTTTCTTTCTGCATTTCAAAGGAAAAAATTTGGGTCTTTTCGTATTTAATTACCTTCCACCACGAATGTATGAAGATTGTTGTCATTCTTACCTTACAGTGCAAGGTAATTAAATAGGGGCAGTTGTAATACCCCAAATTTGCCTGAGCAGTTTAAAACTTTCATTAGCATTTTTTAGCCCGAAAGTATGGTGCACAGATTTAGGGCTTAAGGATCTTACCAGAGGAGGAAATCAGGGTTTTTCTTATTATAACCCTAACCCATGTTCAACAAAGCCCCGTAAACCCTAATTAGGTCTAGCATTCATTGTGTGGCCTCCTAACCCTAATTTCATCTAGCTTTTTCATCATTCATGGTGCTTCACTTCATCTGCTTGGTCAAAAGTTCATTCAATGTTCATTTTTTCATAACCCTCGGTTCTTATGGTCCCCATGTTTTGTAAAGGTTGGACTCATAATGCTACATAATATTGCATGATCGACAATGCATCTGGTGTTCCAAATTACAAACGAGATTAGGTTCATTAAACCATATTTTCTTTCATTTTAACAAATATCCCATTACCATTTTTTAAATAAAAAAATAGTATATCTCCATTTTAATTCTTTCTGTCAGGTTTCCTGTATTTTTATCTCAATTTTCGTTTACGTCTCATCTTAAAAGAATAATACATCTTCATTTAAACTAGTAAATTCATTTTTTCCTCTTTAGCAACCATTTCTATCCTCCATTTTTATATATTATTTCTATTGTCTAAGTGCCTAATTTCCATTATAAACAATATTTCTCTTATATAAATATTTCCATTATAATAAACTTGCATTTAGGGATAGAAGGTTTTAAGCTTTGCATCATTAGATTTTTTTCATTTAATTGTTCATCTCAGTAGAAGGCATGGCCCATAACAAAAGACACAAAAATTACACCAGTAAAAAACTAATAAAATATATCAGTGAAAAGAGGAGGAAAAGTTACAGTGCACAAAAGGACAAAAGTACACAAAATGTTGATGAAGGATCTTGAACGATTTCTCACGCACCACATCTCCAATTCCTCAGTGAATTGCACAAAATCAGGAATGAAGTGCCACCTTCTCTAATAGAATTATGATCCGCATCTTCTAGTTGGATCCTTTCCACTCATGACTCTATAAATAAAGCTCATTCCTTCACCAAAAGGGGAGAGGAGAAGGTTATGTTGTTGAAGTTCACCCGTATACCTTCACTAAAAGCTTATTCCGAAATTTCCTCTCAGAATTTCATGCGGAAACTCTGAGAAAGGAAGAGCTTAAATCCCGTAGAAATTTCATCACAGCAAAACGCGTAAAGGAAAGGAGACTGAAGCAGGAAGAAGAATAGTCTCAAAGAACAAAACCTGAGCCAAATTGAAGAACGAAACTTGAGCAATCTCCATGTGGTTGGCGCTTCCTCTTGCACGATTGGTATTCACACTATGGCATCTTTGAGTTTCTTTTTAAATCTACATGATATTTACCACTCACTGTGATTCAAGCAAATACTGAAATATTTAATTTAAGATTGTTAGAGAAAAAAGCTTTACCACCGCGTCTTGATGTACTAGATTTGTATTGTTTCCTTTGATGAGCTTTGTTGATGGCTTACGTTGTCTATTTGTCGTCGACTTTTGTGCTTTGAATGTTGCTATTCAGTTGGTTTACACTGCTAGTTTTGATTTTGGGATCTAGTATTTTTTGGTTGGCGCTTGATTGAGATTTTTGTTTATGAATCTTTCGGTTTTGGGTAGTTTCATATTGAGGGGAGGGATTTTCATGTTGCTCTATTGACTGATGTATCGGCTAAAGAGTTTTTTTGATCGAATTCCCGAATGGAGGTTTCTCCATTATTGAGTGTGATGTGAATCCGGATTGGAGGAAGATGATGAACACCGAAGGTGGTCATCATATACAAAGAATGATTAGATTGATTGACTTCTTTTTGGTTGGTACTGGGAGAGAGGTTGAAATGATTGAGGGTAATGGATTTAGATGCAGTGTGAAGTAAGGGTAAGAAGTGATGGCAAGAGGCGGAAAGACTTGAGGAATCCTAAGTTTTTTTAGTTGCTTAATTTCGGCTTAGGGTTTGGGCCAATCCTTTGGGCCCAACCCGGCTCAACTCATAGCCTGGGATTTTTTTTCTCTAGTGTTGTTGTCTCTCATCTAATACACTATCAGGCTTAAACATTTCATTTATTTTATCTCTCTTTAGAAATCACTATTAGCCAATAAGTCAAGTGGTGTTTGAATATAGTCCCGACATAGTTTCCCTTGTTTATTTATGTATTTTATTTACTTAGTTGGATGGTGATTATAGATATGCATTAAGATTAAATAAAAATCCAATTAGTAATGATTTTAAAGAGGAGATGGTTTTCATCCTTCTATTTGTTGTTGGATTAATATTTGCCTATTGTAAAGTTAGACTAATAGATATGTATTAGTATTGATTAAACAATAGAACACTTAATTTTGACTTTACCTTAACTTTTGGCCTAATACTTAGCCATCTCCTCTAAACTCGGCTAATTCCATATTGACTCAAATCTAAATTTTTAATTAATATAACTTCTAAAAACTTTTCTAATTCTAAAACTATGGATGAAAAGGAGAATGGGAGGCGTTCGCTTCACTATCTCTCGAATATTCGAATGATTGGTACTCGCCATATTGTTCGAATCCTTGTCGTCCGATTAAAACTTTTTGATTCTAAACTTCGGATGAAAAGAGTATAGTAAGCGTTCGATTCACTATTTATCAAGTACTCAAACGATTGGCGCACGCCATATGGCTCAAATTCTTGTCATCTGATTAAAACCTTAGTCATACAAATTCAAAATTATTTTCCTATATCAAATATAACTTCTAAAAGACTTTATTTTTATAAATTACATTTTGGATTATAAAAGAATGGGAGGCGTTCGCCTCACCATTTCTTGAATAACCGAATGATTGACGCACGCCATATTGTTCGAATTCTTGTCATTCAATTAAAGCCGCAATCTTACAAACTTAAATTATTTTTCCAAACCAATTATA
The DNA here is from genome assembly GCF_024323335.1 of Lathyrus oleraceus. Classification (NCBI taxonomy): domain Eukaryota; kingdom Viridiplantae; phylum Streptophyta; class Magnoliopsida; order Fabales; family Fabaceae; genus Lathyrus; species Lathyrus oleraceus. The sequence continues at coordinate 50,663,516 of NC_066582.1, forward strand.
ATACCTAAAGAACATTTCTTTTTATAAAATAAAGTTTGGGTGATAAAAGAATGGGAGGCGTTCGCCTCACCATTTCTCGAATAATTGAATGATTGGCGCTTGTCATATTGCTCGATTTTCTTTCGACTTCCGATTTAAATACTTCAAATAAACTTGGGTAAAGGAATGGGTGGCGCCCTCTCTATTGTTCCTTGAATAAGCAAGTGGGAGGCGCACGCCTCACTACCACGCATATTCGATTTACGCAAACAAGCTTTCAACAATAATTTAAACGAAAAGGGGGTAGAAGTCGTTCGCCTTATTATTCCTTGAAAGAATTGAACGATTGGTGTGCACCACATTGATCATTCTTTTGTCATTCGTCAAAGATATCTCAAACATATTAAACCTAACTTCTCGCCTCCGTGCGATCGAAACCAACCAAACAAAACATTAAACATATCAATTCGACTTGTAACCCCCGCGCGACCAAAACACTTTTCAAAAATAACACTATTTAATCCTTTCTAATGCCCACAACAAACTAGTGCTTAAGCCTCCGCCGAGAGTAGACAAGTCAATGTTTAGCCTTTAGAATGCCATCTACACAGTCGTTCATTAAAAAACACCAACCAACCATAGTTCCCCGAACTACGAATGCTCTGATTTCCTTATTGCACTATAAGGATACGTAGGTATGAGATTGCGAGATCTTGGCGAGCACACTAATAAAAAACCTCCCTTTTCCTCTTCTGAGGTTACCATTCATCTCTTATCAACCTTTATCACTTGAAGAAAGCAAATAACATTCAACTAACATTCAAATAGAAAATTAGACTAAAAGGTTCCCGTTGAGTACAACGGACGTGAGGGGTGTTAATACCTTCCCCTTGCGTAATCGACTCCCGAACCCGAATATGGTTGCGACGACCATTATTCTATTTTTCAAAGGTTTTATCGATATTTTCCTATTCCTTCATTGTAATAAATAAAGTTCGGCGGCGACTCTGTTCGAACAAAAAAAAAATCGCGACCATCGCCAGGGATCACATTTTTTCGAGGTGCAACACCTTCTTCCTCTCAAAGCTTTGTTGGTTATTATTGTTGTTGTTGTAGTCGGTTCTTTGTTACGGTTGTTGTTGGCGTTATGGTTTCTGAATCGAAACTGCGTGATTGGTGGGATTGTTGGAAAATACATGGATCACTGATGAAACTTGATGTTGATGTTGACGGGGTTGAGAACTCTTTCTGACATGAGGTCTCCTCTGCCTCCCTATTGATACTGAATTAGCTTCTCCTTCCTTCCTTTTGGAGAAACTACCCCCAAACTTCTTGCTAGACGATGCTTCTTCTTTAGACAGGCGTCCCTCACGGACTCCTTCTTCTAACCTCATCCCCATGTTTACCATTTCGGTGAAGTCATTGGGGGAACTGGAAATCATACGTTCGTAATAAAACAAACTCAACGTCTTCAGGAAGATCTTCTTCATCTCCTTCTCTTCCAATGGTGGACTTATCTGGGCAGCAAGCTCTCTCCACCTCTGAGCGTACTCTTTAAATGTCTCCTTATCTTTATGATACATGGACCTCAGTTGGTCTCTATCAGGCGTCATATCAACGTTGTATTTTTATTCCTTGACAAAGGCTTCACCTAAGTCATTGAAAGTACGAACACTTGCACTGTCTAATCCCATATACCATCTCAAAGCGGCACCAGTCAAACTGTCTTGGAAGTAGTGAATCAGCAACTGATCATTATCAGTTTGAGTAAACATATTTCTGGCGTACATCACAAGGTGGCTCAGCGGACAAGTGCTTCCCTTATACTTTTCAAAGTCAAAGACCTTGTACTTCATCAGGATTTTCACATTAGGCACTAGGCAGAGCTCAACAGCACTCTTCCCAATTAAGTCCTTTCCTCTCAGAGTCTTCAACTCTTTACGTAACTCGAGGAACTGATCCTTCATTTCGTCCATTTTCTCATATACATTTGGGCCCTCAGATGGCTCAGAATGGTAAATGGTGTCCTCAACACGAGACAGAGTATGAACAACTGGAGGTGGCACTGACATGACCGGGATAGATGTCGGCAGAGAAACAAACGTGTGTGCATACCCTTTAGGCATAAAATTCGATGGCATCCCCCAAAGGAATCCAGCAGGCATGGAGGGACCGGATTGGCTGGCAGCAACAGGAACGGTTGAGGTAGAAACCTCAGAAATAATAGTCCTCTGGGAAGGAGTTGCAGGAATTGGTGAAGATTGGTTTTGTGCAACAATGACAAATTCCATCAATGTTGATAACCTGGAAATTTCATCCTTCAGCTCTCTGTTCTCTTGCTCTAGATGCTCCATTATCCTTGGTTGATTAGCGCGAGTGTTGTATCGGTGAGTCATCTTGGCTAAAGCACAGAAGAATAACCAATAAGACATCTGGATGAAGAAAACCTGCTATGAAAATGATGCATGAAATGCAATGTTTTTGTTTTGTTTTTAATTTCAAGGAACATATGAAATCCTATTTGCAAATATACATATTTAAATAATAACAATAGTAACAATTTGATTGACCATACAAATCTCTTTTTATTCATAAAATTTGGAAGGATTACACTGAGTATAATTTCAGAAACCAAAATACAAATACAAGAGAAAAGGAAACTGATCATCCTAAGGATCCCTTATCAAAGGTATCAAATGATCTAGATGTGGGTGCGTACTTCCTTCGGATGCGTTGAATCTCGGACTCAAAAGATGTCTTCATCTGAGCCTTCTCAAGGACAAGCTGATCAACAATCTTCTTCCAAGCACTGGAAGACTGAGGCATACTAGAGGAAGATAGACCATCTATCTCTCTATGTATCTTCACTGCTCGGTCTTCAAGAAGTTCAATAGGCGCATCCTTATCTTTATACTCAAGTTGTAACTCCTCATGCTTTTCGACTCAAAGCATGGAACCGCTCTTCCCACGTATCTCTCTTTTGCTTCATCTTGGCGAGTGCATCTTCCAACTCCTCTACATCTTGGTTAGGGAGAGTTGATGGCTCATCCACCACCAAAGACATAGGTCTTTCACAAGCATACGACATCTTCAGCTCCAAAGCTCTCTTCTTCACCCAAATAGTGTAAGCTTTCAAAGCTACACAGTTGCACGAACCAAGCTTAGATCTTCCTTTCCTATACACATTATGCCAAGCATGTATCATCTTCTGCTTCAAATGTTGGGGATATTTACCCTCTTTATAGAAAAGACCTTCTAACTGAGTGTTACTAGGTTTATCTCTCAAGGGGAACCCAAGTTGACGACGAGCCAAAGCAGGTTATAGTTGATTCCTCCTTGTGTACCCATGAGAGGCAGATTAGAGAATTCACCAAAACTATCCCTAATATCCATACTAATCAATGTAGAATTGTACCAAACAATATCATCATTAGTGAGAGACATGAGTCTCTGAGACCATCGTAGACATTGCTTGTTCTCCAAGAAAGCAGGCGTCTGAGGCAAGTGCGAAATGAACCACTTATACAGAAGAGGAACGCAACACACAATAGTACCACCACCTTTAGAATTCCTTAAATGCAAAGAGAAATACATGTCACCCAATAGAGTAGGAACAGGCTTCCCAATCAAGAAGATTATAATGGCGTTAGCATCAACAAAACTGTCAATGTTAGGGAACAAGGCTAAACCATAGATGAGCAATACAAAGATAGCTTCAAAAGCATCCAGACTACCGGCTTGAGCAAAAACAGTAGCTTTACCAATGAGGAACTCAGAAGTCAACCCAAGGATACCTCCTTTCTTTACCAAATGAGCACCAATCTCATATTTCTTCAAATGAAGAGCTTCAGCTATGATATGAGATCTGGGAATCTCCTCCAATCCACTAAAAGGTACTTTGTTAGATACGGGTATTCCTAAAAGATGGGCATACTCCGCTAACGTAGGTATAAGCTGCTAATCGGGAAAAGTGAAGCACCGGTAGAGAGGGTCATAGAACTGAACTAAAACACTCAGAAGTCCTTCAACCACATCAGTAGATAATACAGATAAGACCTTGCCATGACGTTGCTTGAAATCCAAGGAATCTAGTACAAAGGATGACAACTTCCTTAGCTCTTTCAAATCAGGACATCTGAAACTGTACTTCTTAGTGTTCCTTCATCCACAATCCATGGTCTGAAAATATTTGCAAACAAGACCTTAGTTCCTTGAAATTTAATTTCTATGATGAAAGTTATAATGCGCATGTATGCATGAATGCAACAATCACAAGCAAGGGATCAAACACAAGGAAAACACAAACAAAGGTCAAAGGAGGGATCAAGTCATCATCAAGATCAATCATCCATTTTAGTGGATTATGGTTTTCACCTTACCGACACCCAAGTTCCATTGATATTGATGAGACTTGATCGGATCAACCGAGAATCAAATGGTTGGTTATGAGTCACGAGCATAGAGTCAGGTTAAAAACCATCCTAAAGAAGTGTACTAAGAATAAAAACCTATAGATCATGTTCTAAAAGTTCCCAGAGTCTTGGTCCCATCTATCGGATATTACAGGTTAGGATGACTGACTCATCAACCCATAATATTCTCAAGAGAGACTCGTTTGAGTGTAGTATCACGTAACAACTGTTATCAGGTCTACACCTGAACAACCTCCGCATTACGTCCTAAATAGGCCAAGTTGGGTTAAATGCTCTACGGTCCTCAGCTTCTCGAACCCTAAATCAGAGAAAGTAATGCCTAACCACAAATAACTTGTGTGACATTAGTAACTCCAAAAGGGTATCCACTTAGTAGATAGGTCTCAAGCCAAATTGTTAAGGACTACTCCACACAAGTTGAACATGACTATGCCATCCTCCTATCTTAATTGCACTCAAGTTCGGGTTAGAACTTATCTCACCACTCAGAGATCACCAAGCACAACAGACAGGTTATATCATACAAACAAATATACAAACATCAAATATCCAATTATATACACATAGAAAAATAGGCTAAACCCACTAAGGACTACTCCCCAACAGAGTCTCCACTTAATTTTTGTCGCGGTAAATTCATGACCATCAAGCTACAGATAAGCTTAACGTCAATAAAACTAGAGTCGCCACCGCGCTTTTATTGTTTCCAAAGGAAAAGGGAAAAGTACGAACAAAACCCAAAGATAATAAGTTTTCAAATCAAAACTAATAAAATGCCAGAGATTACAGGTAAGGGGTTGGTTACACAGAGGGAAGGTGTTAGCACCCAAAGTGTCCTAGGTACTCCTAGGGATCCCTTTTTTATGTGCGTATGTGTTTTTTGGTATAAAAGATGTTTGAGACAAATAGAGTGTGGGGATGAGAAAAGAATTCATTGATTATATTTTTGTGTTTGACAAGACCTTCGAACTTGTGCCTACATACCAACATAAAAATGAGGGATCAAAACCACGTAGTTCGTGATAAAAATTTCAAAGTTGGTGAATTGTTTTAAACAAAAAAAATTAATTGAGAAGGGCACAAAGGGCCAAAGGTTTGAATGGAGTTGTTAGTTCTTTTTGTCTTTTGAAATTTTAGGTCAATATGATTAGATTTTTTTACAAATTTGATTTAAGAAAGAGTTTGAAAAATCAATGGCATAAGGCCAAAGTTTCTAATCATTTAAACAAAGTCTAAGTTTGAAATCACAAACAAATAAAGTTTTTGAAAAGGGGGAGAGATTTTGAAAATTAAGAAGTGGGAGGAGATAAAGAGGTTATCCTAAGCATAAAATTAAAAGTTAAGAGTTGAAAAGATTTTACCAATGGGATGCAATCCAACAGACAAGAATGTCATATAGAAAACCTACTTTCCCTTTGGAATTTGAATCAACAATAATCAACAAGCAAATAGCAATATCAGACATCATGAAGATCAAGACATCAAATAAAGATAGCCACATCCAAGCAAGCAACTCCATAGCTAGCAGTCTTCTTTTGTCTTCTCATGTATCAGATGAAATGTTCCTTTGATCAACTCAGAAGAAAGCATCAGACACAAGATCAAAATAATAATTAGCACAAAGACAAAGCAAAAGATGAATACAGGGTCCCAAGGCTTGCATCAGATGAAGGCTCAGTTCACAATCACTTGGTTTTAGAATGTTGGCATTGGCCAAGTCCTTTTTGCACAGGGAATGTTGCCTAATCCTAAGTCCAATAGTTCAGATCAAGATCAACAGTCCACCAAATAATTTTTAGGGTTTTTATTGTTTATTAAGTGTTTTAAGGTCCTAAAACCACAAACAAAATCAAAATGCACAAACAAATATATACAATCACAAGAGATGGCTCAAATGAGCAAAGTAAAAATGAGATAAACATAAACAAGTTAAATGAAATGTAAATGGAAATGAATGATAAATGACTAAAAATTAAATTGCATAAAGTAAATGACTTAAAAGTAAAACAATATTAATAAGAGTTAGTCAAATGTTAGTCAAGTGTTAGTGGTGTTTTTGTTTTTTAATGGATTAAGTCATTCTTTGGAGAACACTCAACCATCCACTCACAAGCATGGATCCTTAAACCAAGACATTTTCCATGGGAAGGAAAAAAGGTTAAGTTTCCACACAATACCATGAAGGAGGGGAGACTGATCCGCTGTCGCACGCGGATCAAAACGAGTAATTTTTCAAAAATGTAGTTTAACGACAAATTGACTCGGATATCGTCTCAAGGATTCTTGTTTATAATAATTAAACATAATCGAATGGGGGGTGATTTGGTGTTCAATTGCAAAAATTTAGAAAATAAGTGATTAAGAAAAGTGATTATTTGAATAAGCTGAAACGAATCAACCCACTATATCATCTTCCGACTTATCATTGGTCCCTATAAAATTCCAATTCCCTAAACGGGTCTGATCCTATTCGATTACAAAAGCTACTGACAAGCGCAATAACAATTATACGAAGTCTGTCCCTGAATTCCGAGTAAAGCAAACAGATTAAAACTATTGTGAATTAAGCAAACGCAATATGATCGAACGCGATAATGCAAAAGCTACACTAATCACGAAATTGATTCAAAAGCAGACAACAATCAAATTAAAGAATTCTATCATGTAAAAACAATTAAATTAAGCAGGTAATTGTGATTATAGATATAATTCAAAGGAACAGATTAATGGAAAATTATAAAAGGACCTCAAAGTGGCATCCGATTACAGTGAATTGATTCTTGGGAAATTAGTTCTCCATAGTCATTCTTTGCAAGCTCTCAAATTCATACATGAATAGTAAAAACTCACCCTGTTTTTGGCTGCCTAACCTAGGTAAAAACACCCAAACCCGTTTCACAACTCAACCGGGTCAAATGTACGATCCAGGCCCAATACAACTAACCCAAACAAAATATAAAAATAATGCAGCAGCTTCAACGAAATTTTTGGCCCTTCTACTGTCTGATTCAGCTCTCGACTTCTGAAAGAAAGTTGTAGATCTTTTTCTTAGCTTTCCATCAACTGGTAGCACGTCTCAATCCGATACTCCTAGCTCAAGATATGATTTTTCTCGCGAAAGCTGCTAATGCTGAAAATTAAATACGAAAATTAAATAAGTGAAAAAATAAAATAAATTATGAAAACACATTAAAACATAAAAATAATCAAAGCAAACCGAAGAAATGCTTAAGTACAAACATGGAAGAACGTGCATCAAAATGCACTGATCAAATTTCCCCACACTTAAACTTTTGCACTCCGAGCAAAATGAAAAACAAAACGAAACGCAGACACATCAACGGTTACTCATTCTAGGCTACAAGTCATCTTCGGTTAAGTTGGCTTCGACAGGTATTAATCTTGCACACTAAGGACATTGTAAGAACACTAATCCACAGTTATGCAGACATAAACCTCCTGAATACACAAATCAACTCGAATCATGTTATTATATTAAAGCCTAACTTACTCATCCTTCTTTGCCTCTTTTTCATTCAGGCGCAATCACATTAAGCCTGTTATCTCCACACACTCATAGCAAGGCGACCGGTTAGCGACTCTGATCCTTTTCTGCACGGGGTTCTGGTACTTAAGTGGCATAACCCTTTGCTTACTCAATTGTAGTTGCGGGGGATCGGACCGTAATCCGCCCTACCAAGTTCAGCACCAGAACCCGCTGAACCAACTACAAAAGAGTCTTATTTCCAACTTTTTTTTAAGGTTCCACAACCGTTGGGTTAAGTGACCGAGTGAGGGTCACCAAACTTAGAAGGTGCATTCCTTTATTTTTTTCTCTTTTTTTTTTCAAAACACCCACTTATATTCATCGGCTTCCCTGCGTAGAGTGTGTGTGAGATGGTGCTGACTGCTGAAATAAACTACTCAAGAGCTGTCAGAGGATGAGAATGTAAGGCTAAAACATAATAAAAATTCAACTCAATTTCCATATGCAGGAGACTTACGGTGTTAAAACAATACCGATCTTGTGAATTTTTCCCAAGTCTCCGCAAACTCGACTCAAAGTAACCTATAGTCTGAAACTTTCAAGAAGATGCATTTTTTTAGCAACTAAAAACCAAAAACAAAGAAAAACTAAAAAACAAAATAAACAAAACAAAACAAATAAATGATTCCCTCCCCCACACTTAAAACATACATTGTCCTCAATGAAATACCATAAATATAAAATAAGAGTGGGAGAAAGGAAAGAACACACTCGAGGAGTCAAGGCGGATAAGTGATTACATAAGCAGCCTTTCCCAAAGAGAGTTCTTCTACAGTCTCTTCTTCCAGAGTCGGGTTCTCATATAGTAGCTTTGGGTAGTGTCCATTGACCTTGAAATTTTGATTAGTGCATTCCCCTTGTATTCCAGGATCAAAGAAGAATCTTTGATAAGTAAAAGTGTTGAATTGGCGCGTGAAAGTGATCTCCTTTTTCACAACATCAAGAATCAAAGGATTACGGGGCTGCCTCACTACTTTTATTTCATCTTTAAGTAAGATCCTATGCATATATATGGATGGGCTAAGATCACGAGTGTCAGCCATGGTCCATCCAATTCCCTTCTTATGTTTCTGCTTAAGTTGAAGCTTTGATGAATAATATGAATCTTTGGAAAGTGGTTTAGACTTTACAGAATGTGGTTGTTCAATGGATGGTATGTTTGGGGCAGCCGGGATGTCAAGAGCATCAATTGCAAAAACAGGTTTATTGGTAACAACTTCACCTGTAGGAAATGTATCAGCCTGCAAGCCAGCATCAATCTCAGCACAGACAACACAAACGTTAGTGTCAGTACAATTAAAACATGAATAAATATCATCAAACCCAGAGAGAGATGGAAAATCAAGCGCAAATAGTTCAGAACTAGCGTCATTAACAACTTCAGAAACCAACTCTATTTGAAAAACAGAATGCTCTTCCTCGTCAATCTTCTTATTTTCCAGTACTCTTTGTGGGAAAGGGATTGGTGATACATACTTTTTTTTAACCTCAACAACAATAGAAGGTTTAGGTTTATTTTCAAGTGTTACACTAACAATGTTTTTATTTATTTTTTGGGGCTGGTTCTGCAACTTTTTCGGATCTCAAGGAAATTTCACTTACATTAGCATTAGAATCCTTTGGATTGACAACTGTTTGGGCTGGAAGCTGGTTCGACCCTTGGGCTTGCATGTTATTTATTTGAGTAGCAAGTTGTCCCATTTGCGTTTGTAAAGTCTGAATACTAGAATCTGTTCGCTGCTGAAATTGGAGACTGTTTACAACCATTTACTTGACAAGTTCCTCTAGTGAAGGTTCAGAAGGTAAAGAGGTGGTTACCTGTGGAGGTTTATATGGTGGTGGTGGTGGAATGGGTAGCATCAATTGTTTCACTAAAGAGGTAAGTTCATCAATTCTGGTTTCTAGAGCTTTGTTGGAAGAAGAAACCTGAATCTCATTCACACCTTTTGCTTGGACCAAAAAATTATCTCTTGTTGTGAACTGTTGGAAGTTAAGTGATATCTTCTCAATCAAGGATTTGGTCGCAGCTGGAGTCTTATCAATACACAAATCATTATAATCAACATCAGGAGCAACAAGTTCTCTAAGAGTTCTTTGGTCATCCATGTTAAACTCAATAGAAAAGAAAAAAAATCAACAAACAATGAGAAAATACAACTAATTCAACAATGCAGCAACAAATAGGAAAATACCGACAATGTCCCTATTACGAACAAACAATTGAAATACGAAAAAAAAAAACGATTAAAATAAAATACAAAAAATACAAAAACACAAAAATTAATCTAATTACGTCAATTAAGAATTTTGAGATTTTTTTCAGATTTTTTTAAAACTACCAAAACAGAAAATAAATCATAAAAAATAGAAAAATAAGGAATTTTGGTTTTTTAGGGCGGCATCCACTCTTTAAAAACATATTTATTATGAAAAGTGATTATTTGAATAAGCTGAAACGAATCAACCCACTATATCATCTTCCGACTTATCATTGGTCCCTATAAAATTCCAATTTCCTAAACGGGTCTGATCCTATTCGATTATAAAAGCTACTGACAAGCGCAATAACAATTATACGAAGTCTGTCCCTGAATTCCGAGTAAAGCAAACGGATTAAAACTATTGTGAATTAAACAAACGCAATATGATCGAACACGATAATGCAAAAGCTACACTAATCACGAAATTGATTCAAAAGCAGAAAACAATCAAATTAAAGAATTCTATCATGTAAAAACAATTAAATTAAGCAAGTAATTGTGATTATAGATATAATTCAAAGGAATAGATTAATGGAAAATTATAAAAAGACCTCAAAGTGGCATCCGATTACAGTGAATTGATTCTTGGGAAATTAGTTCTCCATAGTGTTTCTTTGCAAGTTCTCAAATTCGTACATGAACAGTAAAAACTCACCCTGTTTTTGGCTGCCTAACCTAGGTAAAAACACCCAAACCCGTTTCACAACTCAACCGGGTCAAATGTACGATCCAGACCCAATACAACTAACACAAACAAAATATAAAAATAATGCAGCAGCTTCAACTAAATTTCTGGCCATGCTACAGTCTGATTCAGCTCTCGACTTCTGAACAAAAGTTGTAGATCTTTTTCTTAGCTTTCCATCGACTGGTAGCACGTCTCAATCTGATACTTCTAGCTCAAGATATGATTTTTCTCGCGAAAGCTGCTAATGTTGAAAATTAAATACGAAAATTAAATAAGTGCAAAAATAAAATAAATTATGAAAACAAATTAAAACATAAAAATAATCAAAGCAAACCGAAGAAATGCTTAAGTACAAACATGGAAGAACGTGCATCAAAATGCACTGATCAGAGACTTACAATCTCACTTACTAGAATGTTGTGTCTTTAGGGTCAAATTTAGCTCTATGTTAAGCAATCGTAATTGGACTTATGTAAAAGTCACAATTATCTGAGGTCGGGTAATAAAAATTTAGGTGTTAATGCATGTTAGATATTTGGTATAATGAACCAAACTCCTAAAATATACCACACACTAAAAGAAATGGGGGAAGAACATATTTCATCCATACTTGTATTTGTTCATCTGACACAAGGTCATTGATGAACCAAATAGCCTTAGGATATTTGAGATTTCATTGGTCAATGAAAGGAATGGGAAAGAATAGGGATTAAGATGAAGTGGGGGGGGGGGGGGGGGGGGGGGGGGGGGGGATGAGAGAAACAAAAATTGGTCATAGGATCAAATTAAAATCATTCATTCATTTTGGGAGATAAAATGTACATTTCATCAATCCTCTAAATCCAATGATTTTAATCCAACAAAAGACAAATCAACCTTGACCAAGGCCCAAACATCAATTTAAAAATGCATTAAAATACAATTTAATTTGGTTAAAACCTAAAATCTCTTCAAAACACCAAATAAATGGCCAAGAGATTTATCCTAGGTCAAAGGACCTTAGACAAAAAATTTCATGATATTTGAAAAGTCATAAGTATTTTTAAACAATTAAAAAAATGCACAAAAACATTTAATTCATGAAAAATATCAAAATTAATCCAAAAAATAATTTTAATTCAGAAAATAAAATAGAAAAATATTTAAAGATTTTTGGTGAAAGTCCCATATTTTTTTAATAAAAAATAAAATTAATATGAATTAAACAAAATAAAAGGATTAAACATAAAAATCAGAAAGTAAAAGAAATTCAAAAAAACAAGGGCCATCAGATTTCCCTCATTAATTGAGGTGGCAGATCTGATGACCACGCGCTAAGATGTATGATACGCTCAAGTCAACCGCGTGGCATAAGTGGTAATCACAACAGATGGCTAAGATTAAAACGTGAGATCATGATCCAATGGTTTTGGACATGCCAACACATCACCGGAGCTAGGGCCCGGTCTTCTTCTCCGGTGGACCTCACCGAACTGGTCCACCACCAACCACCATGGAAATGAAAAACAAGGACATGGATTTAAAGAAAAAATGCTCAGGAGTTCGAATCTGCCCTCAATTTTCTCCAGTTCCAAGTATATCAAGAGATACAAGGATTTGAATTTTGAGGATCATGAACTGAGTTGCTTCGATTTGACCTTAAAGCAACTCAATCTTGTTGCCTACATTGGTAGGACTTCAGCCAACCAAAAATCATTCAAAATAATTGAGAAATGAGGGAGAATCGAAGAAGAGAAATTTTTGAAATTTCACCTTCGAGTAGCTTCAATTCAGCTTGATCTTGATCTGGATTTGCTTGATTATTCCTCCTCTTGCTTGCAGTAATCAATTGAGATGAAAATGACAATGAATCCCTGGAGTTTGAACTTCAAAACAGAAGGTGAAATTCAAACTCGATTTCAAAGAAATCTTCAAGGAATTCTATTGTGTGAGGTTCTGAGTTCTCTTGGAAAAGCTTGGGCAAGGTGTGTGTGTGTTGTTTCTGAGGCCATGAGCTTGTTTAAATAGGCAAGGAAATTCATTTTTGCACCATTTAAAAATTTGCTCAAATTGGAAACCATAGTGCATGGATGCATGGGCAATGATTTGGTCCTAAAGAATGATGCAATCCAACTTCAATTCGTGCCTAAAGAGTACTGAGGTCATCACATGGAAGCATGCAAAGAGGAATAATCATTTGAATCCAAAACTTGCCAAAACAAATCTCACAAAGGAGCCATGCGCAATTCCCTTAATTTTGGTCCAAATGAGGTGATCTTGGACTTTTTGGAAAGGTGAGATCAAGGGGAACAAATTTCATGATGAATTTTGAGGTGGAAGTTTGGAAAATCAAACATATTTGAAAATTTTCTAAGTACCAAGTCAAATGTTCACTTCTTCCACCTTGAATACCTTTTGCTATGGACTTCAAATGGAAAATATTCCTTTATCAAAGTTTTAGCTCTTTCAAACCTCTTAAATTTTTCATGAAGGAGTTATGCATTTTAGAAGTTGAGGAAAATCACTTGTTCAATGGTAATGGCCCAAAATGACCTATAATGTTTCCTCTTGGCACATGCCTTTACAAGTTGAATTTGAACTTCTTCCAAAGATAAAAGTTGAAAAGGAAATCTTTAATTTGATCATGGAACTTTAATGGCTTTCATCTCACAAATATTGAGCAAGTTATGGTCCTTGGAAGTTGACCTCCTAACTAGGGCTCAAACAAAATGACCTAAAATCTTTCACCATAAAAAATGAATTTCTAAGAAAATATAGCTCTTGACTTCAACATGAAAGTTGTTTGGAATGTCATAAGGAGTAAATTTTATCTTGTAATCATTTTCATATGACAAAACTTGTAGGAGATAGGGTCTAAGGAACCCTAGTTTTGACCAGTTGACTTTCTCTGGTCAACCACCATGAACCAACTTAGAAACTTGACATTATCTTGATATTTGGGACTCATGGAGGATCATATATGTGTAAGATGATGTAATATGAAGTATCCCTTGAAATATTTGATCAAATGTTGAAGAAACTTGTTGAGGAAGTCACACAAGATACTTAGATGAATTGGGGCTTCTAAGGCAAACAAGCTTCAAACTCTTGATGAATTATTGATCAAAATGATATGTGAGGATAATGGGTTATTTATCTGATACACTTTAACTGTTGAATTCTCTAATTGACTATGGATGGTATAATTAGGAATTGTGTGACTTAGGAATTAACGAGTTATGTTTTCTAGTCTGACATTACAATTGGTCTGAAGAATCGAGGAATTGGCACTTAGGTTAGTGAATTGCACGCAAAGGGATTGGGTGTAGTGGTAAAGTTAATTTGTTGTGTAACTTTGTATTCACTACATGTTTGTTAATGCGTGTTTCATCAATCAAGTAGAAATAAGGATTCTTACAATAAAACCTGACCACTTTTTTCATTATTGTTATCAAAACTTCTCTCTTTTATTTTCGATAAAAACAACTTGCAAAATCTCCCGTTTATCATTTTAATTACATCGCATAACGTACCTTATTTTAATTTCACAATCTTTGTGGAGACGAATTTACTTTTATTATTTCGATAACAATGCTAATACACTTACTAGTAAATTGTTCATCAACGATCTAAACTAAATGACTTGTTGGACCGACTAAAAACAGTATGTTCTGAGTCTATAGTACTGGTTGATATGTTTCCATGTGAAAAAGTGAAGGACAATTTGAACAAAGAGATACATAAGTGACTTTAGTTGAAGGTATTGATAACTAAGTAGTTGAATCACCTAATTTAAGTAATTTTAAACCTTAGAAGCATGAGACACACTTTTCAAAGTTAACTTTGAAACCTCTTATGAACCAAAATGACTAAAATATATGGGTTACTGAGTGAGGTAGAAAGGAATCAATTTGATTATTAACCATTCCAAAGTATGAAATGACAACAACTGACATGTTAGTCAATATTTTTGCTAGCCATGCAATTCTACAATTTATGGATGGAAACCTTAGCTATATCAAACTTAATGATGTTGAAGTTAGATATACAGCTATTGAGAAATTATTTTTATCTTTATTTTATAATTTTACCAAACTTAAATATTATTTATTACCCAAATATGTTTTATTCTTGTGTAAGATATGCATAGTCAAGTATTCAATCAGTAGACCTATATTGCAAAACTAATGAAATGGGTCATTAAGATTAATGTATTCGCATTAAACTATGTCACTTAGAATATACTTTCTAGAAACACACACTTATGTAAAAGTTTGCGATCTAATAGCCCAACCAAACCTTTTTGTTAGAGTCAACCTTAGTTCTTAATGTTCAAAGGAAAATTTTACTCCATTTAGACTCGCTTGTGGTTCAGATATAATTCTACCTTTGAAAATTAATATAGCTTCACATGGAGTTTCCAATAAAAATCAACAAGATGAATACCAGCATGCTATGTTAATGGAATTGGAACATCTAAGCGAATATCGACAAATCTTAACTAAAATTAAGATGTCAAAACAAAATATGTATAGAGCCTACAACAAAAGAGTCAAAGTAAAACTATTCATTGAAGGTGTCCTAGTTTGGAAAAATATTTTACCATTTGGGATTAAAGATCTTAACTTTGGGAAATGGTCACCAAAATGGAAAAGACAATTTATTGTTAGCAAAGTTTGAAAATGTTTTTCTCAAACTTATTCCTACCCATGTCATATTTTTAGTTGGAGTATGAAACCATCTCTATCATTCTCAAAGTTAAGTTCAAAATACTTCTCTAGGTTAATTGGGCTTTCAACTCATTATCAACAAGATTCAAATCACCATATAAGTTAATCCTTCCTTAGTTAATTGATTTCAATTTCTTAGCTAACAACAAAGTCTTAAAAGTCATCTTTTTCAATTCCTTATTGATCTATTTATGCTACAATATAAAAAGTCGTTATGACTTCAATTTTTTTTTATATTTTTGAACAATTGGTGTTCTTTCTACCTTAAGATCTACGTAACTTCTCTTTTGATGTCAATTGGTGTATTTTTTTTCAAGTCTTTTAGCTCCTTAAAAAGAGAAGAAAAAGAGTCTTTGAAGATGCAGTACAGTAGAATCCTTTGAGAATATTCAAAATAGACGTTGGGATGTTTCACCAAATTATCAGGTTAGCTGAAGGCTAATTTGAAAACCCTTTGCTACAAAAGGAATTAGTAGTTGTATCCCAGCAGACTCTATGAAGAAGGTAGAGCTTAGGTCTTCACGTGACAAAGTATGTTCAGAGATGAACAGTGGCCTATCAGGGTCACCTTGGTCCTTGCGCTTTGACTGGCTCTGGTTCTGATAATCAGAAATAGACTTTTCCAAAGTATGGTCTTCAGAGGATAACTTCTTCAGACTCTAATCTTCGGACGTTGACCTCTTTAGAACTTGAATTCATCAGAGTTTGGTCTTCAGCTTTTGGCCCATCAGATTTTAGTCTTTAAGCTTCTCTTTCAATATTCATAGTCAAAATCAATATTTGGATTCTATATGAAATTTTAGTCTATGGTACTACACGCTTAAACAAACATTAGTATACCCAACTGTTCTTTAAATACTTTGTTATCATTAAAATCTAAAGGATATGGGACAAACCAATTTTGTTCCAACAATCTTTCTCTTTTTGATGATGACAAATATAAGTATTTAAGAATAATGGTTGATAATTTAATTAGCTAGTTGACTTTAGGGTCTAAGTCTTGTAAGCTCCCCCTAAGTTTAACAATCCATAGGGTGAGATTTGTAAGCTCCCCCTAAGTCATATCCAGGTTAATTAAATTTAAACATTTAAAGCACATATATAATCCTTCAGAATTTAAACAAGATAATAACAATCATGTTTCAAATACTTAAATACTTATATATTTACTCCCTCTTTTATTCATCAACAAAAATAATTTAAGGAAATAGAAAAGATACTGGAAAAAAAATCCTAAAGTTTCCTAAAGTATACTGCTTTTGCTTCAGAAGCTCCAGGATAGCCTTCAGATCAGAATTTGTTGCATCTTGTCTTGCAACAATAGTCTTCAACTGGACATCCATCACTTCCTGTTTAGTAGTAACAAAAGTCAATTTCTGCTCCAAATGGTCAACCTTCTGACTAGAAGAAGCTACTGACTCAGATGAGAAGTACTTTAGATTCTGCATAACTGTGTCCATATAGGCTCTAAGAGAGTCCCACTTAGCTACATATGATATGGGATCAGATGCTATGAGCCTCTCAGCAACCAAATTTTGAATTATGTAAAACGTAACAGTTTTAAACTCTTCCATTTAGTAGTTTATGTGAGGTGAGAGGTTTAGGTTTAGGTTGATAGAAGGGTCGGGTGTAAAGGGACTATGTAGAGGTAGTGTGTTAGATTATACACAACACCTTCTTCCTTAGAAGGTAAGTTATAATGGTTAGATGGTTTAGAATTTTGGACAGGTTGTGGTTTTGGTATAGTGTGGTCAGTTATGGAATGTTATTGAGATTAGTTTAAAGTTACTTGTTGAACCTCATTTTGAGTAAAAATTCCAAGTTGAGATTGAACAGGATTTGGTTGGTGTTCATGATTGGTGTGGGTGGGAACTTCTTGTTCAGGTTGGGGTAAGTTATGTGGTTCAGGTATTGGATTACTTGTCAACATAAGGTTTGGTTAGAAAGGGTCAACATAAGGTATGGTTTCCATAGGGATGGCTTGGAGAGGCATGATGTTTATAGGTTTTAAGTCTGATGCACCAGAATAAGAACTCAAGATAGTGCTAGAGGATTTAGCTCTAGAAACCTCAATGGGTGGTTCAAGCATAACATTGATGGATGTTAGTTGTTCTGAATCAGAAACATAGGTTACATGGTTATGATCAGATGATAATTCACCATCTAGGTGATTTGATAATTCCTCTCGAACATATGTTGTAGGGACAACCTCTTATTGAGAAAAGTCCTTTAGCATCTGAGTTATATTAGGAGTATATGATTCATGGGTTGGTTGGGGGGATGATGTGACATAACTCATGGATAAGTTCTAGTCATGTTGTGGTAATGAGGCATGTTCTGATGAGGGTTTTGGTGATTGAAGTGGTATTGGTGTGGGTGATTTAGTCATGAGAGGTGAATTGGAAGAATTTAAAATATTATCTGAGATAAGGTTCAGATGAATACATGTGTTCAAAGTATATGGAACATCTGAAATAGGTTAAACTTTCTCCTTAGTGGCCTCATGAGTCTAAGAAGAAGCTTGTTCTTCCATATCACAAGTACCAACAATAGAAGGGGCCTTAGCTTACTTCTCCATAGCTTTTTCTATAACATAAGTTTCTACTTGCTTTAGAAGAACATAAGCAATAGAAGGCTTATCCATAACCTTATTGAGTAGAGCGGTAGCAATCAGCCTTGCTCTTTCTTAAACATATTCTGCAACAATGTTCAGAGCATCCTTATTCATAACCTGTGTCCTCTTAAGCAAAGTTTGTCCATCCTATTCTTCTTCTCATCATCAATAAATGGTAGCATCATCTTACTCAACTTCTTCTTCTTAACAGACAGTTCAGAAGTGGTTTTCCTTTGAGGAGTCTTGCCAATGGCTCCACTCCTAGTCTTGGTAGGCATCAAGACAGTTGTGGAGGCCACTTCTTGAACCTCCTTATGAACTTTTGTCATTTGTACAACCTTCATCTTAGGTTGTTTCTAAACCACCTTTTCAGACTCAGAACCAGCTTAACAATCAACTTTAGATCTTCTTCTTAAAGTGTCAAGGTTCTAGGCTTGATTTTGAGAGATTTTCCAGAGTTTATGACTATTAGAACATGGTTTGATTAAGATTCCATTGCAATGGAGTTTAGGGATCTATATAGGGTTTTCAAAAAATGGTTATTTTCTGATAAGGCTAGAGAACAAAAGTGTTGGTAGTCAAGAGAGAGAATGTGTGTGTAGTAATGAAAAGTTTAAGTTCCTTTGAGTGCTAAGAGGTTTTTATTTTGAAAGACCCAAAAATTAATGACAAATGGGTGCTAGACACAGTATTTAAAACATTTTCATCATTAATAACCATTTATTATTCAACAGTTGAGAAGTCAAGTGTCAAAAAACCTTTCAAATTCATGACACATAAGTGGACAAATGTCAAAAATAAATTTTCCCACTTATATGCTATCAGAGACAACGAATCAAATTTCGAGTATCATAGGTTTAGTTGTATCAGATGCTACTATTCATTAGAAGCTTTTTCAGAGCTTCTAACCATAGTAGCTTTTGGTCATCATCTGACTTTGATCCTCTATTCAAAATCAAGCACTAATATTTAACAAAATGCATATTCAAATTATTTATGATAAAATCAAATCTTTCAATTGTAAGAGGCTTGGTAAATATATCAGCCCATTGATGATCTATATCAATGAAATGTATATCTATCACATCCTTTTGAACTTAGTCTCTAATAAAAAGATGTTTTATTTTATGTGTTTGGTTCTAGAATGTTGGATAGGATTCTTTGTCAAACAGATAGCAGCAATATTATCACAAAAGATTGGAATATTGCTTCCACTTATTTGATAGTCTTCCAACTGATATTTCATCCAGAGTAGTTGTATGCAACATCTTGTTATGTATTATGGTTGTGTTATAGACAAAGTAATTGTTGATTGTCTTTTACTAGCCTAAGATATTAGGTTTTCACCTATGAATTGATAGCTTCCACTAGTGGACTTTCTCTCAATTATATCCCCAACATAGTCAACATCACAAAATCCAACTAGCTTATAATCTAGGGATATTTTATAAAGCAACCCTAGATTGGTTGTTCCCTTCAAATACCCACAGATCCTTTTAACAGCTATTAAGTGAGTCTCTCTAGGATCTGATTCAAATCTTGCACACAGACAGATGATCAGTCACCGTTTATGTTATGTATTTTGTCACTTATTCGGCGAAAGTCCAGGTAACTTGTATTACTTTGTTTTAATTAACGTTTTGTTGAGTCTATTGCTTTCACCAATAGTTAATGTTACCGTTTCATCATTGTTAGTGTCATTTCTATTTTTGTCGCATTTTACGCTTTGGGTGTGTGCATTTTCTGCGTTTCAGGTTCAAGCAGGTACTCAAGCAGGATCGGATGTAAAAACCAAGGAGAAGCTAACAGAATCAGAAAGAGGATTTCACGGTCCAGTAGGCCTGTTGTGGCCACCTGTAGCACCTGCTACTGGCTGTAGTAGGAAGCCATGAAGACACATAAAACACAATCCAAGCAGGGACCTACTACGGGCTGTAGTAGGGGGGTCTGACACAGAAGAAAACATCCATCAAAATAATGGCCTGCTACAGACACCCGTAGCACCTGCTACGGGCCATAGTAGGAGACCTGGACCAAGACCACTCAAATAGTGGCCTTCTACAGCCACCCGTAGCACAGGCTACTGGACGTAGCAGGCATGCGTGAAAAAAGTCCAATTTTGACTTTTCTGTTATCATTCCTAAGTGAGGGGCAGTTTGGTCAATTATGAGGCGGATGTGATGGACTTTTGTCGATCTGAATGAATAAAGAAAAGACTTTTCTATAAGAGGGAAATTTTTCAGACAAGATGGGAGACCTTGGAAAAGATCAAGAATTGATACGATTCTGAATTAAAGAAATCAAGGTTTTGGGAGAAACAAGATCTTTCATGAGCGAAAGCAGTTGAATATCTAAGTTTATCTGAATACTTAGAATGTATCTTTTTTATATTTTGATTTTCTTGAATATTATGAGTAGCTAAACCCCTCAATGATATGGGGTGTCCTTGATTTGAATCTGTAATGACTTTGAGTTTACATTTGCAATGACAATATTGTTTTCAGAATTACTTTAATCTTTGGATGTGCTTAATGCTTTCTCTTTCGGAACAATTGAGATTGTTGTATGATTATCAATTAGGATGGATCGCCATTGATAATTCTTTCATAAGATTATTCTACAGTAGATATTACCTAGGACTAAGGATACCCTGTAGGAACCAAATTGTTCTCGATATATTAAGGCTTAATTCCACCGGTAATTTTCTATGGACATAGAGATTAGGGATGAATGATTAAAGGTTTTCTCACCAAGGCCTTGGGAGAGAATACCCTTGAGAATTGGTAGTAATTAATTGATATTTGTTGATGCAATAGGGACTCAGAGTTTTTATAGGGACAAATCACACACCTTCCTTAGCATATTATTCTCTCTTGAAAACCCTTTTACAGCATTATTTATTTTAACTACAATTATTATTATAAATTTGAATCTAAAACTCTCAACACAAGTTTTTATTTAATTGAATAACAATTAGAACTCAATATTTGCGAGCAGTCCTTGAGATCGACATTCGGGGAACTTTCCCCACTATTACTATACAGGCAAAATATTACACTTACTATTTTTTCGATCAAGTTTTTGGCGTCGTTGTCGGGGACTGCCAAAATATAGAGTTTAAATTCAGTTCAACTGAAATTTTGTTGCTCTGCAACTAAAGTTTTATTTTTGTCATTTAATTTATTTCAACCTCTATCAAGTGTTAGAGTAAGGATTGTTCTACCTCAAAAAAAAAGGATGGATTCTTCAAGAAAGTAAGGATTGTTCTGCCTCAGAAGAAGAAGAATGATGAGAAAATTTTCGAGAAATTCTTGGAGATCTTCAAGAAACTTGAGATTAACATTTTGCTTGCTGAAGCCTTGGAGCAAATGTCGTTATATGCCAAATTCATGAAAAATATCGTCTCAAAGAAACGCCCCACCAACACTGAGCCTGTCATGTTGACTGAAACCTGTAGTGCTATTTTACAAGGGATGAAGATACCAGTAAAGAAGAAGGGCAGAGGTTCAGTTACTATTCCTTGTACTATATGAAATATGACTTTCAAAAAGGAACTTATTGATTTGGGGGCTAGTGTCAGTTTGATGCCCTTATCTATTTATAAAAAAACTAGGAATTAGCACGATTCAAGATACTATAATGACACTACAGTTTGCCGATCACTCAGTTAAGAGACCTTATGGTGTGGTGGAAGATGTTTTGGTCAAGATTGTGTTCCCGATAGATTTTTTGATTCTTGAAATGCCTGAAGATGAAGAGATTCCTCTCATTTTAGGTAGACCATTTCTAGAGACAGAAAGATGTATGATAGATATAAAAGAAGGGATAGTGACTCTAAAAGTCTATGATGAAGAATTAAAGATTGATGTCCGAAAAACTATGAAATACAAAGATGATGTTGGTATTAGTCATACTATATAGGTCATAGATCAAGTGATTGCTTAGAGAAGTCCAATGAAGACACCTCAGTTACCGTTAGAACGAGTTTTAAGCCTGCCAATTTTTGAAAATGATGAAGAGAAAGATGAGACAGAATCTGAAGTACTAGCTATTATAGAAGAACAACCTCAGTGGATTATATCCAAACCACGTCAGTGGGAGGATTTAAGGCCACCACAATCAGGAGAAGAAAAGAAAGAAATCAAGAAGGGCACGAAGTTGAAACAATTACTGGAGCATCTCAAATATGTTTTTTGGACACCGAAGAGAAATTCCCATTTATCATAAATTATAGTCTCAAAAGCGTCCAAGAAGCAAAACTCATCCAAGTACTTAAAAAACACAGGAGTGCTATTGGGTGGGCAATCGAAGATTTGAAGGGTATTAGTCTTATAGTGTGCATGCACAAGATATTGATGGAGGATGATCACAAGCCAGTTGTCCAACCACAAAGGAGACTTAATCCAGCCATGAAAGAAGTGGTTCGTAAAGAGGTTTTGAAGCTTTTAGATGCGGGTCTTATTTACCCTATATTTGATAGCTCATGTGTGAGTCTCGTACATGTGGTACCTAAGAAAGGGGGAAGAACCGTCATCATGAATGAAAAAATGAGTTGATTCCCACAAGAACGGTCACTGATTGAAGAGTGTGCATAGATTACAGACGGTTGAACATTGCAATGAGAAAAGATCAATTTCCTTTCCCATTCATTGATCAAATGTTGGAAAGGTTTGTGAGTCTTGACTATTATTGTTTCCTGGATGGATATTCAGGATATAATCAGATTGCAGTAACTCCTGAAGATTAAGAAAAGACAGCATTCACATGCTTCTATGGTATCTTTTCCTACAGAAGAATGCCATTTGGGTTGTGAAATGCACCCGCTACATTTCAAAGATGTATGACATCCATTTTCGCTGACATGCTTGAAAAGCATATGGAAGTGTTCATGGATGATTTTTCTGTTTTCGGTTCCTCTTTTGAAAATTGTTTAATTAACATGTCTCTTGTTTTAGAAATATGCCAACAGACCAACCTGATTCTCAATTGGGAAAAATGCCACTTTATGGTGCGTGAAGGTATAGTCTTAGGGCATAAAATCTCCCAGAGGGGGATAGAAGTTGACAAAGCAAAAGTGGAGGTAATATCAAATCTCCCATATTTTTCTAAGAGAAGATAACTCATATAGAATTCCATATTTTTCGCAAAAAGGTTCAAATGGCTCATTTTCAAATTCACCATCATGATCACTTCTTACCTTTAAAGTTTTAGATTATTTTTCAGTTTGTACTTGTATGCAGAAGATGTTGAACACATCATATGATTAGTACTTGGTTATAAGGAATTTAACCCAAGTCCATATGTTATAGTCATCAACAATGACTAAACCATATTTCTTCCCATTGATTGATGCAGTGGTAACTAGACTAAACAAATCAATATGAAGCAGTTCTAAGCGTCTAAAGGTAGAGACAATGTTTTTAGTTTTGAAAGAATTTTTACTGATTTTACCTACTTGGCATGCTCCACAAAGAGCATCAAAATGATAATTGAGATATGACAATCCATTGATAAGTTTCAACTTGCTAAGTTTAGAGATTAATCTCTAGTTAGCATGACCTAACCTTATGTGCCAGATCCACTTCTCATCACTCATTGATATAAGGCATATAACCTTATGATCAACCAATTAAAAAAAAAATATAAACATTACCCTTCCTTTTGCCTTTGAACATTATGGACTTGTTAGATTCATTCATGACTATGCAGTTGTTCTTATTAAACATGGCTTCATAACCACTGCCACAAAATTCACTAATTCTCAGTAGTTTATATTTAGGTCCATATACAAGCCAAACATTATTAATTTAAATTGAGGACTTACCAATAGCACCCATACCAGTGATTTTTTCTTTCTGGTTTCCTCCAAATCCCACAGTTCCTCCCTCTTTCGGAGTTAGGGTTTACAACATAACCCTTTCTCCTGTCATATGTCATGACCAGCCACTGTCCAGATATCATGAATTTTGTTTTTCCTCTCCCTTGAAGCATATCTGCAGCAAATATAATTTGAGGTTTAGGTACCCATAATCTTATGGGTCCTTTTAGGTTAGTTATGACAAGTTTATTCTTGTTTTGTGCCTTTTCTTTCATCTGATAAGGTTTAGGATTATTAAAGACTTCTGATTTAAAAATTTGTTATCTTGAATGAACCTTGACCTCAGGTTATGAACCTTTCAGAACCTTAGCTCCTTCTATCTTAGGTTTTGGCTTCTTCAGAACCTTTGACTTTAAAGTCTTGGGCTCTGGTTTGTTCAAAACCTTTGACTTAGTAGTTTTAGGTTCTGACTGATTCGGAACCTTTGCATTTTCAGCAGCAGGTACAAAATAAGAGTCAAGCCCTTTCTGAGAAGAGCTTGAAGAGGATGGATCTGTTGGTTTACTCAAGGTATCAAACCTTGGATTAAAAGATTTTTGTAAGTAACCAAGACCTTCGCCTTTGCTTTACTCCATAAATCATAAAAGCAAGTTTAATTCTATTAAATCCATTTATGATAAACTCTTGAAGAGCCACTTCATGTTCATCAAGAGGTTTATCAGAAATTTCCTTTACTAGAGCAATATGATCCTTCTCTAGAGCTTCATTTTTACTTTGAACAGAATTTAATCAATCTTTCAAATGATCTAATTGCTTTTTCACTATTTTAATGTGTTTGGCTTTCTTTTTACATATTCCCATGAGACCTTGAATGAAAGTAATTAAATCAAAATGAGAAAGTTTAGAAAATACCTCATCCTCTTCCTCATAATCTGAACCAGAATTTGAGTCAGATTCTGCTTCAGAAGATGTAGGAGCCATCAAGGCAATGTTGGATTTCTTTTCATCCTTTTCATAGTCTTCTTCATTATCAAGTTCATCCCATGTTTCCATGAGACTTTTCTTGAAAAAAAGTTTGAAGTTATCTTTCTGAAAGCTTCCCTTCTTTGGCTTTTCCTTTTGTAGTTTAGGACATTCAACAATGAAGTGATCAACCTTCTTGTAGTAGAAGCATCCTTTCTGATCATTCTTATTTTCTTTGGAGCCAGATCCTCTGAAGTCACTGCTTCTTCTAGAGCATCTCTTGTTCTTCCTGGCCAGATACTGAAATATTTTAATGATGAAGGACATTTCCTCATCATCTTAGTCATCTTCGGAACCTTCTACATGTAAAGTTTCTTCAGACTCCCACACTTGAGAAGCCTTGGAAGTTTTAGCAATTGATTTTAAAGCCAAAGGCTTTAACTTTCTGATAGGTTCATTTCCATTTAGCTCCATCTCATAGCTCTAAATATTACTGATAATACTTTCAAGACTTAATGTGTTTAAGTCTTTAGCCTCTTGTATAGTTGTCACTTTAGGTCTGTATGTGACAAGAAGACTCCTAAGAATATTATTAACATGATCATATGAAGTGTAACTCTTGTTCAAAACCTGAAGTCCAGATACAAGAACTTGAAACCTAGAAAACATGGTTTCAATGTCTTCTTCCTCTTTCATTCTGAATAACTCATATTGTTGAACCAGAAGGTTAGCCTTAGCTTCCTGAACTTGTTAATTCCCTTCATGAGTAGCACATTGGGATTTTAAAATGGTCTTATTAGTATATGTATCAATGATTTTGATGTACTATGAGTGTGGCAGAGCATCAACCAAGATGCCTATAACTCTATGATGTTTTCTATAGACCTTTTTCTAAGTTGGTATGAGCGTTTTTCTACCAGACACCATTCCAACTCCATTGATTGGAGTATCAATGTCATCTTATAAAATATCCAATAACTTATCATCAAGGCCTATAATATTAGTATATATCTTTCTCTTCCACCATTCAAAATCAGTAGAGTCTCCACTTAAAGTTGGAGGTCTAGTTGTATAGTTGTTCTTTTCTGAGTTGCTATAATCATGATTTATAGCATCATATGGACTAAAAGTGCCACTATCAGATTCAAAAACACTAGACATGATTCAATATGTTTCTCACGAGATCTTTTCTACACAACTATTAAGTGTTAAGCACAGATCGTACCCTGATGTCAACTGAAGGTGAGTAAAACACAATAAGGAGGGATTGAATTGTGTTGACTTTTTCTTTCTTTTTAATATCTTAAGTTTGTTTCTAAACACGAGGCTGTAGAATCTGATTCAGTTAAAGGTAGGTGGAGGATATAATATGCAAGAAAAAAGAATAACACACAAAGTTATCATGGTTCCTCTCATAACTTGAGAGAAATCCAGTCCCCTTGTACTTACAAGAGATTTTCACTATAATCAGACAGGATTAAAATTTGCTCAAGCACACAAGCAAGAGACATCCTTTGCTCAAACACACAAGTAAGAAACTTATATGCTCAAGCACACAAGTAAGAGACTTCCTTTGCTCAAACACTAAACAAAGTCTTCTTTGCTCCAGCACACAAGCAAGAGACTTTTTTGCTCAAACACTGAAGTAAGAGACTTATTTGCTCAAGCATACAAGCAAGAGACTTCCAATGCTCAAACACTTAGTAAGAGACTTCTAACAATCTACCTAGAAGATGATTGTTGGGAAAATACACTTGTTAGGTTAGCTGTGTTGTGATTGGCCGCATTTTGTTAAAACAAGTCTTCTAGCAAGATGTTGGACAAGATGTCTTGGCATGTTGGTACAACATTGTAGCGTTCCTTGTTTCGCATTCTTGGAAGATTTGTTTCACGCGTGAGATCTTAGAAGATTCTATGAAGATTTGTTTCAAGCTTAAAATCTCTTAAGATTCTCTGAAGATATTTTTCGAGCGTACAATAAAGAACAGTTCAATATTTTCAATGTTTCCTAGAATCAATGTCAAAACATTTAAGGAAACATTATATTCTCTTCCATAAATTATGCTGAAGATCATATCAGATCAGCTGTGTGGTTAGCCTGATTTGTTCATCAAGCCCATACTATTCTCAGGCAATTTAAAGGAAGACTTTAAACCTAAGAATGTGCAGACTGGTGTGGTAGTGAGAATTAGGGTTTAGTCTGTTCATTATTGTTTGTGAGCCTTTCTTGCATCATCTTGATGCTAGAGCTAGACTGATAGTTGAGTTGCATTTATGAATCACCCGTAAGCTTTTAAGCAAGAATGGATTATGTTTATTGGAGTGTGTATCCTCTTTGATTGTTAACTTGTTACTTTGCATTGTGTGCTTTGAGAGGAGGTGGGAGAGGTCTCATATCTAGGATAGTCTTAGATAGAATTATCACGAGTAGTGTTTAGGTGCGAAGTTTGTAAATCGGAGGCTGTTTCCATAGACTTCAAACTAATACTATTATAGTGGATTTATTTCCTGCTTTAGATGCCCTCAGATGCAGATGACGTTGCACCGAACTGGGTTAACAAATACCTTGTGTTATTTACTCATTACAATTTACTTTAAGTTGGTTATTGTTGTTTGTGTTGTTACAATGTATGAACATTGACTTCGACATCCTGGTGTTCTGACATCGTATACGATGTCTGATCTTTACTAGCCATAATTTCAATTGGCATCAGAGCAGGCACCCTGTTCTGTTTTGGGTGAGCTCCAGGGAAGATATTTTCCGGTAAAATGGACAAGGAAGGAGGATTTATTAACAGAACACCTATTTTGGATGGCACCAACTATGATTACTAGAAGGCGTGTATGGTGGATTTTCTGAAATCTATGGATAGCAAAACCTGTAAAGCAATTCTCAAAGGTTGGGAACACCCTGTGGTGAAGGACAAAGATGGGAAGGACACAACTGATCTAAAGCCAGAAAAGGACTGGTCTAAGTAAGAAGATGAACTTGCTATTGGAAACTCCAAAGCTTTGAATGCCTTGTTCAATGGGGTTGACAAAAATATATTCAGATTAATAAATACATGTGGCTAAAGATGCATGGGAAATCCTCAGAACTACTCATGAAGGCTCATCGAAAGTAAAAATATCAAGACTTCAACTTCTCACCACCAAATTTGAAAATCTCGGGATGAAAGATGATGAGTGCATTCATGACTTTCACATGAATATTCTTGACATTGCTAATAAATCTAGTGTCTTAGGAGAGAAGATGTCAGAGGAGAAGCTGGTTAGAAAAATTCTCAGGTTATTGCCAAAGAAGTTTGACATGAAGGTCACAACTATTGAAGAAGCCCAATACATTTTGAACATGAGAGTGGATGAGCTTGTTGGGTCACTTCAAACTTTTGAATTGGCTATCAGTGATAGATCTAAAAAGAAGAATAAGAGCATATCTTTTATCTACAACACTGATGATGAAGAGGTTCAATGTGACTTGGAGACTGATGAAGGAATTTCTATTGCTATTGTGCTTCTTGGAAGGCAATTCAATAAGGTGGTGAAGAGAATGGATAGGAAGCCAATACCAAATGTCAAGAACATGTCATTCAACATCAGTAAGAACAATGATTTTCATAGAAAAGCAAGAACATAGGAGAAGCCAAATCAAGGAAAAGCTATTCAGTGTCATGGGTGTGGGGATTTTGGTCACATTAGATCATAATGTCTCATATACCTCAAGAAACAAAAGAAGGGCTTGTCTATTTCTTGGTCTGATAATGATTTTGAAAGTGAACCTGATGATGAAACTACTAAGAATGTTACACCTTTCACTGGTAGATATGAATACGATGAAGATTCATATGATGAGGAGGTCTCTTATGAATAATTGGTTGGTTCCTACAAAGAGCTTTGTGCCAGAAGTGAAGAGGTTTGTAAGATAGGAGAAAAGCAAAATAGAATCATAGCTCAACTGGAGGCTGAAAAAGAGAAACTTTTATCTACTATCTCTGATCTTCAAAATGAGGTAACCTTATTGACTTCTAAACTTGAAAACATAACCAAATCCATAAGAATGTCGAACAATGGGTCTGATATGTTAGACAAAATTCTTCAAGTTGGAAAAGGGACTGGAAACTTAAAAGGTATAGGTTTTAATTACCAATCTCTAAATGAACAAGGAAAAACCCATGTGACAAAATTTATTCCTTCTGAAAGGAAGGATGGGCTCACGATGTCCGGCCAAATGCTACAACATCCTTCCAGACATCAGGAAACTCAAACTAAAGCCAAGTTCTTGCCTTGGAAATGTCATTATTATGGTAAATATGGTCATATAAAACCTTTTTGTTACAGACTGTATGGTTATCCTAAACATCCAATACAACCCAGGGTTAATCATGTGATGATTAAAACTAGAAAGGAGTGGAAACTTAAGGTTGTTGATACTATTCTTATAGCCCATACATCTCATAGAGCTTTAGCTAGAGAAGATTGGTACTTCGAGAGTGGATGTTCTAGACATATGACAGGGGTCAAGAAGTATTTAGTGGACGTAAGTCTTATTCGACCAGTTCTATCACGTTTGATGATGAAGATAATGGTGAAATCAAGGGAGTAGGAAATTTAGTTTGTATTAGACTTCCTAGACTAGATGATGTTCTTCTTTTGAAAGGGTTGACTGCAAATTTGATCAGTATTAGTCAGCTATGTGATCAAGGTTTAAAAGTCAATTTCACCAAGTCAGAATGCTTGGTTACCAATGAGAAGAATGATGTTCTGATGAAGGGAGCTAGGTCTAAAGACAATTGTTATTT
Organism: Lathyrus oleraceus; assembly: GCF_024323335.1. Lineage (NCBI taxonomy): Eukaryota > Viridiplantae > Streptophyta > Magnoliopsida > Fabales > Fabaceae > Lathyrus > Lathyrus oleraceus. Next base: position 50,693,327 of record NC_066582.1, read on the forward strand.
GTGGGTACCACAAGAAACTACTCCCTCCACATGTTTAATGTCCAAGGAAGATGAAGTCAAGTTGTGGCACCAGAAGCTTGGACATCTGAATCTCAAAGGTATGAAGAAGATTGTGTCAGAAGAAGCTATTAGAGGTCTACCAAAGATCAAAATTGAGGAAGGAGTATGTGGTGAGTGTAAAATTGGGAAGAAAACCAAGATGTCACATCCGAAGTTACAACATCATACTACTTCCAAAGTTCTAGAACTTCTTCATATGGATTTAATAGGGTCGATGCAAGTTGAAAGTCTTGGTGGAAAGAGCTATGTTTATGTGGTTGTTGATAATTTTTCAAGATTTACTTGGGTGAACTTTATCAGAGAAAAATTAGATACTTTTGAGGTTTTTAAAGACCTTTGTCAATGCCTTCAAAGAGAGAACGAAAGTGTAATTGTCAGAATCAGAACTGACCTTGGAAAGGAATTTGAAAATGCCAAATTTTCTGAATTTTTCTCTACTAAAGGTATTGGTCACGAGTTCTCATCACCCATCACTCCTCAACAAAATGGAGTTGTAGAGCGTAAGAATAGAACTCTACAAGAATCAGCTAAAGTAATGTAAAAAATCTTCCTTATCATTTTTGGGCTGAAGCTATGAACATTGCATGATATATTCACAATCGTGTCACTCTGAGAACTGGTACATCATTTACACTCTATGAATTATGGAAAGGGAGCAAATGTTACATCTTGGTTGATCGAGAACAAATGAAAAAGATGGATCCCAAAAGTGATGAAGGGATATTTCTTGGTTAATCTATAAATAGAAGAGCTTATAGGGTTTTCAACTCAAGAACCAGAGTCATGATGGAATCCATTAATGTTGTGGTTAATGATTCGACCATTGCGAAAGGAACTAATGTCGACAAAGATGTTGGAACACCATCTCAACAGACGGATGTTCCACAAAATGAGGTTCACTTTGAGTCCAACATTGAGCCAGTAAGTACTGAACCAAATAATCCTCAGGCCAACAAAGGTCCCTCCATTAGAATTCTGAAAAATCATCCAAAGGAACTCATTATTGGAAATCTTGATGAAGGGATCACCACTAGATCAAAAGATGTGATATCCAATTCCTGCTTTGTCTCAAAATTTGAACCTAAAAATGTAAATAAGGCCTTAACTGATGAATTATGGACTAATTATATCCAATAAGAACTATGTCAGTTCAAAAGGAATGAAGTGTGGAACATAGTACTCAAGCCTGAAGGAATAAATGTTATTGGCACAAAATGGATTTACAAGAACAAATCTGATGAAAAGGGAATTGTGACTATAAACAAGGTTAGGCTAGTTGCTCAAGGATATATCAAAATTGAAGGATTTGATTTTGATGAGACTTTTTCTCATGTTGCCTATCTTGAATCCAGAAGATTGCTCTTAGGAATGGCATGCATTATAAAATTCAAGTTATATGATATGGATGTGAAAAGGGCCTTCTTGAATGGGTACTTAAATGAAGAAGTATATGTTGAACAACCCAAGGGATTCATAGATCCTAGTTTCCATATCATGTTTACGAACTAAGGTGTAGCACCTCAAATTTGGACCTATCATTGTACATACATTCTCATATTAGGTCATAGCATAACATGGTCCACTGTATAGCATTGCATTGTCCCATTTGCCTCAAGTGCAAGCCAATCAAGAAATTAGGTCAAACTGGTCAGGAGATCAGTCAGTCAAGCAAGCAAGCACAATTCCCAAGGAGCCAAGGCCCTAGGGTTGGTCCAGCATGTTCACATGACTTGGGGATCCATTTGAAGTGTTTTGGTCAAAGATTGGATGTTCAGAAGTCATCAGTCAATGCACAGTCAGTCAGAAACCCTAAAAAGTCAAACTTGGTCAACTGTGGTTGATTTTATGGTTTTGATGGTTGGAATTGGTTTGAGAGGTCTCATTCATGTCCATATAAGCCTCATGTATCATGTCAAACACCATCATGGAAGAATTTGAAGCCAGATCAGAAATTTCCAAAAATGGAAACTGGACCTGTAACTGAAACCTGCCCAAAATGGAAAGTCTTGATCCTCAAACTTACATCATGATACAAGCTTCAAATGAATTTTTGCCCAACATGAAAGTTGAAGATCTTGTTCTCCCATTTCCAAAAAGTCCAAGAACACTCAATTCCCATGTATGGTTGGCAAGTTATGATCGAATCGATTTCAGAAATTTTTGAACTTCAAAAGGCCATATCTCTCAAACCATTTGGCCAATTTTGGTGGGGTTTTTTCCTACAAGTCACATTTGATCCCCTCTTTCCAAAAATGTAACTTTCATGTGCCAAAACATCACCATGCAAAATGGCATTTTTGAACTTGCCTTAATTAATTTCAAGTGAGTGGAATTTTGACTTTTCAAAATAAACCTTTTCCATCATTTTTGCCATTGGGAATTGATCTGAAAATGCATTTGAGACATGTTGCAAAGTCATTTTTGTGCAGTACATGTATCCATACCTAGTTGCTTGAAATTGGGAAAGAAAGTACACTTATTCAACAACTACATCCCACATATCCATGAACTTGATTTTGTACCATCAAACAGCAGAGATATGGATCATTTTTCTGTCATTGCAAACACTAGAAGCAGCCATCAAACACATCTAACTCAGAAAAAAAACTCATTCTCTCAAGATCACATTTTTGCACTTTTTCCAAAATCTGTCAAAAGTCTCAAAGAGACTAAGCTTTGCCTTGCCTAAAACATCATCCAAACAACATAGTGAGCTCATTCAAACATGGTTTCTCCACCTGTAGAAGCTTCTTGCCCAACTGTTTTTTCCAAGGCTCCATTAATGGCAGAAGCTATTTAGAGCCAGTCCAAGCCATTTCAAGCCAAACATCAATCATCATTCATCATTGGAAGACCTAAGGAGCATCTGTTTCAGGCCCAAAAGACCAAACAACCACCGAATCGACATCTGCTCTCCAATTTGGTAAAATTTCGAACTTCTTCATTTGCAAAACCATGATGCACATTTTGTAGATCACCTTTCCCTGATCACACTGCACTTTGAATGATTGAAAATGGTTGTTTATTTTGAAAGTTATGTTGGATTGAAGTTTGATGTGTGAATTTGTTTTGGCTCGGTTCATCCTCGTTAGTTCGTATTAGGGTAAATTGATCTTGGAATATTGATGAGCATTAAGAGATGAACGTTTTGATATATTTGTTTTTGATTTTGGTTGCAAATTTATTTTTCTGCTGGAGATTACATGAGGAATGCGTGTTACTGCTGTTTTTTTTCTTCTTCTTTCTTTGCCGTTGCCAAGCTGTGGATCCGTGAGGGTCTGCTGTAAATGCTGCATAGTGTTTCTTGAAGAAACACGCTGATTGGTCCAGCGAAGCATCACGCAGGCGCGCCATTGGCTCATGTTTCGCGTTGACCGGGCGTCGACTCTACAAATTAAATGAAACGCTGAGTTTCATACTCAGCAAAGGGGCGTTTTGGTCTTTTGGTTTTTTTAAATATTCATTCCAACAATCATCATTTAATTCATTTTATTTGGCAATATTTATTTCATTTAATTACTCAAACTTTGAAAAATCATAAGTTCCTCATTTTAATTCCAAATTCATTGGGAATTTTTGCATCATGTCCATCTTGATCTCTAGTTTTTTGTCATATATTTTCCAGAATTTTTGCATGGTCGAATTTTAAATGGTGCTAGGGTTTGTGACATGTGACCAATTTTTGTACACTTTGCCAAAACATTTGTGAAATGGTGATACTTTATCCAATGGCTCCCAAATTTTTTGTGCTTAAACTAGACACACTCATGGTGATTTTGGTGTAGAGTTTGTGAATTTATCATTGCTGATTTGTGAGATATGATTTTTTGAATTAGGGTGTGACAATTTGTGTCACACCATTGATGTGCAACTTCATGATTTTTGATACCATGCTTCTTGACCTCCAATTGATCTGATTTTTTGCATGAGCCTACTCTTGTATGTCTAGTTTACATGTGAATTTTTCTTGGAATTATTTGTGGCATTTCCTAATTGTTTGAGATTTTCTCCCCTGTCTAGTCAAATGTTGACTTCTTGTGACACTTGTTCCCATTTCATTTGTGAAATTCTCATACTTTATTAGATGGACTTGAAATTTTACATGAGATAACTAGACATCCTCATCTTTGCCATGGTTTTAGTCCCATTCATTTATCATACACCATCTCTGACTTATGATTTTTCTAAGTTGATGCATGTTTGGTTGACTTCATTGAGCATGTTCAAAATTGCTTTGACTTTCTGATTTTCATTGACTGCCTTCCACTTGTCCAAATGGGATGAAATTTGACATGCTTACCATGCTGTGGGTTGTGATTGATCATGATTTATTTGGTGATTTTTGGAAATGTATAAGATTGCTTTTGATTCAAGTCTTGCTGTTGACTCCTATGAGCTTCTGTTTGCTATACCTTGACCTAATTGGTTCATGAAATGATGATAGTGATTGATATGAATGTGAACCCAATTGGTTTTGTTCCTTGATTGTTTGAACATGATTTTGGATACTTGCCCTTTGCTGTTTTGACTTTCTCATTCTCTTTTGACCCTAGGCTTGTCCTAGTGGTCCTGGTACTCACTTTTGAGCTTCTGTTTTCAGGTTAAACACCAAGTGATCAATGAGATCAATTTCTTTTGATTGAGCTTGCTTAAGTATCATTGTCTAACTTGTTTGTTTTGTAGGTGGCTTGGCTCACATGCCTTAAGCCTTATGCCTTGCACATTCATTTGCTTCAGACTAACTGTTAATGTCTGTTTCTTTTGTTTTGTTTTGAAGTTGCATACTAACATTTGCTTGACTGTTTCAGGTGCTTTTAGTTGCTTTTAGTTCCTTGTGAACTTTGCTTTGCTTTGCTTGTATAAGCAATTTGCATTGAGGTATAACTTCCTAACTTCATGTAGTCTGGAAGACCTGGCCTGTTACTTGGCCAGGCAACTGTCTGAAGTCCTCCTTAAGAGGCGATGTTTGTGGATGTTTAATTTTGTCCTTGCATAGAGTCAAAGTCCTCCTAAGTGAAGAGGCAATTGGCAGAACCCAAGGGATATGCAACCTATCCCCTGCTATTCAGTGTGTCATCTGCTTTGCTCACACCACTGTGTTGATGCATTGTAGATACAAACCCAAGATCTTGTACAATTGTACAGTTGAGTCAGTATCAAATGTGTAGAAGGGTTCCCACTTTCTGAACCCACACATTCTTGTCTTAAGCTCTCCCAGGCCAGGGATAAGAGCTGTGAAGTCTTATCTTCACTCACCTTTCATCTGCTTCACCTTAGTCTCTCAATGGCAAGGTTAAGAGCAACATTTCACCCAGTTCCAGAGGTTTGTTTGTTGAGGTTGATATGACCCCTCGACTAAAACCTAACCCTTGTTTGAGCCACTTGCTTGTGTATAGTGTGTGCTATCTGTGCTTGTAGGATTGTTTGACTTGCTTCCTGTGCAAGTTAGGATTGTTTGACTTGCTTCCTGTGCAAGTTAGGATTGTTTGACTTGCTTCCTGTGCAAGTTAGGATTGTTTGACTTGCTTCCTGTGCAAGTTAGGATTGTTTGGCTTGCTTCCTATGCAAGTTAGGTGTGTGTGTGGCTTGCTTCCTGTGCAAGTTAGGATTGTTTGGCTTGCTTCCTATGCAAGTTAGGTGTGTGTGTGGCTTGCTTCCTGTGCAAGTCATGACTAGGATAGGCTGGCTCCCTGTGCCAGTTAGCTAGAAACCTTAACTTAGGGATGATTTTGCATGATAACATCTAGGCTCGAGTCGTAGTCTCCCTAGTTGTGTCTCCCTCTGTTATCTGGTTAGGCTAGTCCTTTATCCCTCTGTAGGGGAACTACATCGCCCTGATCTTCATACCAGATGAAGTATGTAGGCAGGAGATTGAGCTGATCTCTCCGGGCGCCTTTTCTTTTCTTTTGTGTGTGTGCTTGACAGTTATAGGCTCGAGTCCCCGACTCCCTATTAACTTGTTGTGTTGTTGTGTGCTTGGAAGCTGATGTAAGTCCATCGAGGGGCAGTTAGGTTCCAGTGTGCGTGTGTTTGGTTCGGATGCTGATGTAAGCCCAGCTATTGGCATTCAGGCTCCATGTTTGCCTTCTTGTGTGTGTTTTGGTTCGGATGCTGATGTAAGTCCAGTGATTAGCATTCGGGCTCCACGTCCGCCTTTGCCTGTGTTTGTTTGTGTGCGTGTCAGCCGAGCTACGAATGCTCTGATTCTCCTTCGTCCAAGGAGATACGTATGCATAGGATGCGACATCCTAACGAGCATGTGTCGTTTCCCAGTCCGAACTACTTCGACTCTGATGTCTATGCCTGATAGACTAAGTAGGCCCAGGATGCAACATCCTGCCGAGTCAGTTTCAGTCAGTTTCTGTTGTCTCTTTCAGCCAGTGTGTGTGAGTTTGAGCAGTGTTTAGCAACCAATTTTCCTTCCTTTTGTGCGTGGATCCCGTAGAGTACTACGGATGCGTAGGGGTGCTAATACCTTCCCTTCGCATAACCGACTCCCGAACCCATTCTCTTTGGTCGCGAGACCATGTTCTTTCCTAGGTTTACTCTGAGCGTTTCCTTTCCCTCTTTTGGGATAAATAACGCACGGTGGCGGCTCTGTTGTTCTTGTTTTCCCGCCGGTTTTTCGCGTGATGCGACAGCTGGCGACTCTGCTGGGGATACAGAGAAGTTGACCTCTGCTGGTCCATCTTCCCTGAGCGAGTCTCTCCTAGCGCTCTCTAGGTTAGGGTTTTGGTTGCTGTGTGCTGTGTTTATTTATTGCATTCGTTTGTATATATTTGCGTTTACTGTTTGCATTTATTGTTTGCATTAATGTTTGCATTCATTCATATTCATTTGCTGGCTGTGCTGTGTTTCTCTGTTTGGGGGTGGGAGTTACATGAGGTAAAAGGCCCAATACCCAGGCCATGAGTGAAATCTAGGATACTTAGGAATAGAGTGATTCATGGGAAGCGGGTGGTATTGCGCCACTTAGCGGAACATTGATATCACGAGCAGTTCAGACCCTGGTGGGATATTGTCGTTACATACTTCAGGTGTGTATATGATGGTATTCTGCGAAAGGTTATTTATGCTGCGTTTCTCTTCGACTTTACCCTGGCCTAGATAATACCCGTGAGTGGGGAGGGTTTGATCATTACAGGTACAGTTGCTGATTGGTTGGTGATTTGATTGGTGACTCTTGGTACTGATGGTGACTGTGAATTTTGGGGCATTTATTTCTGGGACGCCAGAGTTCTGTCCGTGGTTTATCAGCGGGTTCCGTTTATTTCGGATCCCCGGGTTGAATTGAGAGCACTTGTTCAGAGGATCTGTTTGTCATCCGTTCAGTGATTGTTCCTGTGAAGATGGTGATGTAATCTCCGGTTCCGTTTATTTTGGAACCCCCCAAGTTGGATTTATGGTGACTTGGTCCCGCAAATTGACTGGTTCAGAAAAGCAGAGGGTCTACAGTTGACTTGATGGCACAAGGGCCTGCATTCATGCATTTGCATCATATCATCTCGCATTCATCTGCATTCAACTCATGTCTGTCCGTACTCAGGGCCCGTTATTTTTAAATTAAAAACCCCGGTTGAGAGACATCCAGATGTTAAAATGTTGTTGATTAAATTTTATCTGTCTCAATAAAACCAGAAAAAAAAAAGAGGACTGAATATTCCTAGTACGGACAGACATTGCATGTGTGAGTCATACTAACCCATTTGCTGTTTTGTAGGTTTCAGTATTCAACCGGTACGCATAGCTCGTCTGTTCAGATAACCTGTTGGGGGTCAACAAATTCAAGCTGATGGATCTTCCCAACGCCGACATCCTTGAACTGAAAGAGATGATGAGGGAGTTGTTCAGTGTTGTGCAAGGACTTGCCTTGGGGCAGAAAGCCATGTCTGAAAGATTGGAAAGGATTGAGAAATGGCTGATAGTGGAGAAAGTTCAGGAGAAGGCTCCGTCCTCCGAAGTGAACAAACCTTCCGGTACTGTAGCAAGGAAATCCTCCGACAGTGGTTCATTCAAGAGGGGAGTTGAGCCAGTTGGTGTGCCTGCAAAGAAAGAACGTAGTAAAGATCGTTATCATCCTTATGCTGCCACTGTAACCACTCCTGTCAGCAATCCACCTGCTCAACAGCAACAACTGCCACCTCAACAGAAGACACCGAGAGCTGAAAGCCAGGTGAAGAAGAAGAAAGAGGATCGTCAGTTTGAGGAACCACCCGTGACTTACGCCCATCTGTTCCAAAGGTTGATGGATCTTGCTTTAGTACGGCCAAGGATATTGATTCCCCTAGAACGGCAGAAGAGGCCACCAAACTATGATGAGAATGCCAAGTGCGAGTTTCACTCTGGGGCACCCGGACACAACATTGAGGGCTGTAGAGCTTTTAAGCATGTCGTCCAGGACATGGTGGACTCCGAGACCATTAACTTGGCCCAGATTATGAAGGGGGATGTCAACCCTGCGCCCAGAAGGGGTCCTGTAAAAGTCAAGATGGTGAAGAAGGCCAAGAAAGGATTGGAGATGACTGAGGAGGATCAGCTAAAGGTTCCAATGGCTGTGGTCCCAAAACCTCTGGAGCAGGATGGAGTTTTCCCTGTTAGTGATAATTCTGGTGCGATCGTCACCATAGAGGGAAGTGTATTGATGAAAGACACGACCCAGAAGATGAAGGAAGTAGAAATGGACGATGTAAGGTGTGGAGCACCCCGTCTGGCAGTTGAAACCGTCCAGGTAGAGAAGGCCCTTGTTGCTGAGAAAGAGAAGAAGTTGTCCATTTCTTCTTATAAGCAAGCTCTGGAAGTGGTGAAGAACAAAGAGGCGCAAGGCTGGGGAAGGATCATTGACATCGTGATAAAAGCAGACATGTTTGGGGTCGGTTATCAGCCGGATTTAGAGTCGTCTAGACCAGACAGAGGATGTCGTCCACTATACGCCTTCGTCAGTGCAGGAATGTTGGATCCTGGTCATGCCCGTTCAGTGGGTGAAGATGTTGACAGCAACCGCGAGCTTGAGGCGTGGATAAAGTCGTGCGTACCAGGCAACTGGAAGGCCTCCAAAAGCATCACCGTCACTCATCCAGGAGTGTAGTATTTCTGTGTTTTAATCTTGTTTGCATGAAAGCCATACGTTTTGCCCGAAGCGTACTGGTCCATTGTAAGGGCCACCTCATGTGTTTCATTTTGCAACATTTTGCATCAGTAATAAATGGATGTTTTTTGTAATTAAAAGTGGCGTTCCCTGTTTTTCACTTTTTGCAGTTTTAAAAAATAAAATAAAAATGGCAATGTTTTATTTTCCTTCCTTTTGATTCGTTTGGTTCCGACCATAAAAGTGATTACCCTCCTGATCTCATCGATAACAATTTGGTTATACCTCTATATGACTTCGACAATCCAAGCTATCATGCCGAAGAAGAAGGCGCAGAAGATTGTGATCAGCTGGAATTAGCCAGGTTGTTGAAACAAGAGGAGAAGGTGATTCAACCGCACGAGAAGCGAGTCAAGTTTGTCATCCCAGGTACCGCCGAGGTCAGAAGGGAAAGTGAAAGTTGAGGCCGCTTCAGAGGCAAGTCGAGAACAGAATGGTAGCCCTGTTAGAAGAGCAGGTTGATACGTATGCCTGATTGTATTTAGATACACCAGGGCGGAATACCAATGTCCTGGGGCACGAGCTACCCTTAAGAGAAGACTGTCCTCCAGTGAAGCGGAAACTGGTGCTGAAAGATGAGAAGGTGTATGGACCACCAAGATGTGAACAGAGCTAATCTGAGGGATGAATTCCCGGTACTTCACAATGAGGTATTGGTTGATTATATGGCTCAGGTCTCAGTGTTTATCTTCATGGATGGCTTCTTGGCCAAAACCAGATTGAATTGTTGCCATATGATATGAAGTAAACCAGGTCCATCACACAAGGGGCACCTTCTTGTTCTAAGTTGACGTCGTTCTGTCACATGAGGCCGGTGCCACGTATCAGAGGTCTACGGTGACTTTGTTTCATGATATGATTCATCGTGAAAGCAAATGCCATGTTGATGACATGATGGCAAAGTCCCAAGCAGAACAGGGGCATCCGGTGGACTTGGGGCAAGTTGGTTGATTGGTTGAGATAACTCACACTGTTGAGCCCGAGTCAGTACACTTAGGGGGTGCTGTTCATCAAGCTACCGAGACTTGTTGTGAGTAAATCAGAAGAATCAAGATTGATCCTACAAAAAAAAAAAAAAAAAAAAAAGGGATAAATTGCAGGAACTTCTGATTCCGATGCTTCCCAGGGGGATGATTGTTAATCTGGTACTCGGCAGCCCTCGAGGGGTCTATGAGGTACGTACTGAGTCAGCATGACTAGTCTTGTCGAAAAGAGTATGCAATTTACCTGAGCAAAAAGTTTATCGACGGTGAAACAATACACTCACTGTTCGAAAAAACTTGATGTACTTTGGCATAGGCTGCTCGCCGACTGAGACAGTGTATGCTGATTCCTACCACTTCGTGGGTATCCAAAATGGATTTGGCTAGGTGTGTTTGAAAAGCTAGTAGCAACCCATGGAAGGTTATCAACCAAGGAAGTTTGAGGTCCCTGATGAGGACATCTCGAGGTACTCAAATCGAAAGATTGAGAGTGACCGATCCCGGAGGAGGGGCCTGGCCCTGAATCCGAACGGATTCAGATGTCTGATGGGGAGGTTAGGGTAAAAGAGGTAGTGCTTCCCGGATAACTTTTAAATGCACCAACGATGGTGACCGAACATAAAGTCTGTATCGTGGGTGTCGAACCTTGGGATGTGCATCTACCTGGGGCAGTGTCTTCCACACAGATGTATGAGAAATCAGAGAACGCTAAATGGATAAGGACTCGGTATGACACATTAAGCCCAACTGAGGAGAGAGGGCTGACAGTTACTTGTCGTGGGGCGTTGTACCCAGTGAATGAAGCGCATTGTTGACTGAGAAGTGTGGCCTCGAGCGTACCACGTGGAGGAATTGGTTGAAAAGGATCCTTCCTTCTCAAGACGATCATAGGGCAAATGGATAAACAGTTATGAGTGTCTCATTCGTGGTCAAGAAGGTTTTCTCAGACCAGACCATGTGGTTGATGATCGCGGATGACGACGATTTTCCATTCCCTGTGAATGCGGACGCAGTTAGAAAATACTTCGTGAAGGAGACCCGCTGGACAAAAAAAAGAATAAAGAGTCCAGGCAAAAATGGGCATCCCGGCGAACCAAGAAAAAAGAGAAAGGTTCGGGCAAAATTTAGGGATACAAAAGAAAAGAACTGTACACCCGGCAAGTTGAAAACCCGCAAGGGCGACTTGGGCAAAAAGGGGTATCCCGGTGGACTGAAACCCGAAAGGGCGGTCCAGGCAAAAGAGGGAATGAAACGAACAACTGCGTCTAGCATGATCATTTGTGCTCATGATGACTTGGCTAATCTCCGACAGAGACCGATCGGAAGCGTCTCGTCCAGAAGACAGAGAGTGCGGAAAGTCTTGAGGACATATGAGGTGTAACTGAGTTGGAACCCGATGAGATCATGGTTTCACATTGCCATTAGGATAGATTTTTTCCTTTTATGCGCAATCACTTCTTTCCAGGGTTTGCTTCCTGTGTGTTGCTCGATTGTGAGCCATCTTTTATTCCAGTAAAATAAAGCGTGTGTTCAGTCAAATAATTTTGTTTTGTTGTCATTACCGTTTTGATTACGAAAACATCCGTTTATGCTGATAAGAATATTTGCATTTTGAAACATAGAGGTCCCTTCTGATGCATGCTTGTGAGATTGAAATCTGGAAATCTTACTTGGAAGTCTGAGTGACCTAAGTGTTGAAACATCAGAACACCTGGGTCATACCTGGGGCACGTTTTTATCTGACGATCTCTTGTGCAGGTGCTGTTAGATATCTTTATTCACTTGCCAGTGGTAATATGGACCTTTTTGACAAGAAATATCTGCAGAGCCCGATCAGGGGCAAGGGATAGATGAACCGTGAAAAGACGGTGAAGGATTACGACGACGGTCCTGAAAAGTTAATCAAGAAGACTCTTCAAAGTCTGATGATTAGAAAGTTTGTATGAATACCAGGAGTTCGATCCCCGTGGAGTACGGACGAGATTGGGAATACAAGATGATGGAGCAGAAAAGTCCAGAAGCGTCTGGAAGTTCGTAAAAGAGGAAAGCCGACACTATGGGTGGACGATGAATGCCGCAGTTCGGCGACTCGACAGGTGTTCCGTGTCTAATAAGCTGTATTTCCCCAGTAGGTGTGAGAGCGTTACCTCCATAACAGATTTGAGATCAGTGTCTCCTCAGCAAACCTGAAGGTTGCCGTATCCCCAGCGGAGTTGTGATTGTTTTCCAAGTCTGAAGTTGTCTTCCCAGCAGAGGTTGTGTTGATGGTTTTTCCCCAACAAAAGTTTGTCTTTCCCCAGCAGGATGGAAGTTGACATGGTTATAGGATCCCCAACACAGTTCCTGGAGTTCCCCGGTGTTGTCTCCGAAGGAGACGTGTGTTTATGCATTCATCATTTAGATAAGCATAGCATATCGCATCATTAGTGCATAGCATTTCCATAATCATGGGGCATTGTGTAAAGCAAGAAAAAACTCATGCATCAACATTGCAAGCATATCCATTAACCCTAGGCCGTGGTGACCAGCCGAGATTGGGTTGTTGGAAAGAGTTTAGCATCGCGCCATTGGATCGACTTCAGAATTGGGTTCATCAGCATGGTTGAGAGGTTGGTGTTTTCCCAACAGGTGATTCCTCAGTCGAGTGGGTATCCCCAGCAGTGTTACTCCCCAATTGTTAGCGTCTTGTCAGCTTGGGTCTTTTTCCTTAAACAGATATGGGTGTGTCTGATCTCTCCATGTAGAGTCTACCCCTTAAGTAGAAAGTGTCAATCTTTTCCTGCCATTTCCCCACTGAGATACATCCTCGTGGATGACGGTTGCTTCCGTTCCCTCCTTAACGGGATGGGTTTTCCCTATTGAGTTCTTTCCTCATTAGGATCAGTCTTGTTTCAGTCTGCCTTTTTGGATCGATCCTAAATTGGCTTTCTGTCGGCTGTCTCCTGTGCTTCCCTGGGGCATAAATGAATAGTCGCTCACTAACCGGCACTCATTCATTTCATCCTCAGCGGAATTTGTGGCTCCTACCTACGAACCGGTAGTTGTAAGTCCTTTCTTTACGGTCTTCTACCCACTACCCGGTGGTTGTAAATCCTTTTTCTCACTCTGTCTCTCAGCAGATCGTTTGTTGGCTCCTACCTACGAACTGGTAGTTGTAAGTCCTATCTTTGTGGTTTTCTGCCTACTAGCTGGTAGTTGTAAAATCCCACTTTCATCCCCTTGTTGGAGTTAACCCTTTGTGTTCATCCTATCGATGACTGGTTACTTTTCCGTGGTTTTCTGCCTACTAACCGGTAGATGTAATCCCCTCTTTGCAGTTATCAGTATCCGGTTCGTGATATTGACATTCTTTCCCCTCTGGATACTTGCCTTGATCAAGCAGTATTGTCCCCAGTGGGTCTTCCCCTTCTTTTTGGATACTTGCTCCGAATAAGCAACTTTATCCTCTTTTGATTGGTCATCTTTTGCATACCTAGTCTGGTACCCAGATGCCTTTCTTTTCGGTCGATTATTCATTTAACAACCTACAACCCGGTTATGGACAATCTTCCATGCGAGTGTATTATCTATGTTTTGACGGCTATAGATAATATGTCTTATGTTTTTTCCGGTATTCAGACCGAAGAAGTTTCCGACGGTCAGGTCGATGTACTTATGATTTTCCGGTATTCAGACCGAAGAAGTTTCCGACGATCAGATCGATGTACTTATGATTTTCTGGTATTCAGACCGAAGGAGTTTCCGACGATCAGGTCGACGTACTCGTGGCACTCAGGCCAATTTTCCGGTATTCAGACCGAAGAAGTTTCCGACGATCAGGTCGATGTACTTATGATTTTCCGGTATTCAGACCGAAGGAGTTTCCGACGATCAGGTCGACGTACTCGTGGCACTCAGGCCAATTTTCCGGTACTCAGACCGAAGAAGTTTCCGACGATCAGGTCGATGTACTTATGATTTTCAGGTATTCAGACCGAAGGAGTTTCCGACGATCAGGTCGACGTACTTGTGTTTTTCCGGTATTCAGACCGAAGGAGTTTCCGACGATCAGGTCGATGTACTTATGTTTTTTCCGGTATTCAGACCGAAGAAGTTTCCGACGATCAGGTCGATGTACTTATGTTTTTCCGGTATTCAGACCGAAGTGGCGTTCAGGCCAATTCCCGATTCTCAGATCGAAGAAGTATTCCTCCTCTCCGTTGGTGTCGATAAACGTCGAGTTTTTCCCAATCATCCGTTGATGATTTGGTTGTGTTCACTCTCCCCAGTAGAGTTTCCTCCTCTCCGTTGGTGTCGATAAACGTCGAGTTTTTCCTATTCGTCCTATGACGTCTAGTTGTACTTGTCCCCACGTGGATTTACCTCTCCGTTGGTCTTGGTAAACGTCGAGTTTTTCCCATTTTGTCCGTTGACGTATGGTTGTATCCCTTCCAGTCATTCATTAACGTCTGGTTACCTCTCCGTCGGTCTTGGTAAACGTCGAGTTTTTCCCATTTCGTCCGTTGACGTATGGTTGTATCCCTTCCAGTCATTCATTAATGTCTGGTTACCTCTCCGTTGGTCTTGGTAAACGTTGAGTTTTTCCTAGTTGTCCGTTGGCATCTAGTTGTGATTTCTTTTCCCATTCATCGTCGTTGCGATGTCTGGATGTGGCCGTACCCTTTGAAAACAAAAACCAAAATATATACCCAGTAATAAAAATCAAATCCCAGTGGACGTTTCCATTGGTGGATCCCTGTATTGTGCAAATTCTACGGTTCTTTGGTATTCAATCCCTGTTTACCCTGAAAGTCTGACAGCCGCTGCTATCATCCGTTCGGGTTCCCAGCTGATTGAATAGGGGCAGCTGTAGCACCTCAAATTTGCACCTATCATTGTACATACATTCTCATATTAGGTCATAGCATAACATGGTCCACTGCATAGCATTGCATTGTCCCATTTGCCTTAAGTGCAAGCCAATCAAGAAATTAGGTCAAACTGGTCAGGAGATCAGTCAGTCAAGCAAGCAAGCACAATTCCCAAGGAGCCAAGGCCCTAGGGTTGGTCCAGCATGTTCACATGACTTGGGGATCCATTTGAAGTGTTTTGGTCAAAGATTGGATGTTCAGAAGTCATCAGTCAATGCACAGTCAGTCAGAAACCCTAAAAAGTCAAACTTGGTCAACTGTGGTTGATTTTATGGTTTTGATGGTTGGAATTGGTTTGAGAGGTCTCATTCATGTCCATATAAGCCTCATGTATCATGTCAAACACCATCATGGAAGAATTTGAAGCCAGATCAGAAATTTCCAAAAATGGAAACTGGACCTGTAACTGAAACCTGCCCAAAATGGAAAGTCTTGATCCTCAAACTTACATCATGATACAAGCTTCAAATGAATTTTTGCCCAACATGAAAGTTGAAGATCTTGTTCTCCCATTTCCAAAAAGTCCAAGAACACTCAATTCCCATGTATGGTTGGCAAGTTATGATCGAATCGATTTCAGAAATGTTTGAACTTCAAAAGGCCATATCTCTCAAACCATTTGGCCAATTTTGGTGGGGTTTTTTCCTACAAGTCACATTTGATCCCCTCTTTCCAAAAATGTAACTTTCATGTGCCAAAACATCACCATGCAAAATGGCATTTTTGAACTTGCCTTAATTAATTTCAAGTGAGTGGAATTTTGACTTTTCAAAATAAACCTTTTCCATCATTTTTGCCATTGGGAATTGATCTGAAAATGCATTTGAGACATGTTGCAAAGTCATTTTTGTGCAGTACATGTATCCATACCTAGTTGCTTGAAATTGGGAAAGAAAGTACACTTATTCAACAACTACATCCCACATATCCATGAACTTGATTTTGTACCATCAAACAGCAGAGATATGGATCATTTTTCTGTCATTGCAAACACTAGAAGCAGCCATCAAACACATCTAACTCAGAAAAAAAACTCATTCTCTCAAGATCACATTTTTGCACTTTTTCCAAAATCTGTCAAAAGTCTCAAAGAGACTAAGCTTTGCCTTGCCTAAAACATCATCCAAACAACATAGTGAGCTCATTCAAACATGGTTTCTCCACCTGTAGAAGCTTCTTGCCCAACTGTTTTTTCCAAGGCTCCATTAATGGCAGAAGCTATTTAGAGCCAGACCAAGCCATTTCAAGCCAAACATCAATCATCATTCATCATTGGAAGACCTAAGGAGCATCTGTTTCAGGCCCAAAAGACCAAACAACCACCGAATCGACATCTGCTCTCCAATTTGGTAAAATTTCGAACTTCTTCATTTGCAAAACCATGATGCACACTTTGTAGATCACCTTTCCCTGATCACACTGCACTTTGAATGATTGAAAATGGTTATTTATTTTGAAAGTTATGTTGGATTGAAGTTTGATGTGTGAATTTGTTTTGGCTCGGTTCATCCTCGTTAGTTCGTATTAGGGTAAATTGATCTTGGAATATTGATGAGCATTAAGAGATGAACGTTTTGATATATTTGTTTTTGATTTTGGTTGCAAATTTATTTTTCTGCTGGAGATTACATGAGGAATGCGTGTTACTGCTGTTTTTTTTTCTTCTTCTTTCTTTGCCGTTGCCAAGCTGTGGATCCGTGAGGGTCTGCTGTAAATGTTGCATAGTGTTTCTTGAAGAAACACGCTGATTGGTCCAGCGAAGCATCACGCAGGCGCGCCATTGGCTCATGTTTCGCGTTGACCGGGCGTTGACTCTACAAATAAAATGAAACGCTGAGTTTCATACTCAGCAAAGGGGCGTTTTGGTCTTTTGGTTTTTTTAAATATTCATTCCAACAATCATCATTTAATTCATTTTATTTGGCAATATTTATTTCATTTAATTACTCAAACTTTGAAAAATCATAAGTTCCTCATTTTAATTCCAAATTCATTGGGAATTTTTGCATCATGTCCATCTTGATCTCTAGTTTTTTGTCATATATTTTCCAGAATTTTTGCATGGTCGAATTTTAAATGGTGCTAGGGTTTGTGACATGTGACCAATTTTTGTACACTTTGCCAAAACATTTGTGAAATGGTGATACTTTATCCAATGGCTCCCAAATTTTTTGTGCTTAAACTAGACACACTCATGGTGATTTTGGTGTAGAGTTTGTGAATTTATCATTGCTGGTTTGTGAGATATGATTTTTTGAATTAGGGTGTGACAATTTGTGTCACACCATTGATGTGCAACTTCATGATTTTTGATACCATGCTTCTTGACCTCCAATTAATCTGATTTTTTGCATGAACCTACTCTTGTATGTCTAGTTTACATGTGAATTTTTCTTGGAATTATTTGTGGCATTTCCTAATTGTTTGAGATTTTCTCCCCTGTCTAGTCAAATGTTGACTTCTTGTGACACTTGTTCCCATTTCATTTGTGAAATTCTCATACTTTATTAGATGGACTTGAAATTTTACATGAGATAACTAGACATCCTCATCTTTGCCATGGTTTTAGTCCCATTCATTTATCATACACCATCTCTGACTTATGATTTTTCTAAGTTGATGCATGTTTGGTTGACTTCATTGAGCATGTTCAAAATTGCTTTGACTTTCTGATTTTCATTGACTGCCTTCCACTTGTCCAAATGGGATGAAATTTGACATGCTTACCATGCTGTGGGTTGTGATTGATCATGATTTATTTGGTGATTTTTGGAAATGTATAAGATTGCTTTTGATTCAAGTCTTGCTGTTGACTCCTATGAGCTTCTGTTTGCTATACCTTGACCTAATTGGTTCATGAAATGATGATAGTGATTGATATGAATGTGAACCCAATTGGTTTTGTTCCTTGATTGTTTGAACATGATTTTGGATACTTGCCCTTTGCTGTTTTGACTTTCTCATTCTCTTTTGACCCTAGGCTTGTCCTAGTGGTCCTGGTACTCACTTTTGAGCTTCTGTTTTCAGGTTAAACACCAAGTGATCAATGAGATCAATTTCTTTTGATTGAGCTTGCTTAAGTATCATTGTCTAACTTGTTTGTTTTGTAGGTGGCTTGGCTCACATGCCTTAAGCCTTATGCCTTGCACATTCATTTGCTTCAGACTAACTGTTAATGTCTGTTTCTTTTGTTTTGTTTTGAAGTTGCATACTAACATTTGCTTGACTGTTTCAGGTGCTTTTAGTTGCTTTTAGTTCCTTGTGAACTTTGCTTTGCTTTGCTTGTATAAGCAATTTGCATTGAGGTATAACTTCCTAACTTCATGTAGTCTGGAAGACCTGGCCTGTTACTTGGCCAGGCAACTGTCTGAAGTCCTCCTTAAGAGGCGATGTTTGTGGATGTTTAATTTTGTCCTTGCATAGAGTCAAAGTCCTCCTAAGTGAAGAGGCAATTGGCAGAACCCAAGGGATATGCAACCTATCCCCTGCTATTCAGTGTGTCATCTGCTTTGCTCACACCACTGTGTTGATGCATTGTAGATACAAACCCAAGATCTTGTACAATTGTACAGTTGAGTCAGTATCAAATGTGTAGAAGGGTTCCCACTTTCTGAACCCACACATTCTTGTCTTAAGCTCTCCCAGGCCAGGGATAAGAGCTGTGAAGTCTTATCTTCACTCACCTTTCATCTGCTTCACCTTAGTCTCTCAATGGCAAGGTTAAGAGCAACATTTCACCCAGTTCCAGAGGTTTGTTTGTTGAGGTTGATATGACCCCTCGACTAAAACCTAACCCTTGTTTGAGCCACTTGCTTGTGTATAGTGTGTGCTATCTGTGCTTGTAGGATTGTTTGACTTGCTTCCTGTGCAAGTTAGGATTGTTTGACTTGCTTCCTGTGCAAGTTAGGATTGTTTGACTTGCTTCCTGTGCAAGTTAGGATTGTTTGACTTGCTTCCTGTGCAAGTTAGGATTGTTTGGCTTGCTTCCTATGCAAGTTAGGTGTGTGTGTGGCTTGCTTCCTGTGCAAGTCATGACTAGGATAGGCTGGCTCCCTGTGCCAGTTAGCTAGAAACCTTAACTTAGGGATGATTTTGCATGATAACATCTAGGCTCGAGTCGTAGTCTCCCTAGTTGTGTCTCCCTCTGTTATCTGGTTAGGCTAGTCCTTTATCCCTCTGTAGGGGAACTACATCGCCCTGATCTTCATACCAGATGAAGTATGTAGGCAGGAGATTGAGCTGATCTCTCCGGGCGCCTTTTCTTTTCTTTTGTGTGTGTGCTTGACAGTTATAGGCTCGAGTCCCCGACTCCCTATTAACTTGTTGTGTTGTTGTGTGCTTGGAAGCTGATGTAAGTCCATCGAGGGGCAGTTAGGTTCCAGTGTGCGTGTGTTTGGTTCGGATGCTTATGTAAGCCCAGCTATTGGCATTCAGGCTCCATGTTTGCCTTCTTGTGTGTGTTTTGGTTCGGATGCTGATGTAAGTCCAGTGATTGGCATTCGGGCTCCACGTCCGCCTTTGCCTGTGTTTGTTTGTGTGCGTGTCAGCCGAGCTACAAATGCTCTGATTCTCCTTCGTCCAAGGAGATACCTATGCATAGGATGCGACATCCTAGCGAGCATGTGTCGTTTCCCAGTCCGAACTACTTCGACTCTGATGTCTATGCCTGATAGACTAAGTAGGCCCAGGATGCAACATCCTGCCGAGTCAGTTTCAGTCAGTTTCTGTTGTCTCTTTCAGCCAGTGTGTGTGAGTTTGAGCAGTGTTTAGCAACCAATTTTCCTTCCTTTTGTGCGTGGATCCCGTAGAGTACTACGGATGCGTAGGGGTGCTAATACCTTCCCTTCGCATAACCGACTCCCGAACCCATTCTCTTTGGTCGCGAGACCATGTTCTTTCCTAGGTTTACTCTGAGCGTTTCCTTTCCCTCTTTTGGGATAAATAACGCACGGTGGCGGCTCTGTTATTCTTGTTTTCCCGCCGGTTTTTCGCGTGATGCGACATAAGGAAAGCTCTATATGGATTGAAGCAAGCACCTAAGGCTTGGTATGAAAGGTTAACTGAGTTTCTTGTCAACAATGGCTACAGGAAAGGGGGAATAGAAAATACCTTGTTTGTTAAAGAAGAACATGGTAAACTAATGATAGCTCAAATATATGTTGTTGACATTATGTTTGGAGGGATGTCAAACCAGATGATCCAACACTTTGTCAAGAAAATGAAATTTGAATTTGAGATAAGTCTTATAGGTGAATTAACTTGTTTTATTGGTCTCCAAGTTAAACAAACGGATGATACTATCTTCATTTCTCAAAGCAAGTATGCTAAGAATATAGTGAAAAAGTTTGGCCTATAAAATGCTAGTCACAAAAGGACACCTACAGCAACACACTTAAAATTAACTAAAGATGAAAAAGGTGTTGATGTGGATCAAAGTTTGTACATGAGTATGATTGGCAGTCTTTTGTATCTCACTGCTAGTAGACCAGACATCACTTTTGTTGTAGGAGTATGTGCTAGATATCAGGTTGAGCCTAAAATTAGTCACATTACTAAAGTGAAAAGGATCTTGAAATACATCAACGGTACTAATGAGTATGGCATGTTGTATTCTCATAACACTAATTCCATGCATGTTGGGTATTGTGATGTAGACTAGGCAAATAGTGATGATGATAGAAAAAGCACTTCTGAAGGATGTTTCTTCTTGGGAAACAATCTTATCTCTTGGTTCAACAAGAAGAAAAACGGTGTGTCCTTGTCTACATCTAAGGTTGAGTATATTGCAGCAGGAAGCAGTTGCTCTCAATTGGTTTGGATGAAACAAATGCTAAAGGAATATAATGTCAAACAGGATGTCATGACATTATATTATGACAATCCGAGTGCAATCAATATATCCAAGAATCCCATTCAACATAGCAGGACAAAGCACATTGACATTTGTCACCATTTTATTAGGGATCTTATTTAGGACAAAACCGTTACTTCTGAGCATGTGGCCACCGAGAAGCAACAGGGAGATATATTTACTAAGGTTTTGGATGAAAATCAGTTTGAGAAGTTAAGGGGCGAATTGGGATTTTTCACTTTTGAGGAGTTATAGTAATTAAAGGTTTGGAGGCATGCAACTGCTACTTTCTCTTCCCTTCATTTAGTGGTGCACAATATTTCAGGGAAATCATTACAAACTTCCCATAACTTACTTCCAACACACCATCAACTCTCGATTATCTACATCATCGATGTCATTCTCTCTAAACTCATAAAATTGTTCAATAGTGCTCTTACTTATTCTCGTCTCCCAACATCCTCTCATACCATCAATCTCAACATAAAGTTTGTGGAAGATCAAGAATCCAAGATGTCTAAAGCCTAAGACTTAACACTCAACAAAAGTTCCAAAGATCAATCGGCCCTAACACCGTCAAGGGCTAGGGTTACACATGCAAATGCCAAAAAGTGTTCTTCAGATGTTATCGTCGATGCCACTCTCATCTTTGTTGTTCTAGGCCATGTTCCAACAAAAAGAGGGACTAAAACACCTGCTGCAAAAAGGGATAAGACTTCAAATGTAAGTGAATCCTCTACTCCCTTTGTGTCAGTTAAAAAAACCCTAGTAAGGTTAGGAACGTTGAATCTTTTGTTGCTGACAAGAAACCCCTTACTATGACAAGTTTGTATCTTGAACCTATCAAAACCCCTACTGTTGGACCAGATGTTTTTACCTCTGATAAATGTCTTATCATCACGAATGTTGTGGGTAGTGTTGGAACATTTGAAAAATCTACCTCTGAAACTGTAAGTCTAGATAACCATAAAGCTGAAAACACCTTAGGTTAATCTAGTTTGAATGTTGATGTTAATGACATTGTTGATAAAAGTATTCATATGAAACTCTCTAAAACTCTGGTTGCTGACCCTGAGTCTGGTGTTGTGTCGGATGTTGCAATATCCTTTTTTCAACCTGATCATCCTGTCGAAACCACTCAAGAAAACTCTCATGGTGAGTCTGGCAATGAGTTTGTTCCTTTTGAGTCTCCTGAAAAACCTCAAAAGGATGTGTCTGATAAGAACTCCCAAGAGGATGTGTCTGAAGCTGAATCAGTTGGTGGTGAGAAAGATGATTCTGATGATGAAAGTATGTCTATTGAAGGCGGGAAATCTTTGTCTGAAAAAGAAGAGAAAGAAGAAAGTGTTGGTGTG
This sequence comes from Lathyrus oleraceus, assembly GCF_024323335.1. Lineage (NCBI taxonomy): Eukaryota > Viridiplantae > Streptophyta > Magnoliopsida > Fabales > Fabaceae > Lathyrus > Lathyrus oleraceus. Next base: position 50,715,631 of record NC_066582.1, read on the forward strand.
AAGAAGTATTAGTCTACTGAGATTATCAATGTAGATGATATAGATTCTGATGATGAGCCTATAGGTAAGAAATTGGCTCCTGGTATTTATAAAAGATTAAATAAAAGGAAATGGAAGGTTGTTGTGTCTACAAGCAAGCCTTCTAAGGTATCCAAGAAAAGTGCTAGTGTCGGACCTACAAAAGGATGAAGCAAAGTTCTGACTCCTGCTACCAAGAAAAGGTCTGTGAAAAGGAAGGAAGTTCCCTCAAGTGAGTCTGAGTATGATGTTGAACAAAATGTTCAAGACATCATGCCTTCAGCTAAGAAGGGAGTTGTTGGGGAAAAAATTCCGGCAAAGGTGCCTAAAGTTCCCATTGACAACATTTATTTTCATTCTGTGGAAAATGTTGAAAAATGGAACTAAAACTAAGTTTTATTTTGGGTCCTATATGTTTGAGCAAACCATGAAGCATTCCAATTATTTTACTGTGAAGATGCCCATTGCAATCCCCTCTCTGATTTGTGGTATAATTCTCACTCAACACCCTTATATTTTTGTCAGCTCTGATGCTCCAAGTAAGAGGGAATCTGCTATATCTTTTCACTATTGACTGTTTACAGGGACACATGTCCCAGACTTTGTTGTGACATATGGGAAAGATTATTCTAGCTCAACTTCAAGGGAAGGAATCACTACTGAGCTGAAGTATACCTGCAAAGCTTTATATGAGACCATCAAGTCTTGTTCTAAGAAGAAAATCAGACTTTAGAGCCTGATCAAAGCCTTGTCTGAGGAGGTTGTTGATGCAAACTTGGATGGTGATGAGGAAGAGGGAAATAAGGATGAAGGAAATGCTGATGATGGTGAAAAAGATGAGGAAACAGATGGCAGTTCTGACATCTGATGTGTTCTGATTCTTTTTGTATCTTTTTTCTTTTGTGGGCTATGCCAAGGATATTTGTGCACCTTGAGTGCATATGGTCTATAACTTATAACTCTATATGTTCTGCTACTACTGTTTTTTTTGTTGGTCCTGATAAATGCATTGTTATTTTGTCAAGATTATGGCTAAAAAGGAGGAGGAGTTTGGTAGATTTCATTATTTGTCATTTTTCCCTTAAGGGGGAGTACTACTTGTGGGGGAGTAGTATTTGGTTCTTATCTACAATTTAGGGGGGAACATGTTTTCTCTTTTCTAGCTTGATGATGCCATGATAATGTAATGCTAGTTTGTGTGCTTGATGTATGGTTGCATGAGGGGTCATACCCGATGTCTTGACATCCTGTCTGTGAGAGTATCTTTCGCTGATGAAGGTTCTTTTTGTGAGAGTTTATTTCTCTCTGTTTTTGTGCTCTATGAGGTTAGCTTTAATCCTTTTTTGCTGTGTATGTCTCTGATATGTCTTAGTGAAGCTTTACCTTCTTTTAAGATGAATCGTTTAGTTAAAATGATAAAGAGTTGGTTATTGTATCCCTCATGTTCTTGGGTGTTTGTGCAAGTTTATTAGTATTTGCAAGATGTGTTATGCAAAGGTTATTTTAGACAAAATTTGACAAAGGAGGAGATTGTTAGGTTGGTTGTGTTGTGATTGGTCGGATTTTGTTAAAACAAGTGTTCTAGCAAGATATTGGACAAGATATCTTGGCATGTTGGTACGGCGTCGTAGCGTGCCTTGTTTCACATTCTTGGAAGATTTGTTTCAAGCGTGAGATCTCAGAAGATTCGTTTCAAGCGTGAGATCTCTGAAGATATGTTTCAAGCGTACAACAAAGGACGGTTCAAGATTTGCAATTTTTCCTAGAATGAATGTCAAAACATTTAAGGAAACATTATATTCTCTTCCGTAAATTATGATGAAGATCATATCAGATCAGTTGTATGGTTAGCCCGATTTGTTCATCAAGCCCGTACTCTTCTCAACCTATTTAAAGGAAGACTATAAACCTAAGAATGTGCGGACTAGTGTGATAGTGAGAATTAGGGTTTAGTCTGTTCGGTATTGTTTGTGAGCCTCTCTTGCATCATCTTGATGCTAGAGCTGGACTGATAGTTGAGTTGTATTTGTGAATCACTTGTAAGCTTTTAAGAAAGACTGGATTTTGTTTGTTAGAGTGTGTCTCCTCTTTGATTTTTAACTTGTTAGTTTGCATTGTGTGCTTTGAGAGGAGGTGAGAGAGGTATCATATCTAGGGGAGTCTTAGATAGAATTATCACGGATAGTGATTAGGTGCAAAGTCTGTAAATCGTAGGTTCTTTACATAGGACTTCAAACTAATACTACTATAGTGGATTTCCTTCCTGGTTTAGATGCCTCTAGATGTAGGTGATGTTGCACCAAATTGGGTTAACAAATACCGTGTGTTATTTATCCACTACAATTTACTTTAAGTTGGTTATTATTGTTTGTGTCGTTAAGATGTCTAAACATTGACTTTGACATCCTAGTGTTTTGACATTGTATACGACATTTGGTCTTTATGAGCCAGAATTTCAACACTTGATATACAATTAGAGGTGTATAAATAATACAACATAATAAGACTCTTTGAAAACTTAAGGATTTCTAAGATATACAAGGATAAGAAATCCTAAGTATAGCTTGTGATGTTATGTTGACATAGTAACTTCTCTTTTAGTGTCAATTAGTGTATTTTTATTTAAGTCTTTTAGCTCCTTAAATAGAGAAGAAAAATAGTCGTTGAAGATGTAGCACAGTATAGTCCTTTGACAAGCTTCAAAAGAAACGTTGGGATGTTTCACCAAATTGTCAGGTTAGGTGAAGGCTAGTTTGAAAACCCTTTGCTACAAAAGGAATTAGCAGTTGTATTCCAGCATACTCTATGAAGAAGATGGAGATTAGGTCCTTATGTGACAAAGTATGTTCAGAGATGAACAGTTACCTATCAAGGTCACCTTGGTCCTTACACTTTGACTGACTCAAGTTCTAATCATCAGAACCAGACTTCTCCAAAGTCTGGTGTTCAGAGGTTGACTATGCTAGACTCTAATCTTCGGACGTTGACCTCTTTAAAAGTTGAATTCTTTAGAGTCTGATCTTTAGCTTTTGATCCATCAGATTTTAGTCTTTAAGCTTCTCTTTGAATGTTCATAGTCAGAACCAATACTTGGATTCTATATGAAATTTTAGTCTACGATCCTGTGCACTTGAACAAATATTAGTATACCCAATTGTTTTTTAAATACTTTGTTATCATCAAAACCTAAGGGATATGGGATAAAACAATTTTGTTCCAATAGAGTTGGTTCAAGTTTGTTTGGTCCAAGATGATATTGAAGTTGTTTTGAAAGAAATATTTGATTTTAAGAAACTTGTTGACCAATATGTCTGGAATATGTTTTGTGACAATCTGATTCTCCTCATACTTTATTCAAGATTTTGTTCGGTTTTAATTTTTTCCAGAAGTTTGTCAAGAATGTGTTCAGAAGATTAATTATAAATCAAATCAGTTTGGAAAAATATTTTATTAAATCATAATCAACAACGGTTAAAAAAGATTTAATTGGATATGTTTTAATTTAAATTTTTGGATTTGATTAAAGAAGATTTGTTTGGATTTGCATTGAAGAAAATTTTTCTTTAAAATATGCTTTGAACAATGATTTTGTTCAGATTTATTTTATCTAATTGTGCTGAAATTGATATGAAACGATATCGATTGAAGAATTAATTAAACAAATATTTCATGAAGAGATTTAATTGAATTTGTTTTAATTACAAGATTTGAATTTGCACTTAATGAAAAAATCTACAATCTCTATTAAGGATGATTTAAAGTGTGGTTCAGTTTTTGAAAGAGTTTGTGTTCTGAAACCTTTACTTGAAAAGGTTGGAATTCTTATTCATGTCAAGTAAAGACAGTATTGGAATTATTTAATGAAAATTCACACTTTGTTGTTCGCGGAAACCAAGATGTTGAGCATAATGTCTCAGACATTCTGTCTAAAGAGGTCACGGGTTGTTTGCTTAGAGCACAAGATAAGTTAAAGTATATTTCTTTCTTTCAAGATTTGTTTTTTTCTGTTATATCAGAGATATAAATGTGTTAGAGGGTGTTTAGTTTTGGAAAAGATCTGTTTTTAGTAAGATTGTGTTTGGAGTTCTAATTTTTTCAATATTTGTATCAATCAAAGATCTCAATCTTCATAATAAAAATTTGATTGATTATGCGTATTTTTGGAAGATATGATCTAAATCAAATGCAGTAAGATGAAAGTTATAATATCAAGAGATACAGATGATCAATCAAGATTGACAATCAACCATTATTAAAGATTGACCCCTTGCCCTTTTTAGGCTCCAACCAAATTCATTACCTAAATCTTGATGAAATTTTGGAGTTGGACTTTTGCGGCTATTTAAGGAGTTCATCTCCTTTGTGAAGACTTAGAACTTTAGAGAAAATATCTACTTTATAAGAGAGGTTTATTTGAGTCTTGTAGTTATTGTGAAACTTTATTTGCTAGTATCATTCCTATATTAAGGAATATAGTTGGTTTTGAGTTGTAATTTTGTTTCATTATTTGTATACTTTTTTTAATTTTTCAAAAATTTGGGAGAGTGTTTGAGTGAAAGTTAGAGGTGTCTCATATTCAGGAGGAGTTTTGTTCGATTCACGGGTAGTATTAGGAAAGTGGTATCAGTAGGGCTCAACTAAGATTATTTTTTACTTATGACTATTAAGAGTGAGAAAACTTTACCCCGTACCCCTACAATTGTACCCACACCCCTACATTTAAATTTTTTTGACCAAAATACCCTCATATAAATAGGGTATATTTTTCATTTCTAAATTTTTTTACCATTTTCGTCTGAAGACTTCCGGAAAACAAAATTTTTCATTTTTTGGCATTGTAAACCGGAACACTCAGAGTAAGTCTTCCGGTTCATGTAATGTATACCGGAACACATGTCTAAAGTCTTCCGGTTTGTTGCCTTTAGGGGGCACTGAACCGGAAGTCTTTTAGAAAGTCTTCTGGTTTGGTTTGTTGTATACCAGAAGTCTTTCTTAAAGACTTCCGGTTTGGATGATCTAAACCGGAACTTTTTTAAAAAGTGTTCCGGTAGTCATCCTTTTTTTTATTCACCGGAACTTTTCTTTGAAGTGTTCCGGTACGTAATTTTTTTTTTTAATTTTTTTTTAAAAAAAAATTTTGCAGTGGTTCGAAGACGAGGTGCAGATGGTAGGATTCCAGTCCGCACGTTAGACCGGGGCGCATCTTCATCTGCAGCTGAGTCGGCTGGATATCCAGGAGGGTCGTACGATACGTCTCTTTTGGTGAAGTACGAGCATCATGTTGCTCGACATTTATGGTTCGGTGAGGTAAGTAAACGGGATATATTTGAAAATGAATAATAGTTGAATATTTTATATTGTGTTTTCTAATATGTGTTTTAATTGTTTTTAGGAAAGAGGTCCAAAGAAAGAGTTGAAGGTTGCTGGACATGGATTGAAGTTGACTTCTAGGGTTCCATTGGCTCTTCCACCATAGATGGAGAGTTGGGTATCTAGATCTAGTTTATCTTCACTTCAGAGAACCAGTCTGAACAAGATAGACACAAATCTTGTCTCTGCATTTATGGAAAGATGACATCTAGAGACATCTCCATTTCACATGCCGTTTGGTGAAATGAACATTACTTTGGATGATGTCTCATGTCTGCTTCAATTGCCCATCAGGGGTATCTTCTGGAGTCCTCAGGATGTGACGGAAGAGGTAGCTGTTGAACTTGCTGTTGACTACCTAGGAGTGTCACAGGGTGAGGCACAGTCACATGTTCGTAGCTGTAGGGATTCGTATTACCAGTTGGAGTGGGTATACGATTTATTCGTACAACATAGAGTTGCTTCCAGTTGGGCATATGCGACCAGAGCATATCTATTGATGTTGGTGGGTTCCACCATATTTGCCGATAAGACCTTTACACTTGTAGAGGCACAACTTCATAAAAACTCTTTTGAGAAGAAGCTCTGATGTTTCCCAGTTGTAACCTCAAGTTGTTATTCATGGCTTCCCAACATTTGACCATGTCACCTATACTGTTTCCTAACATCTGCTTTAACTTCCAATGAGCATATTCAACCCTAAAAATGTTGAAAATAACACATAAAAAATACATAGAAATAATATCACATATAAAAATAACACATACAAAATTATAAGACGTACCGATTAGTCGTTGTGTTACCCAAATGTAGCACTCGATTAATCCATGCTCCAACAAATCTATGCCTATGTGGAGTCAACCATGTGTCTTTCACATAATTAATAAATCCACTATAATCAACACATGCTTGCTCAAGTTGATGCAACCGTTGACCATACTCAACCTCATCACTAGCCCAGACAACTTCCATCCATAATGTGTCTATCGTCTTTTTCAGGTCATTCACCACATGTTGTTTGCATTTGGCATCAACGTTTTTGTTAATGTGAAATCTACATAGCAAATTAATCGACCTGGGAAACACAATTTCAATTGCTTTCATCAAAGCAAGATCTCTATCTGTCAAAATCACTTGCGGACACATGTCTTTCTTCACAAACAACTCTTTTAATTTCTCCAATACCCAACAAAAATTCTCTGTTTGCTCAGACTCCATATACGCAAATGCAACGGCAAAAGTCAACTCGGTCGATGTCATGCCAACAATTTCAAACAAAGGTTGTCTATATTTGTTTGTCTTGTAGGTGTTATCCATAACTAACACAATCGGAAAAATATTCAACAACTTAAATGAATCAGGATGTGCCCAAAATATCTCTCTCACCACTTCTGAGTCATCCTTTTTTCTACTCCAATAGACATAGCCTGCATCCTAAATAAGCTTAAACAGATGTTGTATCTCACTCCTAGGACCTCTTATCTCTTTTTGTATCACACTCTTATGCTTGTATACTTGCGTAATCCGAGTGACATTCTCAGGATATCGGTCTTGCAAGGAAAGCAATATGTGTCTAGGTGGTACATGTCTCTTTGTCAAATCAGCGACGTGTTGCTTCTCATATGTGGTCAACCTACCAATAAACGCATGACCTTCTAATCTATCAGGTAAACCATGATTATGTAACCCACATTTTACATCAATCTTCCAACCAGATCCATCTTTCGCCGGAGTCGACCTGATTTTAAATGGGCATCCACATTTCTTGGACGCACTTTGGGTATCACTATCAATACTCTTGTGTTTCCCACCTTTATCACAACCAAATATTAATTTGTTACTTCTCCCTCTCTCCCCCGTTTCAGTATCTGAACGACTGATAATAACAGTTACTTTATTATCGATTCCAACCTCTTTAATCCATCTGATAACCTCTTCTCGTGTACCAAATCTTTCCATCGTTATAAACGCATTAGTACTATCTACGCATATTTGGGGAAGATTTTCCATTCCTGCACAATAAAAAACAGATTAAAAAAATTAAAAAAAGAAAAGCAAACCGGAACACTTCTTGAAAGAGTTCCGGAACACATATTACACAAACCGAAACTCTTCTCCAAAGAGTTCCGGTATGTGTAAATTTGTTTACCGGAACTCTTCTCCAAAGAGTTCCGGTATGTGTAAATTTGTTTACCGGAACTCTTTCAAGAAGTGTTCCGGTTTGTAAATTTTTTCTGATTGAACCGGAACTCTTTCGTGAAGTCTTCCGGTTCATTGTTTTGTGTGTTCCGAAAGTCATTTTTGAAGTCTTTCGGTTTGGGAAAAATACATATCGGAAGTCTTTTTGCAGGAGTTCCGGTGCGAGGGGTGTGAAACGTGTAATTTCTGAAATTTTCAACTTAATGGTAAAAATGAAATGGTAAATTGGTTAAAACCAATTAAGGGTAGAATGAGAATTTTTAAAATTTTGTAGGGGTATGAGGCTAACTATAGGGGTACAAGATAAAAATTTCTAAGAGTGAATATTTTTTCATTGGGTTAACGTCCTCCAGACGTAAGTGATTTTGCACCGAATTGAGTTACTAATTCTTGTGTTATTTATATTTATTTTTTATTTTGGCATATTTCTATTAGACGAACATAATTTCACAAAAGAAGCTTCATATCAACATTCCTTTCACTGAAGCTCTATCTCAGATGCCCTCATATGTCAAGTTATAGGTTAACGTAGTTCGACTAATGTTGTCTACCTCTACAACTATATATATATATATATATATATATATATATATATATATATATATATATATATATATATTATATATATATATATATATATATATATATATATATATATATATATATATATATATATATATATATATATATATCATAATCAAGTGACATTAAGGTGTCAAACTTAATAATATGACACATCTGATAACTCTTTAACACATATCTGCATACTAAAATCCATAGTTGGATTGAAATGTATTATCATATAGATCATCTTTATAAAATTTAACATGAATCAAAAATCATTTGATATGTTAAAAAGAATGATCAAAGTTAACGGTTTTGTTAAAATTTTGTAAGATGTTAATTTTTATGCATCTCGTTAACATATCAAATGATTTTTTATTGATGTTAAATTTAATATAGATGATCTATATGATAATAGCTTTCAATCAAACGATATATTTTATTATACAGATGTGCGGTGAAGAGTTATCAAAAGTATCAAATTACTAAGTTTGACAATTTAGTGTTAGTTGATCAATATTTTTACACCACTTTCTTACACCTACACCATAAATAATACATTTTAATTTTTTATTATTAAATTCTCTCTCCTATTACACCTATATTATCTTTTCTTTACATTTTAATAGATATAAATGTATTTAAAATATTATAGTAATAAATATTTTTTATAAAAATATAAAAACTATTATTATTATTTTTAAAATTAATATGATTAATCAATTTTATATTTTTATTAACTAATATTTTAGATTTTATTAACCAACTTTGTTTTATTATAAAAAAATATTTTTAATATTTGAATGTTTATTAACCACTTTCATCACTCTATTAACCAACTTTTTATATTTTATTAACCAATTTTATTTTTCATTAAAAATTATTTTAAATAGTTGGGTGTTAAGTAACCAGTTTCATCACGTCATTAACCAATTTTTTATATTTTATTAACCGACTTCATTTCTCTATTTAAAATTATAGTTCACGAATACTATTCACAGGATACTGTTCATAACATTGTTCATAAAATATATATTTTTATTAAAAAAACATTGTTCACTGTATAAAGTGGATGTAGGAATAGCATATGTTAAACGTTACTACTAGGAGAACCGTAAGTTGGTAACGATTGTTGAAGAAAGTAACCATGTAGTTGGCATGTGATGAGAAGGTGGTAACGAAGAAGTAAGGAATATAGTTACATCACAATGGTCGATCTTGTGTTAGTCAATGAACATATGATTGTTCTGTGTCCTTTTAGCGTCAGTTCGTTGCAGAGATCACCATATGAACTAAACGACTATACTATATCATTGCCAACTAAATAATTCACCGTTCCAATTCATGAGTTGTCTATTTCAAACTGCATGCTGCTCCAATCACAGACTGCTTTAAAGACAAACACTCTGCAAATATATTCTGTTTCTTGTGTCTAGTATGTCTACTATATGTGGCTCTGCATGCATAACTAAAATTCTTTTTTCTATAGTTGTGGCATCTAGCCTGTAATTATTATTTTTCCTTTTAGTTTTAAGTACTAAAAACCAGTAGAGGGGTATCAAAATGAAAAGAAATTGGTAAAAAAAAAAAAAAAAAAATTCAAATGCTTACTTGATCGTTTCATACTAGTAAAAGTAAAAAACAAATGAGTACATATTTTGTAAATGACACAATACGTACTCCTTTATATTCCTTGAAACAATTTGTACTCCAAAAAGGAGTAATATTGAATAAGGTGTATATACTTATAGTGTGAGGATTTCAAACAAAGGCGACACATAGGTTTCCGTCTAGATGACATCCTCCCGTATAGGGGTGTTCGCGGTGCGGTTTGGGCAGTTTTGGCGATAAAAATCATCCGAACCGCAAGAGAAAAAAACATGCGGTTTGCTTTGGTTCGGTTGACTTTTAGAAATAAAATCAAACCAAACCAAACCAATGCAGTTTGGGTTGGTTCGGTTTTTTATAATATTTTTATTGTGTCATACATACACCTATAGAAAACAACATAACTTTATATTTAGTCATTCATTAATGACTAAATACCATCAAAACTCATCATATTTAGACAAAAATGTTTCATTCAATATACAAAAAATTAGATTAGACAAAAGTGGAATAAAATACATATATAAATAGTAGCATAAAATAATATCGAAGACATTATAATAAAACATAAAAAACATATGAGATGAGAGATTAGAGAAGATGAAAAAAAGAACATAAGAGATGCGAGATTGAGAAGAAAGGTGCGATAAAAATATAATTAAAAGAGAAAATAGTAACATAAAAGATGAAAAAGAAAGAACATAAGAGATGACTTATTAGAGTAGAATAAACGAAACCTACATGGAAAAGAAGACGAGCAGAATGTGTGATACTACTATGAGAGATTTAAGAAGGTTGAAATTGAAACCCTAAGCGTGAGTAAGAGAAAATCATTTGTAATTGTAAGGTTAAGGCATACTAGGTTTGATGTTTTGGTTGGATGTGGGATAAGTAAAATTTGGATTGTAACATAATGCGGTTTGGTTTAGTTTAGTTCGGTTTGCAAAATACAAACCGCAAACCAAACCAAACCGTGCGGTTTTGTTAAAAAATTACCCAAACGAATCCGAACCAAATGCGGTTTTTTGCGGTTTCGGTTTGGTTTGGTTTGGTTTGCGGTTTTCTATTGGGTTGGTTTGGTTTTGAACACCCCTACCCCCGTAGAACATGGGAGTTTGTCTTTGGACAGATGACGTGTATAATACCGTTATCTCTCTATAATTATGTGAGAAGGAGTCACACCACGACTTTCTGAAAAATAGGTAGTCAACAGTTTCCTTTAATCATGGGAAAATAGTTACTGCCTTTAAGGGTTTCCTAAATCCTAGGCCCATAAAACCTTTATAAATACTTCTCTCCCAACAGGAGAAATGGGACATATTTTAACAGATACAAATCACACCTTACGTATGCTTAATCTAAAGCATTATGCATATAAACAGAGCCTCCGACCTTGTAACACCCCGATAATAATATGGTAATTATTTAAATTAAGTTAATAATATATTTATTAATTTAATTAGATAATTGGATTATTATTATTATTATTTTGGAATTATTGAATTATTATTATTATTGGAATAATAATTATTTGAAAATATATATAAGCTGGAATAAGTAAAAAGAGTTCATTTTTGGAAAATAAGGTTTTCACGTGAAACTCAGAGAAGCGGCTGAAAGAGGCAGAGCAAGAGGAAGAGCTAGAGAGCAAGGGTTGGAGAACGGAAAAGCTTGAAAGCTCAAAGTTGCCGGATTAACTCAGGTAAGGGGGGTTTATCGTCGTTTAATGGGTATTATGGGTTAGCATGTAATGGGTAGTGATAAACCATTGAATTGACCCTAATTGGGATTGTCGAATGCTGAAAAATTGTGATGGATATGTTGTGTGAAAACTGAAATTGAACCTGTAATTGAGTGTGTTGTGATTTCCCTAACGTATAGCTTTTTACGGAATTGGAATCGGAGGTCCGGAAGTCCTCTAACGGCGGAAAATGCGGAGAATTCTGCACTCTACTTTGTGTTAGCGCAGGAACTGCTGTTTTGTCTGCGTTAACCGGTTAACCCAGGGTGTTAACCGGTTAACACTGTTACGAATTGAGAATTAGTGTTGTTTTGCCTGCGTTAACCGGTTAACCCAGGGCGTTAACCGGTTAACACTGATAAGTTTTGGGCAGTAAGCGTGTTTTGCCTGCGTTAACCGGTTAACCCAGGGTGTTAACCGGTTAACACTGTTAAAAAGTGGAAAAATGGATATTTTAAATGTTATGTGTATATGTGATGGTTGGCTTATATCGGTGAGTGATATAGTAGGGATTATTCCCGCTGTTTTGAGCAGTATAGGTATTAGTAGAGTGTGCTAATACTGTGTTTAATTATTTGACATGATATGATGTTTTGATACAGGTGTTGATGATGTCTGATGGTATGCATAATGCTGTGAATGTATATATTATGCATGTATTTGTGAATGGACTGTTGTATAGCTTAGAGTATGAGCATATGTTCCTTGTGGATTGTTGTTGATGTTGCATTGCTAGATGATTAGCGTGCATAGCATAGCCCTTGGGGTTGTAGCTAATTCCCATAGTGAGGAATTAGTGAGTGAATCATTGTGGATTTGTTGTTGATGTTGGCATTCTAGGTGATTAGTGTGCATAGCATAGCCTTTGGGGCTGTAGCTAATTCCCATAGTGAGGAATTAGTGAGTGAGTCACTAGGTCTCAAATGAGTGGGACTAGTGAGCTTAGTAGCCGTATCTGGATTGATCGGTGAGCTTGAACTATATGTTCAAGAATAGTCGGTACCGCATGTGTGGAGTCTCATTGCATAACGTATGTATGGCGTATAATATGAATGGATGTATTCCAATATTATACGTGTGGTTGTGTTGACATTGAGTATGAGTATGATTGAGTTGATATTGCCGTTGCTGAATGTGTAATCTGATTTGGGTGATGAAATGTGTTATTTACTTAACATGACATGATAATTTATAATGCTTATTATATCGATTGAGGAACTCACCCTTACAACTATTTTTCAGGTAACGAGCAATGAGTTGAGTAGAAGCTAATGCTTGGAGTCTAGTGTAGTCTCCTTAGTGGGTCGTGCTCTGATAGATGTAACATCGGGATGAGATGTTTTAACTTGTTTTAAATGTTTTATTGTTGGTTATGAACCATTTTACATGCAATGTTTTACATGATTGATGAGATTTCTATCCGCTGCGTTTTATGCAAATGCTTATGTTTTGAATCAATAAAGAGCATGACCGTTATATTGGTGAATGGTGTACAGTGTTTGTGTGTGACACCCTTAACTGCATAATTACTCTGAGTTTTATATGTTGTTTTAATTAAATATTGGGGTATTTTAGAAGGGTGTTACATTAGTGGTATCAGAGCATAGTCGGTCGAGTCGAGTCGTAATTATTCTGTTTCCCCTGTACGGGATAGGTGTTGTGTAACCCTATCAGTACTTATTGTTTTAGCTTGTTGGGTTTTCAGAATAGAGATGGCTGGAAGAGGTAGAGATGATGCTGCGATTGCTGAGGCTCTGGGTATGCTAGCTGGAGTACTTGGAGGGAATCCGAATGTTGTGGGAATGGGAGCTGCTCGTCAATTGAGTGAGTTCCAGAAGAACAATCCTCCAATGTTCAAGGGAGCATACGATCCAGATGGCGCTCAGAAGTGGTTGAAGGAGATCGAGAGAATCTTCCGAGAGACTGAGTGTGCCGATAACCAGAAGGTCAGGTTCGGTACGCATATGCTGTCAGAAGAAGCTGATGATTGGTGGGTTGCTACCCGCACTGAGTTGGAAACTGCTGGGAATGCTGAAATCACTTGGGCTGTGTTCAGAGAGAGATTCTTGAGGAAGTACTTTCCAGAAGATGTCAGAGGAAAGAAAGAGATAGAGTTCTTAGAGTTGAAGCAGGGTAACAAGTCTGTTACGGAGTATGCTGCTAAGTTCACAGAGCTGTCGAAATATTACACTCCCTATAATGAGGCTGCTGGAGAATTTTCGAAATGTGTGAAGTTTGAGAACGGGTTACGTCCCGAGATCAAGCAGGCTATTGGATACCAACGGATCAGAGTGTTTTCTGACTTGGTTGATTGTTGCAGGATTTTTGAACAGGATTCCAAAGCCAGAGCAGAGAGCTATCAGCAAAGGGTTGATAGAAAAGGCAAGAATCAGAATGATCGTGGAAAACCGTATGCAGCTGGCAAAGGTTTTCAGAGACAGAGTGGGATGAAGAGATCTAGTGGGGGAGACTCTAGTGCCCCTGCTAAGTGTTATAGATGTGGTCGGGCTGGACATCGTGTCCATGAGTGTACCAGTGCTGAGATGAAGTGTTTCAAGTGTGGCAAAGGTGGTCATTTGGCTGCAGAGTGCCGGTTGAAGACTGTAACTTGTTTCAACTGTGGAGAGGTGGGTCATATCAGTCCACAGTGTCCTAAGCCGAAGAAGGAGAATCAGTCAGGAGGCAAGGTCTTTGCCTTATCGGGTTCTGAGACTTCTGCAGATGATCGTTTGATCAGAGGTACGTGTTATATAAATGGTTTTCCTCTTGTAGCTATTATTGACACCGGTGCTACTCATTCCTTTATATCTTTGGATTGTGCTGTGAAACTCAAGTTAGAGATATCTGAGATGTTGGGTAGTATGGTGATTGATACTCCTGCGAAGGGTTCAGTGACTACTACTTCAGTTTGTTTGAGTTGTCCTTTGAGTATTTTTGGTAGAGACTTTGGGATAGACCTTGTGTGTCTTCCGTTAGTGCAGATTGATGTTATTCTGGGTATGAACTGGTTGGTGTTTAACCGAGTTTATATCAACTGTTTTGATAAGACTGTGATATTTCCTGAGGTTGAGGAAGGAAAGGATTTGTTTCTATCAGCGAGGCAGGTGAATGAGGAAGTAGCAGATGGGGCAGAGTTGTTTATGCTGTTAGCGACTTTGGAGGCTAAAGATAAACTGGTGATTTGTGATCTGGCTGTGGTGTGTGATTTCCCTGATGTGTTTCCGGGAGAAGTGAATGAATTGCCGCCAGAGCGTGAAGTTGAGTTCTCGATTGATTTGGTACCTGGTACTAGACCGATATCGATGGCTCCGTACCGTATGTCTGCTGTTGAGTTAACTGAATTGAAGAGTCAGTTGGAAGATCTGTTGGATAAGAAGTTTATTCGTCCGAGTGTGTCACCGTGGGGTGCACCAGTGTTATTGGTTAAGAAGAAAGAAGGTACTATGAGGTTGTGTGTGGACTACAGGCAACTGAACAAAGTGACGATCAAGAATCGGTATCCTTTACCGAGGATTGATGATCTGATGGACCAGTTGGTTGGTGCGAGTGTGTTCAGCAAGATAGATTTGAGATCTGGGTATCATCAGATACGTGTGAAAACTGAGGATATTCAGAAGACCGCTTTCAGAACAAGGTATGGACATTATGAGTATTCTGTAATGCCTTTTGGTGTGACTAATGCGCCTGGAGTATTCATGGAGTATATGAATAGGATTTTCCATCCGTACCTAGACAAGTTTGTTGTGGTGTTTATTGATGACATTTTGGTGTATTCGAAATTTGAAGAAGAGCATGCTGAGCATTTGAGAGTGGTTTTAGAAGTTCTACGAGAAAAGAAGTTATTTGCTAAACTGTCAAAGTGTGAATTTTGGTTAGAAGAGGTTAGTTTTCTTGGTCATGTGATTTCAAGAGGTGGTGTTGCTGTTGATCCTTCTAAGATAGAAGCGGTGTCTAAGTGGGAAGCTCCGAAGTCTGTTGCTGAGATTCGAAGTTTTCTTGGCTTGGCTGGTTATTATAGGAAGTTCATTGAGGGATTTTCTAAGTTGGCGTTACCGTTGACGATGTTGACTAGAAAGGGGCAAGCATTTGTTTGGGACTCAAAATGTGAAGAAGGTTTCCAAGAGTTAAAGAGAAGGTTGACTACTGCTCCTATTCTGATATTACCGAGTTCGTCGGAATCATTTGAGGTTTACTGTGATGCTTCATTATTGGGTTTGGGTGGTGTGTTGATGCAGAATAAGCAGGTTATAGCTTATGCTTCGAGACAACTGAGGGTTCATGAGAGGAACTATCCGACGCATGATTTAGCGTTGGCAGCTGTGGTATTTGTTCTGAAATTATGGAGGCATTACTTGTATGGGTCAAGATTTGAGGTTTTCAGTGACCATAAAAGTTTAAAGTATTTTTTTGATCAGAAAGAGCTGAATATGAGACAGAGGAGATGGTTAGAATTTCTGAAGGATTATGACTTTGGTTTGAATTACCATCCGGGTAAAGCAAACGTAGTGGCTGATGCATTGAGTCGGAAATCATTGCATATGTCTATGTTAATGGTTAAGGAATTGGATTTAATTGAGCAGTTTAGAGACTTGAGTTTGGTGTGTGAGAGTACTCACAATAGTGTTAAATTGGGAATGTTGAAGTTAACGAGTGGTATTCTGGATGAGATCAGAGAGGGTCAGAAATCCGATGTGCTTTTGGTTGATAAGTTGACTCTAGTGAATCAAGGTCAAGGTGGTGAATTCAGAGTTGATGAGAATGGCATTTTGAAATTTGGTAATCGGGTGTGTATTCCGGATGTTATCGAACTTAAGAAGAGTATTCTTGAAGAAGGACATCGTAGTGGCCTGAGTATTCATCCTGGAGCTACGAAGATGTATCATGATTTAAAAAAGTTATTTTGGTGGCCGGGAATGAAGAAAGAAATTGCGAGTTTTGTTTATTCCTGTTTGACTTGTCAGAAGTCAAAGATTGAGCATCAGAAGCCGTCTGGGCTAATGCAACCGTTGGCTATTCCAGAGTGGAAGTGGGATAGTATCAGTATGGATTTTGTTTCTGGTTTACCGAGGACAAGTAAGAATTGTGAAGCTATTTGGGTGATTGTTGACAGATTGACAAAGTCGGCTCATTTCATTCCGATCAGAATGGATTATCCGTTAGAGAGATTAGCCGAGTTGTATATTGAGAAGATTGTAAGTTTGCATGGTATTCCGTCTAGTATCGTTTCGGACAGAGATCCTAGATTTACATCGAAGTTCTGGGAAGGTTTGCAGAGGGCTTTGGGAACTAAGCTGAGATTGAGTTCTGCATATCATCCGCAGACTGATGGTCAGACTGAGAGGACGATTCAGTCACTGGAGGATCTTTTGAGGGCTTGTGTTCTGGAGAAGGGAGGTGCTTGGGATTGTTATTTACCTTTGATTGAGTTTACCTACAACAATAGTTTTCATTCGAGCATTGGTATGGCACCGTTCGAAGCTTTGTATGGTAGGAGATGTCGGACACCTTTATGTTGGTATGAGTCCGGTGAGAGTGCTGTGGTTGGACCGGAGATTGTTCAACAGACTACAGAAAAGATTAAGATGATTCAGGAGAAGATGAGAATTGCTCAGAGTCGTCAGAAGAGTTATCATGACAAGAGGAGGAAGTCACTTGAGTTCCAAGAGGGAGATCATGTGTTTCTTCGTGTTACTCCGATAACTGGGGTTGGTCGAGCTTTGAAGTCGAAGAAGTTGACACCTCGATTTATTGGTCCTTATCAGATTTTGGAGAGGATAGGGGAAGTAGCCTATCGTATCGCTTTACCGCCGTTACTTGCGAATTTGCATGAGGTTTTTCATGTGTCTCAGTTGAGGAGGTACATTCATGATCCGTCGCATGTAGTCCAAGTAGATGATGTACAGGTGAGAGATAACCTGACTGTTGAAACATCACCTATGAGGATTGAGGATCGAGAGTTGAAGCAGTTGCGGGGTAAAGAGATTGCCTTGGTGAAGGTAGCTTGGGGAGGACCAGCAGGTGGCAATGTGACTTGGGAACTGGAGAGTAAGATGAAGGAGTCTTACCCAGAGTTATTCGCTTGAGGTATGTTTTCGAGGACGAAAACTCTTTTAGTGGGGGAGAGTTGTAACACCCCGATAATAATATGGTAATTATTTAAATTAAGTTAATAATATATTTATTAATTTAATTAGATAATTGGATTATTATTATTATTATTTTGGAATTATTGAATTATTATTATTATTGGAATAATAATTATTTGAAAATATATATAAGCTGGAATAAGTAAAAAGAGTTCATTTTTGGAAAATAAGGTTTTCACGTGAAACTCAGAGAAGCGGCTGAAAGAGGCAGAGCAAGAGGAAGAGCTAGAGAGCAAGGGTTGGAGAACGGAAAAGCTTGAAAGCTCAAAGTTGCCGGATTAACTTAGGTAAGGGGGGTTTATCGTCGTTTAATGGGTATTATGGGTTAGCATGTAATGGGTAGTGATAAACCGTTGAATTGACCCTAATTGGGATTGTCGAATGCTGAAAAATTGTGATGGATATGTTGTGTGAAAACTGAAATTGAACCTGTAATTGAGTGTGTTGTGATTTCCCTAACGTATAGCTTTTTACGGAATTGGAATCGGAGGTCCGGAAGTCCTCTAACGGCGGAAAATGCGGAGAATTCTGCACTCTACTTTGTGTTAGCGCAGGAACTGCTGTTTTGTCTGCGTTAACCGGTTAACCCAGGGTGTTAACCGGTTAACACTGTTACGAATTGAGAATTAGTGCTGTTTTGCCTGCGTTAACCGGTTAACCCAGGGCGTTAACCGGTTAACACTGATAAGTTTTGGGCAGTAAGCGTGTTTTGCCTGCGTTAACCGGTTAACCCAGGGTGTTAACCGGTTAACACTGTTAAAAAGTGGAAAAATGGATATTTTAAATGTTATGTGTATATGTGATGGTTGGCTTATATCGGTGAGTGATATAGTAGGGATTATTCCCGCTGTTTTGAGCAGTATAGGTATTAGTAGAGTGTGCTAATACTGTGTTTAATTATTTGACATGATATGATGTTTTGATACAGGTGTTGATGATGTCTGATGGTATGCATAATGCTGTGAATGTATATATTATGCATGTATTTGTGAATGGACTGTTGTATAGCTTAGAGTATGAGCATATGTTCCTTGTGGATTGTTGTTGATGTTGCATTGCTAGATGATTAGCGTGCATAGCATAGCCCTTGGGGTTGTAGCTAATTCCCATAGTGAGGAATTAGTGAGTGAATCATTGTGGATTTGTTGTTGATGTTGGCATGCTAGGTGATTAGTGTGCATAGCATAGCCTTTGGGGCTGTAGCTAATTCCCATAGTGAGGAATTAGTGAGTGAGTCACTAGGTCTCAAATGAGTGGGACTAGTGAGCTTAGTAGCCGTATCTGGATTGATCGGTGAGCTTGAACTATATGTTCAAGAATAGTCGGTACCGCATGTGTGGAGTCTCATTGCATAACGTATGTATGGCGTATAATATGAATGGATGTATTCCAATATTATACGTGTGGTTGTGTTGACATTGAGTATGAGTATGATTGAGTTGATATTGCCGTTGCTGAATGTGTAATCTGATTTGGGTGATGAAATGTGTTATTTACTTAACATGACATGATAATTTATAATGCTTATTATATCGATTGAGGAACTCACCCTTACAACTATTTTTCAGGTAACGAGCAATGAGTTGAGTAGAAGCTAATGCTTGGAGTCTAGTGTAGTCTCCTTAGTGGGTCGTGCTCTGATAGATGTAACATCGGGATGGGATGTTTTAACTTGTTTTAAATGTTTTATTGTTGGTTATGAACCATTTTACATGCAATGTTTTACATGATTGATGAGATTTCTATCCGCTGCGTTTTATGCAAATGCTTATGTTTTGAATCAATAAAGAGCATGACCGTTATATTGGTGAATGGTGTACAGTGTTTGTGTGTGACACCCTTAACTGCATAATTACTCTGAGTTTTATATGTTGTTTTAATTAAATATTGGGGTATTTTAGAAGGGTGTTACAGACCTCATGTGATTGGATCTCTATACCACACAAAAATACAATCATACAGGGTTTCTCGCTGCCGTTGGCAAGATCTAACCATCATACATCATAATACACCTATTACTGTCTCTGAGTATCCCTTCCCTTGCAGGGGTAACTGATCGCTATATTCGCAAGTGCACGAATCGCGTCAGAGTAATATAAAAGATTATCGATCCCACAGAGACCAAATCGTCAATTTATTGATTACTATTGTTACGAGGTTTATCTAAGGCGGAACAAATGAGATATTGATGTCGCAGAATAACAGTAAATAAAGAAAATGATAAATACAGTGCAGATAAAGATAGGCTTGAATGTATTTCACGTCAGTTAGACGATGCTTCGATTGTCTAAATAGAACTACTTATAGGGCAATATTTTCTACTCTTGAAAAGAATCCATTTAACAGGAACTGTCGCTTTCGCGTATTCAGAACTGAGTTTACCCTTAAACTAAGGCATTTTATTGTCACTTATAAAAGGTGCGCATAATGCTAAAGTAGTAAACCTATTTTTAAGAAATAAGACTCGTAAGCTTTGTTGAAAAGTGATTTTGATTCGGAAAGTTTACCCAAGGAGTTTCCTGATTTTAAATCTATCAACGCGTACGAAAACAGTTTCAAAAATCGTTTTTCCTTAAAGTGATAAAAATTCCTAGTTAGCTAAGTCAGGGTGCTTTCGCACTCCTTGAGTAGTTAAAATTAACCAAGTTTGTTTCTGAAAACTCGAATTAAAAATCAAAACAGCCCCTAAAGCATTTCTACAGATGCAATATGTGAAATATCTCTTTAACCGCGATCCTTACATTCTAACCTTTCAAAGATTTAGCCAGACATGATAATACAAACAAATACAACGATATTGAACATGATGAAAAGAAGTTTAGAATGTAAGGCATGAAGAACAAGTAAAGTGTGTAAAACAATTAAAATAAGCAATAAAGATAATGGCGAGAAAACTAAATAAAGTAAAGATAATGGCAGGAAATTAAATAAAGTAAAGACAATGGCAGGAAATTAAATAAAGTAAAGCATGACAAGGAATTAAATAAAGTAAGGCATGGCAAGTAAAATAAAAAGGCGATTAAATTAGAACCTGCTCCAAACGGAGGCTTTAAATCTGGTACAAGGAAGTAAATGAACCTTTGACTTTGAAAATAAAGATGACGGTAAAATCAAAGTGCTTCAACTCAATTACACTAAGGTGCGATAACACCTCGATGTGACGGATTACCGTTTTTACAGATGATATTATAGTCTTAGTGTTATAAACTAAGTTGGATGATTTGGAAGTGAACTAGAATGACCTATTTATAGAGGAACTCAACAGCATGCAAAGACCGGGATGCCCTTCAACTGCTCTTTAGTGGGAATGTGGAATTCAAAGGTGGCGCCCGACATCCCTCCATGGCGCCAGCCATGTGAGTAAATAGGGAAGTTCATGGAATCGTGGCAGTTTCCTCCTGGTTGAGGTTTGATGTGTCATGGTTTCTCCTATAGCGGCCGCTATGCAGAACGCCACGAGTACAATATTTGTCGAAAACCCTAATTTTTTGGTCTTTTTGCTTCGTTTCTTCTACAAAGATCCTGAAAGAGCTAAATACCTGAAAACAACACAAAAGAAAGCATAACACAAGCAAAATGATAATAAAGACCTAATAAACATGTGCAATCCGAGTCAAATACACGGTGTGATTCAGTGTTATCAAATTCTCCCACACTTAAACCTTTGTTTGTCCTCAAGCAAAACTCTTTATAACTCATGCAAGAAAAACAGTATCAACTAGAGTTAATTCAAGGCTAAAAAGGCTTATAAGTTCATTCAAGGAATGTATCGATAGGTACTAACGAATCGAACTAAGGATATTGTAGTGACACTTTCTCCAAATGCGGTCATAGGCTTCGTTATTATACAAATCAATTCACCCCACCATACCTAGGCCTTCTTTTCATCTTCTTCAATTCCTTTTTTCATTCAGGTGCAATCACATTAAGCCCATTATCCGTACATACTCATAGTAAGGTGATCGGTTAGTGATTATGATCTTAAGCATGGGGCTCTGGACCATAAGTTGGTGTAGCCCCTTTATTTAACCCAATTGTAGTTGTGGGGGATTGGATCGTAATCCACCCTACCAAGTTCAGCACCAGATACCTCTAAACCAACCAACAATGGGCATATTATTATTTATTTATTTATTTCTGCATGTTTCGCAAACCTCTTTATTTTGCTGGGTTAAATGACCGTGTCAGAGTCACCTAGCCCGAAATTTCATACAACTAGAGAACAAAGCAGAAATTTTTATGATCATTCACTTATTTTCATCGGTCCCCTACGTAGAGCATGCTTAAGCTGGAGTTGACTGCAAGGATAAACTACTTAAGGACTTATTTGGAACAAAAATTAGGGCCATAACATATGGGGTATCGGGATCGACTCTTATAATCATGAAGCTTACAGTGTTAAGATGATATCGATTTTTAGAAAAAGTTTTCCCAAATCGTTTACATCCTGTCATAAACCTGTCTTATAGCCTGAATATTCAAAATACACTGTTTTCTTTGCTCACAAAATTTTTGGTAAGGCTAAAGAAATGGGAGAAGTACGAATACACCACAAAGATGACTCGTCAAACACATGTTATTTTATTGAAAGAAAAGCAAACAACTAAAACACACAAAACATACTGAAAATAAAGGAAAGCAATAAAAATCTCCTCCTACACTTAAACCGAACATTGTCCTTAATATTTCGAAATGAGATAGGGTATGAGTAACCTGAAAGAGAGAGAACTATGGCTGATCACCGGCACCGTCACCGCCCTGGTCAGGATACTTGGGTCGATGACTCCTGCTACGACGGCTAATCCTTCCTGCAGCTGCCTAGAGCGACCTAAGAAAGACCCTTGGGTGGCCTCGATAAGTGCGAAGTGCCGCTCATTAGCTTGTTGCTGGCGATGCTGCTCATTAGTGATCACAAGCAAGGACTCCGTGATAGTTCGATGTGCACGCTCAGTGTGCTGCTGGGAGGCTACCATAAAACTCATATTATCAGTCAATTGTTGGTTTATGGTATTTAGAAGGCCGTCACGCCTTTCTTCCCGAGCCAGGTGCTCGCGCCACATCTCCTCGGTGATGTAAAAACCAGGAGTGGTACCTGCAAAATGGTCAGAAGAAGAAGGTGTAGTGTGTGCAGGTGATGCAGTGTGTGTAGGAATATCATTAGCATGGGACTGGTCATGCCGGTCACACTCATCATCGGTCCCTTTCCCATCGTCCATAGGGACATTAGGTGGCAAAGGACTGGTAAAAGGTGGAGCATCGAGATCAGATGTCCAGTTACTTGCATGTCGCACATCTGTACGCTGAGAGCAAGGTAAAACAACACTCGGTATAGCTACACCATGGACCATGAGGTTATAACCGCCTGCTCGCCGCACCTTGCACAATTTCATATCCTTCAAAAATTTCAAGTTGATGGCGCGGTGAAGGAGCGGTTCTAAGGTAGCTAACTCAGCATTGAGATTTAGTGCTCTAGCAATAGAAGTAATTAATCCACCAAAAGAAATGGTTAGTCCTTTTTTCAAAATGGCAGACATATGTGCAAGCATAAAAGGGACAAGATTGATCCTTCAGTTAGTAAGGAAACCCTGTAAAAATAGCAACTCGCGAGCATTTACTTTATTAGAATTTTCCCAACCAAAAATAGTACATGCCAAAAGATATCGAAAAATACTGATGGTCGGGTTATGAATAGTGGAGGCTAAAATTCCTTCAAAAGAAGTGGCAGCCACATTCGATAATCTATTCCAAAAGTTAAATGCTTCGAGTGCCCGTTCTGTATCTAAGGGTGTCTCACAAATGGCACCCTCTCCGTAAGGCATTCCTAATAAACCTGCTAAGGCGTCGGTAGTGTACTTATATTCAACGCTGAACATTCTAAAACATACGGTACCAACCGCGCTAGCAGTGCCAGGATGAACGGTGTAAATTAGGGAACTCAGAAATTCCCTGGTCATCTTATCATAGGTGGGTTCCTTATTAGCAAAAATATCATGCAATCCTAAATTATCTAGCATATGAAAAACACTATGATACGTCCCTAAAGTATACAAACAGTCTTCATCTATATACCTGGTGGCGAGAATTTCCCGTATTTGCAACTTTTGTAAAATTTTGTTATGACGCTCTCCAGGTTTCCCTCCGTGAAGGATGATATTGTTGAATTCTATTCCAGCCATTGATGGTGAGTGAATAGAAAATGGGTTTTTATGGTAAGGAAGTGAAAATAGGATTGTAGTGGGTTTTTGGTGGAGGAAATTGATGAGTGAAGTTTGGGAATGATAATGGGTTGGAGTTAGAATGATGAAGTTGAGAATTTTCGTGGACTTCAATGGAGGTGGAAGGAGGAAAAAAATGGGTTTTAAGAGGTTGAAGAAGGCAAAAATGGGGGATTTAGGGATTCTGTCCCGTAAATGGTACAGACCTCATGGCGCCCGCCATGAGGCTATGGCGCCTGCCATGAATCCGGACTTGTTGTTTGGGTTGGGCTTGTTCCTTGCTCTTGGGCTACAACTTTTTCCTCATTTTGCAAAGGGGGTGTACATAGGCTTCCATAACATGCTACCTTTTTTATTTTGATTAAGCTTGATAAATGACAAAATAAAAAGTAAAGTAAAGTAAAAAGAAAATAAAAACATAATAATAGTAACACATATACATATATATATATATATATATATATATATAATATATATATATATATATATATATATATATATATATATATATATATATATATATATATATATATATATATATATATATATATATATATATATATATATATATATATATGAATAGATAGTAATAAGTCACGAGTCGAGAGATGCTAGGAAAGGAAAAGCAAGCATAAAGTCAAAAAGAAAAAAAAAACAAGCATAAATAATAAGTCTAATAATGGGAAATAAGTAAATCAAACGGCATCTCTCGGTCGGTGATATCATCAATGTCCAGGGAATAATGGAGTCTCCTCAACTTCGGATCCTCGGAGCTCTGTAATCTGGTGTCTAAGGTCAGCGATCTCATTATTCAGTATATCGGCTTCAGTGGCATGTGTGGCATCTGACACTTCGACCTGTAAAGCAACGTCAACAAGCTTCTAGTGGATCTGGGCTATCTCCATACGAAACTTAACAAGCTCAGAATGCATGCTTGGACTCTGAATATTTGGATTATTGGTAAGGATTTTGATTCTGGTAGGTGCTGGATGATGCTCTGCTTCAGATGGGATTCTCTGCTCATCTACTGTCTCTCCTTGGCCATCTATGGCATAGGCCCAGTTGGCCTGATTATAAACACAAGTTACCTAAGGGTTTGGTAAAGTAAAGTAGTGGATAGTCTCACCATCGATCAAGAGTCTGTATTGATCTGGGTGGAAAGAAGATCTCCTCACGAGACCACGGTCCAGACAGAAGTCAATATCCATCAAAGTATAATTGCAGTAAGATGTTAGGTGAAATAACCTTCTATCAAGTCCTAGGGTGGAGGCTATATGGGTTACTATGCTTCCAACATGTATAGGACTCACAGTGGAGCAAGCATTAAGATAGAAACTCTCGATCAAAAAATCCCCGCAAGCTACTGGGTGTGACTGGATGGTATAGTACATGAAGAAAATCTTTTTAGCACTTACGTGTGTATCAGTGTCACTCTTCCCCAGGAAGGTGTGGGCAATAATCATCTGAAAATATCTGAAAGCAGGATTATGGATCTTGTTAGAGAATTGGGTGGAAGGGTCAGGGCTACCTCCACATGTAATGTCACTCAAGAACTTCTTAATGTATCTACTTAGGAAATAGCTCATGGGGAGCTCAGATGAGGCATCATAAGTAGTCTGAAATCCAAGTAAGTCACCAAAACGCTTGTAGTTGAAGGTGTACTCTGTCCCAAACATCCTGAGATTAATGTAGCCATCATCACTAGCGTGACCAACATAGGGCTCGTAGTTCAGCGAGCTCAAGAATTCCAAAGTGAGGTTCCTGTAAGTCACATGCATCGCTTCAGTATATTCATCATATTGCAACTGACTGCACAAATGCCTGACAATAGGCTCAATGCCTAATGCTTCCATACAGCTTGAATCAGGATATCTGGTGGGCAGCATTGGACACCAGGAAAGCATGGCGTAGCGTTGCTCCTGTACTGGGTCACAAAAAATCATTGGCATAGTGTCGAAATTCTCCATCCTGAAAAGTTAGGTTAAAAACAGAGGACACCTGAAATCGTGAATATTGCAACTGTTAGTCTATACACACACACACACACATATATATATATATATATATATATATATATATATATATATATATATATATATATATATATATATATATATATATATATATATATATATATATATATATATATATATATATATATATATATATATATATATATATATATATATATATATATATATATATATATATATATATATATATATATATATATATATATATATATATATATATATAACATATGAAAATATAAATCGAAATAGTAAAAGTGAAGTAAAGGAAAAAGAAATCATGGGTTGCCTCCCATGCAGCGCTTGTTTAACGTCGTTAGCTTGACGATTTGAACTTTATATATCAGAGGTAGGAACCAGAGGGTCAATCAGAGTATATCCGGGGCATTCTGTGGGGATGTCACCTCCTTGATATTGCTTCAGTCTTTGTCTATTTACCACAAACAGATTACAGGAATTGTTCCAGATTTCAACTGCTCCATACTTGAGGATTTTGGAAACCTTAAAGGGGTCTGTCCATCTCTAACGCAGCTTACCTGGAAAAAGTCGTAATCTGGAATTGAAAAGGAGAACATAGTCAGCTATATTAAAGTCTTTTTTCACAATCCTTTTGTCATGCCATGCTTTGTTTCTTTCTTTGTATATAATGGCATTCTCGTAAGCGTTCTGGCGGAGTTCCTCCAATTTGTTGATATCGAGGATTCGCTTCTCACCAGATGCTAGGTAATCCAAATTCAGGGTCTTGATGGCCCAATATGCTTTGTGCTTAAGTTCAAGAGGTAAGTGGCATGACTTTCCATATACTAACTGGTATGGTGTAGTTCCAATAGGGGTTTTATAAGCAGTTCTGTAAGCCCACAATGCTTCTGTTAGCTTTTCAAACCAATCTTTTCTGGATATTGAAATAGTTTTTTCCAAGATTTGCTTAATCTCTCTATTTGATACTTCCACTTGACCATTAGTCTGGGGATGATATGGTGTTGCTACTCTGTGTTTTACTCCATACTTTCTTAAGAGTTTATCGAATATCCTGGATATAAAATGTGATCCACCATTACTTATGACAAGTCGTGGTACTCCAAATTTGTGGAAAATATTGTTTTTAAACAACTTGATGAATACTCTTGTGTCGTTAGTGGGTGAGGTTATAGCTTCTATCCATTTGGACACATAGTCGACGGCTACCAAAATATACTTGTTTCCCATCGAAGATGGAAAAGGTCCCATGAAATCAATACCCCAAACATCAAATAATTTCACTTCTTGGATGTTCTTCAAAGGCATTTCGTCGCGTCTTGACATGTTTCCAGCATGCTGGCACCGGTCACATTGGACAATATAACTATGGACATCACGCCATAGTGTTGGCCAATAAAGACCAGCTTGAAGGATCTTAGTGTATGTCTTGGATGTGCTTAAATTTCCACCATAGGGTGAAGAGTGACAATGTTCTATGATGTTTCTAACTTCTTCTTCTGGGACGCAACGTCAAAAGATGTTATATGTTCCTCTTTTAAAAAGAAGTGGTTCGTCCCAATAGAAATGTCTTACATCTTTAAAGAACTTATTCTTTTGTTGATAATTGAGGTCAGGTGGTATGATATCAGCGGCTAGATAATTCACAAAATCAGCGTACCATGGTACTCTGCTAATCTCTGAAACTGTTCCAAAGTTGTCTCTATCAGGTTCAAGGGGAACGGTATCTAACTTAGCTATCAATCTGTCATAGGTGAAATCATCATTTATAGGTAAATGGTCTGGCTTCAAATGCTCTAGTCTGGAAAGATGGTCAACAAGTACGTTTTCTGTTCCTTTTTTGTCTCGGATATCTAAGTCGAACTCTTGTAGTAAAAGGATCCATCTGAGTAACCTAGGTTTCGCATCCTTTTTGCTTATAAGGTAACAGATAGTTGCATGGTCTGTATAGACTATAATCTTAGATCCGACAAGATAAGACCTAAATTTATCAATTGCAAAAACTACAGCTAGGAGTTCCTTCTCTCTGGTCGTATAATTGAGTTGAGCGACATCTAGGGTTCTACTAGCGTAATATATCACATGTAATTTCTTATTTTTTCTTTGTCCTAAAACAGCTCCTACAGCGAAATCGCTAGCATCACACATTATTTCAAAAGGTTGAGTCCAATCCGGAGTTTGTAAAGTGGGTGCTGAAATTAGCGCTTGTTTTAAATGATTAAAGGCTTCGATACATTTTTCATTGAAAATGAATTCAACGTCTTTCATCAGAAGGCCGGTCAGGGGTTTTGTTATTTTAGAGAAATCTTTGATAAAGCGACAGTAAAAATCGGCGTGTCCAAGAAAACTTCGGACTTCTCTAATAGTCTTAGGAGGGTTAAGGTTTTCTATCACTTCTATCTTTGCTTTGTCGACCTCAATGCCTCTTTCAGATATTATATGTCCTAACACTATGCTTTCTTTAACCATAAAGTGACACTTCTCCCAGTTTAATACAAGGTTAACTTCTACGCATCTTTCTAGGATTTTCTCAAGATTAATGAGGTAATTCTCAAAGTCAAACCGACATACCGAGAAATCATCCATGAACACTTCCATAATTCCTTCGAGATAATCTGCGAAGATTGACATCATACAACATTGGAAAGTAGCTGGCGCATTGCAGATTCCAAACGACATTCATCTGTAAGCAAATGTTACTTAAGGACAGGTGAAGGTTGTTTTCTCTTGATCCTCGGGGTGTATGGGTATTTGGAAAAATCCAGAATATCCATCCAGATAACAAAAGTAAGAGTGCCTGACAAGACGCTCAAGCATCTGATCTATGAATGGAAGGGGGAAATGGTCTTTCTTAGTTGCGTTATTTAGTTTCCTATAGTCTATGCACATACGTCATCCTCCTTCTATACGTTTAGCCACATGCTCTCCCTTCTCGTTCTGCACGACTGTGATGCCTCCTTTTTTGGGTACCACATGTACAAGACTTACCCATTTACTATCGGAGATCTGATAAATTATACCAGCTTCTAGCAGTTTAAGTACTTCCTTCTTTACCACCTCACTCATTACAGGGTTGATTCTTATCTGATGTTCTCTAGAAGGTTTTGAATCCTCCTCTAGCGAGATCATGTGCATACACACGGATGGGCTTATACCTTTTAAATCAGAGATGTTGTATCCTAAGGCAGAGGGGTATCTTCGTAAAACATTCAAGAGTTGGTTTGTCTTGTCTTGGTTTAAGGTGGCACTAACTATTACTGGGCGGTTCATTTCTTTATCCAAAAACTCGTATCTTAGGTTCTTGGGCAATTCCTTAAGTTCTTGAGCTAGTTTTTTGAGAGTTTGGTGAAAGGTATGGAGTAAGAGCCAAACATTCGTTAGTGTGAGGTTCCGTTTCCTTTAGCTCGTCATCCTTTTCATTTGGGTTTGAAAATGGTTCGATCATAGGTTCTTCTTGATCAGATTCCCTTATGCATTCATCTATGATATCAATCGCGTAACATGTGTCTCCTATGATTGGTGCCATCAGGAACTTTGAAAGAATAAACTCTATATTTTTATCTCCTACTTCGAAAGTTAATTTTCCTCTTTTAACATCTATTATAGCTTCGGCTGTTGATAAAAATTGTCTACCTAAAAGGATAGGGATATCGTCGTCTTCCTTGATATCCATGACCATAAAGTCTGTCGGGATATAAAGTTGACCGATCCTAACGGGGATGTCTTCTAATATGCCTACAGGATACTTAACAGATCTATCGGCTAATGGAGGGACATATTAGTTGGTTGTAATTCTCCTAAGTTTAACCTTTTACACACATCTAAGGGCATTAAACTCACACTAGCGCCTAAGTCTAGGAAAGCTTTGTCGATCTCATGACTCCCTAGAATGCAAGGTATAGAAAAACTCCCAGGGTATTTCTCCTTCTTAGCAAGTTTATTCTCGGAAATAAAGTTGCATTCCAAGGGTTTGGGATCGTCAAGCCTACGCTTGTTGGTTAAGATGTCTTTGAGAAATTTGGCGTAAGATGGAATTTGGGTGATGGCTTCGGTGAAAGGAATCTCTACATGAAGCTTCTCTATTACTTTTATAAACTTTTGGTATTGGTTATCGATTTTGGTTTGTTTAAGTCTTTGCGGGTATGGGATTGGTGGTTTGTACGGGGGTGGTGGTTTGTAAGTTTTATCCTTGGTTTCTCCTTCTTGGTCGGTTTGTTTTTCGGGTTCCACTGGTTCCCCTCCTTGGTTGGTAGGTATATTTTATTTAGAAGCTTCAGACTCGCTCATTGTTGGGTTATAAGGTCCTTCGTAAGCGGTCCCACTTCGTAACGTGATAGCGTTAGCTTGCACTCGAGGGTTGAGTTGAGGTTGTCTAGGGAATTGTCCTCCAGGTGTAGTTTGCGGGGCTTGGTTTTGTGTTACCTGTGAGATCTGGGTTTCAAGCATCTTATTGTGAGTAATTATATGATCAACCTTAGTTCCTATTTGCGTTATCAGTTCGTTTACGTGAATGTTCTGGTTTAGGAATTCTTTATTTTGTTGAGTCTGGCCTGATATAAAGTTCTCCATGATCTTCTCAAGGTTAGGCTTCTGGGGCACAGCTTGCATAGGTTGATTTGGTTTTTGGGCTTGAAAACCTTGTTGTCTTTGAGGTGCAAAATTTTGGATAGGGTTCTGGTTTTTATAGGAATATTTTGGGTGATTCTTCCATCCAGGGTTGTAAATGTTTGAAAATGGGTTACCTTGGGCGTAATTCACTTGGTCGGTGTTCAGGTCGTTCAAAAGGTTACATTCCGCCGATTCGTGTCCTTTAGATCCATAAAGTTCACACTCTGTGTGGACTACCGCTGTGGTGTTAGAGTTTGTAGAAATATGTTCGACCTTAAGGGCTAAAGCGTCCATTTTCGCTTGCATCATGTCCATAGAACTTATCTCATGTATTCCACCTTGGGTCTCCTTTTTCTCTACTGATGCTCGTTCAGTTCCCCATTAGTAATGGTTTTGGGCCATATCCTCAATTAGGTCACAAGCTTCTGGGTAAGGTTTGTTCATCAACGCGCCACCAGCGACAGCGTCGATACTCATCTTTGTGTTATAATGTAGTCCATTGTAGAAGTTATGAACGATCAACCATTGTTCTAGGCCATGGTGTGGACAGACTCTTAACAGCTCCTTGTATCTCTCCCAAGCTTCAAAAAGTGATTCTCCTTGGTTTTGAGTAAATCTAGTTATTTGGTTTCGAAGAACGACAGTCTTACTAGGGGGGAAATATCTAGCAAGGAATACTTTCCTAAGGTCTTCCCATGTAGTTATTGAGTTAGTTGGAAATGAATCTAATCACAAACGTGCTCTATCCCTAAGGGAGAAAGGAAATAATCTTAAATGAATCGCATCAGGTGAAGCACCGTTGGATTTAAAGGTGTCGGCCAGTTGGATAAAGACTTTTAAATGTTGATTTGGGTTCTCAGTAGCGAGACCCGCGAATTGGTTATGTTGCACTAATTGCAGTAAAGATGGTTTTAGTTTGAAATTGTTGGCAGGAATGAGGGGGTTTACTATACTAGAACTAGGTTCCTCGTCAGAGGGTTGGACAAATTCCTTAAGAGGTCTCCGGTCGCGATTCTCGGCCATAGCTTTCTTAATTCGGATGAGTAAGAGGCGTGTACGAGTGTAACGTTCGGGTTCCGCTAAAGGATCTACTAAATTTCCGGTACTACGGGTTCTTCGCATTTACCGGCTAATAATGCCTTAGTCTAGACGGTGTAACAACATGGTACGAAATTTGACGAAGTTGGTCCCCGGCAACGGCGCCAAAAATTGGATTGCTATATTCGCAAGTGCACGAATCGCGTCAGAGTAATATAAAAGATTATTGATCCCATAGAGACCAAATCGTCAATCTATCGATTACTATTGTTACGGTGTTTATCTAAGGCGGAACAAATGAGATACTGATGTCGCAAAATAACAGTAAATAAATAAAATGATAAATACATTGCAGATAAAGATAGGCTAGAATGTATTTCACGTCAGTTAAACGATGCTTCGATTGTTTAAATAGAACTACTTATGGGGCAATATTTTCTACTCTTGAAAAGAATCCATTTAACAGGAATTGTCGTTTTCACGTATTCAGAACCGAGTTTACCCTTAAATTAAGGCCTTTTATTGGCACTTATAAAAGGTGCGCAGAATGTTAAAGTAGTAAACCTATTTTTAAGAAATAAGACTCGTAAGCTTAGTTGAAAAGTGATTTTGATTCGGAAAGTTTACCCAAGGAGTTTCCTGATTTTAAATCTATCAACACGTCCGAAAATAGTTTCAAAAATCATTTTTCCTTAAAGTGATAAAAATTCCTAGTTAACTAAGCCAGGGTGCTTTCGCACTCCTTGAGTAGTTAAAATTAACCAAGTTTGTTTCAGAAAACTCGACCCCTAAAGCATTTCTACAGATGCAATATGTGAAACATCTCTTTAACCGCGATCCTTACATTCTAACCTTTGAAAGATTTAGCCAGACATGGTAATACAAACAAATACAACGATATTGAATATGATGAAAAGAAGTTTAGAATGTAAGGCGTGAAGAACAAGTAAAGCGTGTAAAACAATTAAAATGAGCAATAAAGATAATGGCGAGAAAATTAAATAAAGTAAAGACAATGGCAGGAAATTAAATAAAGTAAAGACAATGGCAGGAAATTAAATAAAGTAAAGACAATGGCAGGAAATTAAATAAAGTAAAGCATGACAAGGAATTAAATAAAGTAAAGCATGGCAAGTAAAATAAAAAGGCGATTAAATTAGAACCTGCTCCAAACGGAGGCTTTAAATCTGGTACAAGGAAGTAAATGAACCTTTGACTTTGAAAATAAAGATGACGGCAAAATCAAAGTGCTCCAACTTAATTACACTAAGGTGCGATAATCCCTCGATGTGATGGATTACCGCTTTTACAAATGATATTATAGTCTTAGTGTTATAAACTAAGTTGGATGATTTGGAAGTGAACTAGAATGACCTATTTATAGAGGAACTCAACAGCATGCAAAGACCGGGATGCCCTTCAACTGCTCTTTAGTGGGAATGTGGAATTCAAAGGTGGCGCCCGCCACCCCTCCATGGCGCCCGCCATGTGAGTAAATGGGGAAGTTCATGGAATGTGGAAGTTTCCTCCTGGTTGAGGGCTGATGTGTCATGGCTTCTCCTATAGCGGCCTCTATGCAGAACGCCGCGAGTACAATATTTTCCGAAAACCCTACTTTTTTGGTCTTTTTGCTTCGTTTCTTCTACAAAGATCCTGAAAGCGATAAATACCTGAAAACAACACAAAAGAAAGCATAACACAAGCAAAATGATAATAAAGACCTAATAAACATGTGCAATCCGAGTGAAATACGCGGTGTGATTCAGTGTTATCAGTAACATGCACACCTATACATTTTTGCTAGTACAATGGCGCCCACCATGAGGCCCCAGTAAAACTAACATGAGTCACACCTTCTTCATCACAATCACCCTAGTCATTGTTACCCTTCACTCCTGCACCTAGCCACCATCGGTCATGGTTAATAGGAGAGCTTCATCCTCTACAATGGAAGGTACCAGTGGTAGCGGTGATGCTGACACCCTGGAAAAGATGTGTGTCGCTATGGACGAATTACGATGTCAGAATTAGACACTAGAAGATAATTTCCACAACATTAGATTGCGCCAATATGAGTCCAATCCCTCATATGAGATGGAGGTTCTGGATCCCCAACCACTCTTAGACGTTATATGGGGAGCACATGTCCCTGGGAGATTTAAACATCCATATTTGCCATAGTTTGATGGGCATAGTGATCCTTATGAACATGCAGCCCTCATCAACAC
Source organism: Lathyrus oleraceus (assembly GCF_024323335.1). NCBI lineage: Eukaryota > Viridiplantae > Streptophyta > Magnoliopsida > Fabales > Fabaceae > Lathyrus > Lathyrus oleraceus. The sequence continues at coordinate 50,749,372 of NC_066582.1, forward strand.
ACAAATGACCATCGTCGTAGCGCCTGACTTCCTAAAGTGTAAGATGGTGTCTTGCATATTCAGGGATGCCACCCTACGATGGTATATGGTATACCTCATGCCTCAATCTCCAGCTATATAGAGTTGGTAAAGAAATTTGTGCACCAATTCTCCGTCAAACGCCACAAGAAGATGTCCACCACCAACCAGTTCAATATACGACAGGGTTCGTTGAGTTGTTGAGGGACTATCTTGCCCAGTTTAATGAAGCCATCATCATGATTGTTCCCCCAAACCAAGAAATATTTGTAGGGTCTTTCCAAAATGGACTCAAGGCGGGACACTTCAATGAGTCTCTCGCCCCAAAACCAACGCTTTCATTGGCAAGAGTGGTTACCAGGGCAGAATGTTATATAAAAGGCAAGGAGAGCAACGCCGAAAAGAAGGCACAAGACGCCAAGGAGTGTGGTCCCAATGTCGAAGGTTCATAATATATATAAGGAGGATTAACTATACCTATTTCATCATAGAAAAAACTGCTTTCAAGAGTATATGCAAGACAGCGGAGAGCTTCACGCCTCTGAACACTCTCCATAAACAGATTCGGCACAAGGTTCTTCATTTGCATAACATTCTCGCGCCTCCGGATCCAAAGGCGAATGTGATTGATCCTAAACTAGGAAGATGGTGCAACTTTCATAGAGTCAAGGGACACCACACTAAGGATTGTTACCAACTTAAGAAGGAAATCGAGAGGTTAATCCAAGAGGGACACCTCAAGAAATATGTGAAGGGAAACTCATCCCGTGGGTCAAACAAGTCCAAATCGCGAGGGCAAAATGACATGGGAAGCCCGAGTCCCAACAAAGCAAAGGAAACACCCCAAATCGAGGGCAGTAAAGTTGTGGGTCACACGCTTTGAAGGAGAAAGAAAAACAAGAAATGGAGTTTGAATTTGGTTTCTGGATTTAAATTTTTTTTCTACCCAATATATCAAATAACAAATATAATGATAAAGAAAATAATAAAAGTATTTTTACCCTGGTTCACTGTTAACTAAGTTACGTCCAGTCCACTCGCCTGAGTGATTTTGCCTTCTCAATAAGGACTTAATCCAATAATTAAACTGATTATACAACTCAAAGACCAATTGTGTAAAACTTCTTGAGAATTCTGACTATACCCTGGTCTCTCAAGGAATTACAACTCAAAAATTAATTGTGAATGACTTCTTGAGAATTCTGATTAAATATAGTATCGCGGCTGGAAAAATAATAGAGTCGCCATCATCCTTTATTCGTCCCTAAGGAACGGAGAAATAATGATAAAATCTAAAGTTAAGGTGAGACACTAGGGTTCGGGAGTCGGTTAAGTAAGGGGAAGGTGTTAGGAACCCCTCACCTCAATTGTATCCAATGGGATCCTTCTCTAGTTCTAGGGTTATTAGGTTTTACTAAGGATGTTTGCTTATGTTATTTATTATTGCTTAATCTACTTACTTATAGGGAATCTTTCATTGTTAAGAGAAAATATTTAATCAAAAAGAGTGAGGACAAAGAAAATATTTGTTGGGTTATCGTACTCGCTAGAGGGTTACAACTCTATGCCTACATACCTTCAAGTTTATTGAAGAATCAGAGTACCGTAGTTTGTCTTTTGTTGGTTGGTTAATTTTAATTCATGAAAAGATCTTGGTTTTGAATTAAGTTAAATAAAAAAAAATATAAGTTGCATGGATTTTATCTTGTGAAAAGAAAATAATTTTTATTTGTTTATTATTATTTGTTGGTGGATGATTATGTTAAACTAAGTCGGAAAAAATATAATCAATGTACAAATAAACTAATTAGATAATTTAATTGAATAAATAAACTAATAAAAAAAATACATATATTTTTGTATATTTGAAGTTTTAATGAAAATTTTATTTTTGTATTTTTATAAGATAAATTTTAATTTATAAAAGAAAAGCTTTTATTTTGTTTTATTTTTTATTTTTATGTAGTAAAGCTAACTAAAGAAAAGAAGATGTTTTTTGTATTTTCATATTTTATAACCAAAATAGCCTAAATTAAAAAAACTTTAGAACTAAGTTAAGTTACCAAGACTATATAACAACCTAAGAATAAAAGGATAAGTTTTTTGGTATTTTGCTATTTTTTCAGGAAGGAAACAAGATTGTTGTTGTTGGATAATAAAAGTGAAAAGGAATTTGTGGAATGTTGTTATTATTGAATTTGAATCATGGTTTTGAGTTTTGATTACAGGTTATGATTTTTGCTTCTTTTTTTATAAAAAATGTTAGGTTGGATGATATTGTTGTAAAAGGACGGGGCATTAGTCTTAAAGATTTCTGATATTAATAAAAAAGGAGATTTGTGATATTAGTAAAAAAGAAAGTTAATTTAGGATATTTGCTTAGAAATTTGTTTTATGATATTAGTTAGAAAAAAATTTGCTTTAAAAATAGTTGATTTAAAAAATTGATTGGTTTTAGAAATCACCTTAAATAAGTTGATTTAAAAAATTGATTGCTTTAGAAATTGCTTTTAAAAAAAAAAAATTTTTTTGATATTGGTTAAAAAGTTGATTTTTAAAAAATTGATTTTAATTTATATTAGTTAAAAATTTGATTTTAAAAAATTGATTATAAAATTGATTTTTTTATATTAGTTAAAAAAGTTTATATATGATTTTAGTTTGAATTGGATTAGAACATGGTTATGTTTTTTTGAAATAAGTTATTACCTAGTACTAACATACATCCAAAAGCACACAAACATCATATAAATAGACTAAGACAACAAAGGTGTAAACATGAATGGAAGATCAACCTACACGGAGGATGATTTCTTTGATTTTGAGTAAAGGTGCATGCTCTGGTTTAGGGTTTAGTTGTTGTTTTTCTTCGGTGTGAAGAGCAACAACATTTTAGACCGAATTTGGTAAATTGTGGATAAAAAAAAGGTAAAAACTTGTACTATTTATAGATAAAAATTATGTCAAAAATTGAATGAGATTTGTCTATATTTGAATATTTTCATTTAACCTGATTTTATCAATTTCTTAAAGGCTAAGCTAATGAATCTGAATGGATTCGTGACTTTGGTGAAATGTAACAGCAAATGATTTTTCTTATTTAAATTTTGATAAAAATAAACCAATAATAATAATAATAATAATATTTTGATTGATTTTGATTTTATATCGATTCTTCTTGATTTTTAGACCAAAAAACATGAAAAATTAATAATATAATAATTATTATTAAGAATAAAATAATAATAAAATTGAAAATAATAAATAAATAATAAAAATGTTAAATTTTAATTGTAAAATAAAACATAAAAAGAAGAAAAAAACTCTAAAAATGGAAGGAAAAAAAATATAAAAAGAGAAGAAACTCTAAATATAGGGAGAGTGGGAATTGAACTCAAGACCTCTTCTACCAAATAAATTAGTATGTTCATTCAAAATAAAATAGAACTCAAAGAGTAATATACAAATGAAAACTTGATTTCCATTTTTGACTCTTTTACAAATGATACTCGAACTCAAGACCGTGTTATTGTGCTCCTTACACATGCTCTCTTATCCAATATATCATTTCATTTATTCAAACTAAAGTGGCACTAGAAAACATATGAAGGATGGGCAAAATTTGGGGTACGACCCATGTTCTCTCAAGGAAATTAACATTTGTTAATAAAATTGATTGTGTTTACAAGAGTGCTTCTTAACAAGCATATTACACACAATGTAATTCCGTTTATACAATTGAGAATATTTGAAATAAAACTCAGTGGTTCTTTAATCTTTTTATTTCTTAATGATGATTTTTTTAATGAATCTTCTTCATCATAAATTGTTTGCGCAAGATCTTTTCTTTTTAACAATCCATGATCATCACTTGACACATATCCTTTGACCTCTTTATAAAGGAAGAAATAGATTCGTTGGAGGATAGGATTGGAGCTTCCTTTGAGGTACACTGCTATTTTTAGAGTAGGTAGGATCAGCAGTTAATCTTATGAAGTAGGTAGAAAATATTTTATAGTCGTTTGAAGTAGTATTATTGATTTGACGTTTGATTAGTACAATACATGAGAGCTAATTACCCAATTTTTAATACTCTTGAACATTGTTTTTGCATTCAAGGATTTTAACATATGTTTAGAGTTTAAAACCTAGAGAATATACATCAGAGTCTGATGACTAGATAAGGTTTAGATGACTCATAGTGCATTAAAGGGTCTTCCTCACAAGTGTTAACAAGTGATAACCAGAGTTGACGTAATCTTCAAAACATTTTCAAGGATTACATTGATACAGATTCTGATGATGTCCAAAGTTCAGAATCTCTTTTATCAGAATCCAGAATTTCTCTAGGACTAGAGTTCAGAGTCTGATTTGATCAATAATGTTCAACATCTTAGTTTGTTCAGAGCTATCTTCATTTAGCTTCTAGCATATTTAACTTTACTTCATTTTAAGTAAGCTCGGAGTTTGCACACTCAACAAAATAGTTAAAGTACAAAATTGTTCTCTACATTTTGTTATCATCAAAACTCAAGGATAGTTATAGAACCAAACTTGTTCTAATAATCTCCCATTTTTTGATGATGACAAATACATGTATTTTGATGAATAATTTTCACTTGGATAACCATATTTATAAAACTTCAGAGATAGGTTTATAAGCTCCCCCTGAGTTTTATATTTATCAAGATTTTCTTAGCTTATCTTCACATAGTGAGGTTTGCAATCTCCCCATGAGATTCAGGCTATAAAATTTTGATTCACAATAATTTAACCAATAAATCTAGACATATTTGGGTTACCAATCTTGGGAAAACATGAATCAAAATTATTTTTTCTCCCCTTTTGTCATCGGTCAAAAAGAATATGATGAAACGAGAACCAAACTTTTTATAAACTTGAATAACAAGATAAAAAAGACAGAGTCACAAAAAAAATAAGAAAATGTTAAACAATATTTTATGGTTGGGGTGGAAATCTATAGAGGATTGTGAGAACCTGTTCTGAATCTGATTATTGGTCTCCTCTTGACAATCCAACCTAGTTCTTACAACTTCGTTCTCTTTCTTCAACTCATCCAGGGTCTTCAGAATCACATAAGTAACAACCTCAAAAGCAGGGGGTTCAGAAGATGTGATCCCATAAGTTGATCCAACTTCATGCTAGGGATCTAACTTTTGTGCAGTCCTAGAAGATGTTATGACAACAGAAGGAACAACCAAGTTTTGTTCAGGAATAGGAATCCTATAAGTTGCTTCATCATCTTGCTGAAATGCTAAGAGCTAAGCATAGGGAATTTCAACTCTAATCTAAGGTAGAACTTGTTCAGGTGATGGGAGTTCCAAAATCTTAGACCTAGCTAAGGACTCATATGAAAGATTCTTGAGGAATGTGAAGCAATAAATTGACCAGTCCACGTATCGATCCCATAAAGCATAGCTTTCAGCAGGATTAACACATTTGTGATAACTTGCCTTATAAAGCTTAGACTTTCAGCTATTTTTAATTCTATATTTATCCATATTTCACCAAAGGAGGGTTTATGAGAGGTATGTACAGAATTGATGGTGGGGATTCTTGTCTTTGTATTAACTTATGATTCAGATGAGGACGAGGGAAGTTCAATAACATATAGATCCTTATTAGAGAAAAAAATTCTCTCAATAGAGGAATCCTCTGATAAGGATAAGCCTTCAAGAATAAGGTCAGGAATAGGTGTGTAAATTTGATTGGATGAAGGAGGTGAGATGTTCATGGGTGTGGTTTCATAAGTGGTTGGATGTCCAGAAGAAGATGGTGATTGAGGTTGTTGTTTGTTGAGGTGAAGATGGATGTTGAGAGTGAGATGGAGATCTAGGTTGTTGATGAATTGGGTTAATTGTATCTTGTGGAAAGATGGTGTTTTCTGGTCAAGTTATTTCAATTGTGTTTGTTGGATTGGTAATAGATCTAATTGGGAGCGGGATGGATGAAGTATTAATAATTACATAGTTATAAATAGTGGAGGTCACAACATTAGAAGACTTACAAGGATTATGTTGAGCAAAGACTTTAGCATATTCTCTTTCGGCTTTCTTAGTCAAATGTCTTAATTCCTCAGCAGTTCTAGCAGCCCCAGCAGCCTTTGCAGCTTCAATAGCTTTGGCAGCTTCAGTGGCACTAGTGGCTTCAATAGCTTTGGAAGCTTCAGCAACACTAGTAGCTTCTACAGCTCTGACAACCTCAACGACTCTAGTAGTTTCTGCAGCTCTAACACCCTCAAAAGCTCTAGTAGTTTCAGTAGCTTTAGCAACTTCTGCAACTTCAAATGCCTTTGCAGCTTCAGTATCTTCCCTTTTCTGGACTTCAGAAGCTTCAGTATCTACAAACCTCATAATCCTTTTGGAGGTCTCATACGTCTTTGGTTTCTTAGCTGGAGAATGAAGAGGTGGATGGGAAGTTCCTTCGCCAACCTTTTTAGACTTTCGTTTCCTCTTTAGAGTTACATCAATAAGGGCATCTGGTAAATTGAGAATATCCACCATTGGATCCGTACTTGCTTCCAAACAGCTTTTCATGTATTCCCACGGAATATTTTGGGGGGTCCAGCTTAGAGAATACAGGGAAATCATCAATCTCTTCCCTGTCCAACACACCAGGATTCATAACATCTATAATCATAAGCATATTTTTAAGATTCCTTCCATTGAAGGATTTTCCCACATTAGTGTCGTGATCATTACGAAAGCACATTTCTTCCAGCTTAGCTACTAATTTGCTTTCAACCAGGATATCAGAGATCAGACTGTCAAAAGGAATCCACTTCTTATGTTTGTTGCCTAAGTTTCTTGTTTCTTTGACCATCTCTCTCAAGTATTTAAACAATATGGAAGGAAGATTCATTTTGATACCTTTGATCAAATAATACAACATGTATTTCTGGTCAGCATTAATGTAGTCAGCAGAGTTGCCAGCAGGACGATGTCGAATGCATCCCAAGAGAATCTTAGCCCAAATCCTTGACTTAGATTTTAGATTATTGATGCCTGGAACTGATCCTTTTTTAAAATATAATAGCCATAACTTCACTCATTTTTGCCCCCTTTTTGAACATTTGATAACATCTCTTTCAAAACCCATTACGGTTCAGTAGCTTGGCTATGGATTTTTCAAATTTTTGAATTTTCTGACCCAAAATGCTATAGAAGACTTGAACATCTGTAGCTTCTGCATGAATCCAAAAATATTTTACCAAATCAGGATACATTAGTCCTTCCAGTTTGTTGAAATGGACTTCCCGTCCCTAGGTTACAACATCGCCAGAGAGATCAAACCCATTTTGCTCTAGATTATCAAAATTTGCAATAGTTTCATAGAGAACTTCCAATTGATCCACTGGAGTAGATAAAGAAATTTCAGGGATGTCTTCCATCATAGTAACTTCCTTCTAATGATACTGATTCCATCATAGTAACTTCCTTTTGATGATACTGATTTTGTTGACATTATTGTTATTGTAGTAGCTCTTATTGATGATGTTACTGGTCAGCCATGGTTAGGGTTTAAGTTTTGGAAAGAGTTTGTGTAACATTAATTCTTTCAAGTGTGGGTTATGAGAATAAGTTGTGTAGTGTGTGAGAAGAGAGTGCATCGTGTGTTTAAAAAGAGAAAGTAAAAAATTAAATGAATTTTGAAAAAACATGTAATCTGACAAAGAAGGAGAAATGAAATGATTTTCTCTTTAATCAAGAAACAGTATCCTCAATAGGTCACCTCAACCATTTAGCTGGATAAATGTATGACAATTGACTTACATTAGAGACACGCATGCAACGCTTGATTTCCACCAGAAATGTCAAGATAGTTTAAAAAATAAATCAAGAGGGATTCTGAGTGATACATTCTGACTTACATTTGCTTGCCTAATCTTGTTCCTAAAAATACTTATTGGAGATTCTGATAATTGAAGAGATTTATATATTTTATGAGTAGCTTTGTTGTTGAGTTCATCAGAAGTTATGTCCTCATAGTCAAATTAGATTATCTTCAGACCTATAGATTCTGAACCAATAATCTTACTCTTTTGGCCTTCTTCGGAACCTATAAAGCCATTGGGATTAAGTTCCAGATCTTGGAACTTATGCCATCTTTCTTTTATCTGTATAGATTTTTCAGGCACCATGATTGATGTATCATCTTTTCTATTTATAATGTTTGCAACATAAACAATTTTATCTTTTGGTACCCACATATTTTTAGGTCCTATGAGATTAATTATCCTCGAAGTTTTACAAACCAGGGTTTTGAGTAGAATATAAATAATGAGAGTGACCATGGGTTGAATGGGAATGCATTTCCCTTGGCTTTTCACTTTCTTTTAAGGTTTATGCCTCAGTATGAAAATCTTTGGTTTATGATAACCAATGCATATTTTTCTTTTACTGCTAATTTCATAGATCATTGAAGCAATTTTGCTTCTATCTATGTTTTTAGCAAGAAATTCTTGAAAAGAAACTTCATATTTCTTAGGAGCTTCTGGAAAAAAAAATATTTTCTGAAATTTTCACTCTTGCTATTTAGAGCAGAGTTCTCAAATTCTAAGCTTTAGACTCTAGCTTTCATAATAGAGTTTTCTTTCTGAAGTTTACAATGATCTTCATAAATAACTACTTGAATCTATTTCAAATTCTTGTATCTTTACTGAAGCTTTTGACTCTTTTCAAGAATCTGGTCTAGACATAGTTTCAATTCATAAAGAGTGAGACTAAAAAATACCTCGTCATAGTCTGAATCTAATTCAGAATATGATATTGGTCTTTTGAAGGTGCTGGAATAAGAGCCATATAATCTTGTTCTTCTTTGGAAGCACCTTTATCTTTAGAGTCACTTTCAGATTCATCTTCAGCATCACTTTTAGAGTCTTTCTTTTTGCCTTGAAGATTTCTAATCTTTTAAGCTACAAACATGACTTTCTTTTGAGGCCCATCCTCTTCTATTATGAAGACTTCATCCTTCTGGATTGAATCCAAAGCTTTAGTTTTCTTCACTTGCTTATTCTCTTCATGAGTCCTTTTTAAATAATCAAATAAAGACTTAGCAGAGTCTTTATTTGTAATCTTCTCATACTCTTAATGGGAAATAACACTAAGCAAAATATTTCTGGATCCATGATGATTTTTGTGATCCTTACATGATTAGCATCCAAATGATGTGTATAGCAATTTAAAACCACATCCCATATATATGTATCTTGACCAAGAAAGAAACTTTATATTCTATCTTTCCAATACTCAAATTTATCTCCATCAAACATTGGAAGTCTTGTCAAAATGAAAATCTTTATCATTGATTATATGAACCATTTGTTTTTCAATAAAATGGATCTTTTTATGACACAGTTAAGTGTTTAGACACAAAGAGTCAAAAACAAGAATCGAAGCTCTAATGCCAATTGAAGGAGAAAGAATTACAAGAAATGGGGTTTTAAATTGGGTTTATGGATTTAAAAACTTTTACCACCCAATATATCAAATAGAAAAAGATAATGATAAAGAAAAGAACACAAGTATTTTTATCCTAGTTCATTGTTAATAAAGCTACGTCAAGTCCACCCGCCTGAGTGATTTTACATTCTTAATAAGGACTTAATCTGATAATAAAACTGATTATACAAATCAAAGACCAATTGTATAAGACTTCTTTTTGAATTCTGACTATACCCTGGTCTCTCAAGAAATTACAGCTCAAAAACTAATTGTCAATGACTTCTTGAGAATTCTGACTAAACTTAGTCTCTCAAGGAAATTAAGAACTATTAATAAAATTGATTTTGTTTACAAGAGTATTTCTTAACAAGCAAATTACATACAATGTAATTTAGTTTATATAGTTAAGAATATTTGAAATAAAACTCAGTGTTTCTTCAATCTTTTTTCTTTCTTGATGATGATTTCTTTAATGAATCTTCTTCATCATAAAGTTTATGCATAAGATCTTTTCTTTTTAATCGTCCATGATTTTTACTCGACACATATCCTTTGACCTATTTATAAAGGAAGAAATAGATTTATTGGAGGATAGGATTGAAGGTTCCTTCAAGGTACACTATTGTCGCTCCACGAAAAATATAGAGTCTCCCCCGAACTTTATTTATTCCAAAGGAATGGGAAAGTGTCGATAAAATCCTTAAAAGAAAAATAAGATGGTCATCGCACCTAAATTCGGGTTCGGGAGTCGATTATGCAAGGGGAAGGTTTTAGCACCCCTCACATCCGTTGTACTCAATAGGAACTGTTTTAATTGTTTTGCACATATGGGTGTTATTATCTAAAGGTTACCTGCGATTGGTTTTAATTAAGGGGGAAAATTTTAATTAATGTACTTGTCAAGATTTTGAAATCATGTGCCTGCGTATTCCCATAATGCAATGAGAAATCAGAGCCTCGTAGTTCATGGGGTAGAAAATAAGTATTTGTTGGTTGTTTTTATTTAACGATGTTAATATTTACGTTATAGTAGTTAAATGTTGCTTGTATACTCGCGGGTGGGAGGTTTAAGTGTTATTTGTATTGCGGTAGAATGGAAATAACATGTCCATTTGTGGAAAGTTTTGAATGCCCTAAGGCGGAAATAGGGTTTGATGTATTGATATTGTGTTAAGTCTGAAGACGAATATTCAGACAGGGAGCTCTACAGCAGTGTCTGAACATTCAGGGAGAGAAGGTCTACACCCTCCACCTTTTTACTCTAATTTTTTGTGAAGGATGTATGATGAATTAAGTCAATTAGAATCGACTTAATTCAATTGGTTAATATATTTTAGATAAAAGGAGCCAAAGTTCTTGTTTATTGTTAAATTTGTTTTAGTCTTATCATTATGTAAAGAAAATAACGAATATTGCAAAGGTGTAAATGAAATATCAAAATAATTGCAAGTTCATTTCGTGCAACACCTAAAGGGCTTAAACCCTAATATTTTCATCTGAAATTAACCCTTAGATTCAAAATCTAGCTAGCTAACCAAAAGGATTATCAAAGTTAAATTCCTAAGGGTTCGTATTTATTCAATTAACAAATTGACCAAACAAGGATGGGAAAGATTACCCATACTATACAATAATTATCCAATATATATTTTAATTCATAAATTAACTAAATCATGAATTAGAAAAGAAACGAGAATCAAAGTATAACCATGATGAAATTGAACCAAGATCAACCATAAATTAAATGATTAAAAATTCTAGACCAAAATAAAATCCAAATAAATGGATTTATAAAAGATCAAATTCTCCTAAAATTGACCCAAACCCTAGAATTTTAATCCAAAAGGAAATAAAAATCCTAGAAAGAATTATTTTCCAATAATCAAATCCCTATGTATTAAAAGGATTAATTTCTATATGTAGGAAAAGGCCATTGGCCTTGGGCTTTGGCGCATGAGAAAATCAGAAAGGGGCAAGGAAGTGTGAAGTTTTCATTTCCTTCACCATTCACGTTATCTTTCCCTCTCAGCTTCCCTGTTACTCTCGTACTCTCCTTTCACCGGTTTTCATTGCCATCGTGCAGCAAATCACCTTCGGCGGCGGCGCGACCCATAACATACTCAAACCACCATCAATAGGTTTGTCTCCCCAACCTCTCTCTGAATCCATACTTCATTTATTCACCAGACCAATGAATCAAACATGATCTACTACTAAACCAAACCCAAATTTTTCTATTAAAAGAACAAATTGAGACCTAACAACGTCTAGTTCGAGCAAACAAGAGGAGCGTTTATATCATGCAACAGTGAGCGAAAAGGATGGATTAGAGACTTGTCCCCTATGGATTCCGTTAGGGAAGGTGATTTGAGGCCCTAGGATTGTAATATGTGGCATCAAGTTATCAAGGGCTGAGGTTGATTGAAAAATTAGTTGGCGATTGTGTTGGTTTAAGTGTGATTTCAAGTGAAAATGTGAGGATTTGTATTTGTTTAGAATTGATTTTAGTGAAAAAAGTTTAATGAGAATGTGTTTGTTTGATCTTTGAAAGTTTGTTAGGGTTTAAAATGGTTTTGGAGGGAAACAACTAACTAAGGGAATTTTGGTCATCTCATAAGGACACGTGGCAATTGGCAGTTAGGCAGTTGAACTTGTTAGAAGTTTATTAGATTGGTAATTAGTTTTTGATGTTGGTAACTAATTAGTTGTTAACTTGTGGTGTAAGTTAGTTGGAAATGTTTTAAGGTAGTTATGGAGAGTTTACAAGTTAGTTAGAGTGAGTCAAGTTGGTTAACTCAGTTACTTAGGGATGACTCTGTTAGTTATAGGTTGTTAGAATTGTTTTCAAAATTAGTTGGAGGTTAAAAAGTTAATTGAAAAAATTGTTTAATTGTTTAAACTGTGGTTAAGGTTAAATATCAGTTCGAAAATTGAAGTTAAACTAGTGTATGAGTTTTCTTGCATTATTCTTTTGTGGATCATGAACTGGTGTGTTGACTTTACTTATGTTGAATGGTTTTCATATTCAAAATTGTGTAGCATATTTATACTTCTTGGATGTGCATTTGATCATGACTTTCAAACCTTGCTCTTCATGAAATCATTTATTTTTATAGCTTGCAACGAATGACCTTGAATTGCTTTCGTGAACCTGTTTAGGCATGTGTATGGTCTATTATGAATGATGATGGAACTATGATATATTGTTTTGAGATAGGGATTATTTTGAAATGTTGGAATGTACATGCATTCTTTTTGAACCTAGCCTTGTCTTGAGTTTACATATATTGGATGTTGATTTAAACATGACTCTCAAACTCTACTTGTTTTTGAAATGGCTACAAGTTGGATTTTGAATCGAATTCCAGTTAGTTCTAGCTTAAAAACTGGGTGTTATGAGTCCACTTGCATTAGTATAAATCGTAACAACCAGTTCTGGACTGGGCTTATTCAGTTTTAATGCAAATCTGACTTGATTGAGTTGCAAGGATTTGAAATTGTTCATTTCTGTATTGGACTATTTTTGGTATGTTTTGTGTGGATTGAAGTGTTTTTTTTAATTATGATGTGTTCGAAATTCAATGGACTATCCTTTGTATTGATCTTTGGCTTATAATAGAGATAGGCTTGACCAAACTACTTTGAACCAAATTGACTGCATAAGTGATTTGAATGTTGAACTGATGCAATGGTGCAGGTTTTGGTGCAATTATTCTGGTGAGCCTTCAATGAACTGATGTGATGATGATGAATGCATATTAATTTATGCTTATGATCATGTACTCCATAAATTATATTTGTTTTATGTCCGATTTGGGTTGAGGTTCCTTGTATGAAAACTTTAGTTTTGACTGAGTTTTGAATGGTCGCTTTGTCCAGATGAACCTTGCACATTTGGATCTTATTGATTCTTGGAGAAAGTGGTGGCCTCAAGTGATAGCTTGTCATGTAGCAAGATGAAGTTGAATGGCTTTGAAGTTTTAAAAAGATACAGGTCTATGGGAGGGTTAATGATTGGTCAGAGTCACTGGTCTTTGGTCAACTATTTGTAAGAATGTATTTTTCAATAAAATTTTATTTCTTTTTGTACTCTTTTGTAATTGAATGCTTTTGCAATATCTTGTAGATTGAACTTGAAGTCATGTAACTTGTACTCCAAATAATTTTCAAATACAAATTTCCCTCCATTTCAATTTTGAAATTTAAACTTCAAACTCTTCTTGATTTTATTTGAATTTGTTTTATCAATGCACCCAACAATGTAGTAAGAATAAACCAATAATGGGAAAGTTGACACAAAATTTGGTTAGAAAAGTCAACCTTCCATGGTTGACCTATTGACCAAAAGTCAACGCATGCCAAAATGTAAGCTTTTAGAAATTCTTCCCTTTTTTCCAAGTAGATATCAATAGAATCCAAGTAGTTTGCATCAAAAGCAACATGAAGAGAGCAAAGCATTAATCCATATAACCACCAAAGAGCAACCCATTCATTGAGAACCAAGGTTAATTCGTTAGACCTGGTAATATTGAACCTTTGACCTAATGATCTCACAATATGCAAATGTAGATGAATAACCTAATTGAGTGGTTAGACAAATCTATGCAAATGAATAAAATTATAAGCCAGAAGAATTGAATAAGGAGGTGGGGGAAATTTGGGGTATGACAACTGCCCCTATTTAATCATCTTAAACCTGAAGGTATGAATAACAGCGACTTTCAGAAATTCAAGGTGAAAGAGGATTAAATACAAAAAGACCGAAATTTTGCACTCCAAAGAAAAGAGATCGGTAGAAGTGTTTATGATTTTTTTTGCCTCCACTAATAAGTTTTGGAAGGTATTGGTAGTTGAGATATTCCCGCAGGGTTCTACAAAGGTAAGAGGACTTCTCATGCAAAAAGACAAGTAAGATAAGGTATATAGGTAATTTGCAAAGTTCGAGGTTTTCTCATGCAAAATGCAGAAAGGCATATTGCAAAAGGCAAGTCAAACTTTGCTGGGGAATGACAGGATTTTCTGCTACAAAAGGTAGAGGAGACTTGCAAAAGGCAAGTAAAGGAGTATGACATTTTCTCATACAAAAGGCAAATGAGGATTACTTATAAAAAGGTCGGGAAGATATGTGAAGGTGAATGTGATTTCTCACGCAAAAGGCAATGAGAACTCCTTAGCAAAAGACTAATAAGAAGAATGAAAGTGAATGTGATTTCTTATGCGAAAGGCAATGAGAATTCCTTGGAAAAAGACCAAGAAGGCGAATGAAGGTGGATATGATTTCTCACGCAAAAGAAAATGAGAACTCCTTAGCAAAAGACTAAGAAGAAAGGTGTTTTCTCATACAAAAGGTAATGAAAACTCCTTAGCAAAAGGCTATGAAGAATTTTGAAAGGAAAGTGAATAGTAAATGCAATCCCTCACACAAAAGGCAATGAAAGACTTTTACCGCGCAAAGGGCAAAGAAGGTTTGCAAACACAAGTATAGGATGAAGTAATTTTTCCTCTACAAAAGGCAGAGGATATAACATCATATTTTTAGACAATTATTTTAATTGAATTATAACTTTATGTGTTTATTTAATTATTATATATGGATGATTAAATAAATATGGGTGAGAGGAAAGGTGTGTGACCTTATGTTAGGGTGTAGGGAGTAATTAGAGAAAGAGGAAATAAATTAGAATTATTTTATTAGTTAAAGTAATTATTTTATTTTTTATTATTTAAATAAAAGACAAGAAATAGGAATGTGTGGAGAAATTAAGGGCATGCTGGTAATTACGAGAATAAGTTAGGGGTAGAAGGGGAAAGCCTAATTAGGAGAAAATAGGTTTATTAGAAAAAAAGAGAATTGGGAAAAGAATTAGTTTTATTGTACGTATAAACTTGGAAAAGAGGAGAAGGAGACTAGGCCAAGAAAAGGCATAGGAAAATCACCCATTGATAGAGCTTGAAAGAATTTTGCAAGAGAAACATAAGGTAATTGGGGCGAATAACTTTTAATAAAAATGGCTTATGCATGAGGGGTAGGGTAGAGGAATCCTTAACCTCCCAATAGGATTAATTGATTTGTTGAGAATTCTTAATTTGATGGTCCTATTTAATTTTATGTTGTTATGAGTGTTGAATTTCTTGTGTCAATATATGAATGAAATTTTGTGTCGATGTGTTCATGTATTTTCCACCATTGATGACGTTTGAAGGTTTTTGGGAGTTTTGAAAATATAGGAATCCATGAGTATGATTGTTAAACTGTTAATTTGATGTTAATTGGTGAATATCTGAAAAGATTATAGTAGCAAGTTGGTTTACTGTGTTAGAAACTTGAAATAAGTTGTTTGGGTATGTTAGGACATGTTTCGATGGGGTTTTGGAAGGGATTTAGATGCCCAAAACGGATTATTTTCGTCATGGGTTCTATGGTAATTGATTACCACTTAATGGTAATCGATTACCAGCTTAAAAATTAAGTTTTTTAGGATTCTTCGAGTCGATAATCGATTATCACGTACTAGTAAATGATTATCGCAGGCTGGCAGGAAATTGTTTTAAGGTAAAACTAAAAAGGTTGTAACTTTCGTTTTGTAAGTCCAAATGAGACGAAGTTCAAAGTGTTGGAAAGATAAAAAAACGAAATACTATCAAATGGTAATATTTTCAGAGGCTGAATGTAAGGGGATGATCTGAATAATTGACAAAAACCACATTTGTAGTTAGCCACCAATTTATGCCATAACTTTTTATCTATAGGTCCAAATGACACGTCGTTTGAAGGGTTAGAAATCTAACACTCAGGGGTACATCATGGTAGTGTTTTGTGAGATATATGAGAGGTATTAATGTGCCTACATTGACAATTTTTTTGATGACTTGTATGATCGGTTAGTGAATCGTTGTGTTTATACGGTGATGTATTGTTGTTTTGGTGGAGTAACATGAATAAATGCTTATAAATTTACATTTGTTAAGTTATTATTGTTTGTTGGTGTTTAATGATTTCGTAAGATGGATTGATTGTTGATTATGATGAATGATGTTGTCGTGTGAATTAAGAGTGTGACAATGTCAGTATATTTTAAGAAGACATTTATGACTATTATGTTGCTGCATGTATGAGTAATAATCTAATTGAGGAGATTGACTGTAATACTTGAGTTGCACTGAATTATATGATGTTATGCATATGTGAATTATTGAAGTGTGATAATCCATAGAGGGTATTACTTGAGTTGTCAATGCATTTATGTTAGAATCCGAGAGGGGTCTTAACGTATTGACTTAATGACGTATTCATGCATCCATGTTGAGTTGTGTAAAAAGGCAGGTTGCTAGTTTAGATAGAGGACTAGTGGCTTGTCCCAATCTCAGAAAGGATGCTTGGAGCTCAAAGAGGGGGCTCATGGGTTCAAAGAAGGGACCCGATTCTTGAGTGAACCATTGTTGAGTTGGTACCATATGCATAGAGTTGCATCGAGTCACATGGAGTTGCATTTTAATTATGAGATGCATAATGAGATAAATGCATATGATATTAATATTGTGTGTAATATGGTGTGTGATTGGTATGTGAGTGAGTTGTGATTGATGAGTTGGTGTGATAATGTAATTGATATACTATGATTTGAGATTTTGTAGATTATGTTATGTGTTGGTATTATACCGTGTAGTATATGCCTATTATTATTAAATATGATTTCTCACCCCTTCTGTTTGAATGTTGCCTTTACACGGGCATTATGCAGATACTCAGGAGTAGCATTGCTGAAGTAAATAGAAGATAGCTCTTGGAGTTACTTCTTTAGTTCATCAATTTGACTAGTGGTGCCTTGCTCTGATCATGTAACATCAGGGTTGGGGATAAACACTTGAATGGATTATTATGTTGTTTATGTTTGAATTCAAGATTATTTATGTTGTTGAGATTTCTAAGTTGTTTTGGGTTGACTGTTACGAACTCCTTTTGCTTATGTTATGAAGTTAACGTTTATGAGACTAAATGTTGTGAGTTGCAATATTGTTGTTAATTTCTTTATTAATGATTATGTTGCGATGACACCTTAAACATATGAATGAGTATGTGATGATAGGTTTTGAATGCCTTGATATATGAGTATATGATACATATTTGATGAGTTGATGTCGTATAAACATCCCAAGTACAAATGTGTGTATTAAAATATTTTGTTGTAACCCGTGTTACAGAGCGGGTTATGTGTTTATTGTGTGTGACACCCTGAGTGGTTATATTATGTTTAATTAAATTCCATGATGATTTCATATGAGTGGTTTAGGGTGTTACAGGGGAGACTTGCAAAAGGCAAAAAAATGAGATATATGTTCTTCTCATGCAAAAGGCGAAGAATACTTACTAAAGGTAAGTGAAGGTAGAAATATATTTTCCTATGCAAAAGGCAGAGGATACTTACAAAAGGTAAGAAAGAAGAAGTAAACCAAAGAACCTTCCCATGCGAAAGGAAAAGGGTACTTATAAGAGGTAAGTCTAAACAAAAGAATTTTCCCATGCAAAAGACAAGGGGAACTTGCAAAAGGCAAGTAGGTTGGAAATAGATTTCCTCGTTCAAAAGGACGAGAGAACTTACAAAAGGAAAGCCTAAAGAAAAAGGGTATTCCCATGCAAAAGTCAAGGAACACTTATAAATGGTAAGCATAAACGATGGAATTTTTTTGCATGCAAAAGGCAAGGGGTACATATAAAAGGCAAGTGTAAAGGAGATGATAATCCTTATGCAAAAGGCATATAAATTGACAAAAGGCCAATAATATTTTCAAAAGGAAAATAAAAAAGAAATTATTTGGGGGAATATGTTGAGGATGCAAATTAGGACTTTTGTGGGGATGATGTTCTTTTCGGAGAAATACTACTACCTCAGCTGAGGATCTGTTTGTGCTTTTGAGAAAGACTTGAATCTTGGCTTATGCTAAGTATGCATGTTTGAATTTGTATGGCGTAGTACTCCATCTCAATGGATATACTACACATTTTAGTGATGTAATGCCATGTAATGATAGATTACTATATGCAATATGTTGATGTATGATCGGGATTTTGTTATGAATATGATAGGCATGGCTTGGTGCTCTTTGTCAAAAGGATCAAAATGAAGCAACACTTTTGTATACCCATGTTAATTGGAATCAATGAAGACGGATTACCAATGGTGACTGGATTTTTAAGATGCCAATGAAGATTAGGCTTTGATCTCTTTTGGAGTTGCCAATAAAGATTGGGTTTTGACTTCTTTGTGGGAAGGTCTTTGCTTCCCGACGTCTTAGACCTTTTATGATGATAGGGCCGTGATACAGATCTGGATCTTTTCCGGTGCCCTAAGTTTGATATGTGCAGGCAAGTTGTGTGTTGATTATCCTGAGAGAACGACGGTTCTTGTGATTTGTTAGGTCAAGGTGACCTTTGTGATTTTGTGTCCTGTGCACCGAATGCGTTATTTAGAAACCATGGTTATCCTTCATACATTTCAAAATCAAAGTAATTTTGTGTTTCTTTCAACGCATTTTTACTATCACCAAAATTTTCAATGCATTATTTATTATAAAAAAAATTGTCACTTTGCAAACAAGCAGGAAAAGTAAAAATGAGGAGAAGTTTTACTAAAAGAGATTTTTATTAATAAGGATGTTGGCCCGTGAATAGGTGATTACATATAGAAGCAATCCCTAAAACAGGTAATTGCAAGAAAAATAAAAAAACACAATGGAAATGAGAAAATCTAGGATTTCCATTGGGTTCCAATTTTGATATAATCCCTATATCCATGAAAATCCTGGTACTTTGCTTCCAAGGAGAATGGCTATATCAATTCTTCATATCTGAGGTTTCCATGGTGGTAGTGGATTCATAGATTCTTCACAGACTGCGGCCTTTTGCCTTTTAATTACCTAAATTTTGCCTAGACCGCCCTTTAGGGTTTTTAGTCCACTGGGATACCCTTTTTCTTGCCTAAGTTGTCCCTCGGGGTTTTCGACTTAGCAGCTCTATTTTTTAGGCGAAGTATTTTTTGACTGTGTCTAGGTTCACTGGAAGTGGAAGATCTTCATCGTCCATAGTTGTGAGAATCAGAGCTCCTCATAAGAAGACTTTCTTCATAATGTATGGTCATTCATAATTTGGTGTCCACTTGCCCTGTGAATCTGTATGGCTTAGCAGGATCCTTTTCAACATCAGGTCACATGCTTAGAAATTTTGAGGATGAACCTTCTTGTCAAATGATTTCTTCAACCACTTCTAGTATAGTTGACTATGTTAAAGGGCTATCATGCACTTCTCTTTAATAAGGTTTAGTTGATCAAGCCTTTGTTGAACCCATTCGACTTCTTTAAGCTTTATATATGTCAGGATCCTCAACGAGGGAATCTCTACTTCGATGGGAAGTACTGCATCCATGTCGTATACAAGAGAGAATGTGGTTGTCCAAGTTGAAGTGTGTACTAAAGTACGGTATCCATGTAAGGAGAAAGGTAGCATCTTGTGCCAATCCTTGTAAGTTTTCACCATCTTTTGAATTACCTTCTTGATGTTCTTTGGATAGTATGGCGATGAGTTATGGAATTCAATCTTGAAACTTTTTCATAACTATTTCATCATGTTGTTATTAAGATTTGATCCATTATCAATAATTATCTTATTGGGAATCCCATAACAACAAATGATTTCCTTTTTTATGAAGTGAGCAACCACTTGTTTGGTTACATTTGCATAAGAAAAAGCTACCACCCATTTGGTGAAGTAATCAATGGCTACCAATATGAACTGATGTCCGTTTAAAGCATTGGGTTTGATGTGTCTGATCATATTTATGCACCACATGATGAAAGGCCAAGTTATTGTTAGGATATTCAAAGGAGTAGGTGGTACGTGCACCTTATCCGCGTAAATCTGGAATTTATGGCATGTCCTCGCATGAAGGTAGTAGTCGGTCTCCATTGTCAACCAGTAATAGTCTGCTCTCAAGATCTTTTTAGACATTGTGTGCCCACTATAATAGGTCCCAAAGGAGCCTTCATGGATTTCTTTTATGATCACGCATGCTTCGTTTCTATCCACGCATCTGAGCAGGATTGTATCATAATTTCTTTTGTATAGTACGTCACCATTCAAGAAGAACTTGACTGGAAATTTTCTAAGAGTCTTCTTATCTATGATAGATATGTTCTCTGGGTACTCTTGCTTCTCGAGGTAGCTTTTAATGTCGTAGAACCAAGGTTTATCATCAGATTATTCCTCAGTTGCTAAACAGTATGATGGCTCGTTTAGGAATTTAATTGTTATGCAGGGTGCTTTGTTAGCCCACTTAACTTTGAACATGGACGACAAAGTATCCAGAGCGTCAACTAATTTATTTTCTTCCTTAGGGATGTGATGGAAAGTAATTTCATTGAAGTAGGGAATCAAGTTCAATACATGTTCTCGGTATGGAATCAACTTGGGTTGACAAGATTCCCATTCTCCTTTGACATAACTGATAACCAGAGTTGAATCTTTGTATACTTTGAGGATCTTGATCCTCATATCAATGGTTGCTTCAATTCCGAATATATGTGTTTCATGTTTGTTCTATATTGTTTGTGCAATCGAAACATAATCTTGTTGTGAAAGGAAGATGAAAGCCTTTTGGAGAAGTAATGATAGCTCCCGCTTCATGACCTATTGCATTTGAGGCATCATCGAACACGAGCGTCCATCATGATCCTTGTATGGGTCCTTCATTTGGTCCTAGGATTTCATAATCTCTGATAAACATGATATATTTGTCTTGGAAATCAAACCTCTTTAGCTGATAATTTTCCATGGGTTAGTGTGCGAGATAATCTAACAGCATACTTTCATTGATAGCTTTTTGGGTAATATATTAGATGATGTATTTTGTTAATACCATCTGCCAACGGGCAACTCTTCTAGTGAGATAGGGTTTCTCAAATATGTACTTGATTGGGTCTATCTTTGATATTAATAGTGTTGTATGGGTCAACATGTATTACCTCAGGCGTTTGGCAGTCCATGCGAGTGCACAACATGTTTTCTCAAGCAGTGAATATCTTTTTTCATAGTCGATGAGTTTCTTGCTTAGGTAGTAGATGGCATGCTCATTTTTACATGTTTCATCATGTTACCCAAGCACATATCCCGTTGAATCTTCGAGAATTATCAAGCACATGATAAGAGGTCTTCCCTGTACTTGATGCATCAAGATCGGTGGTTCTTGTAGATCTATTTTATTCTTTAGAGTGCCTTATGGAAGTTTTCATTCCACCCGATAGCTTGGTCTTGTGTAGCCGCTTGAATATAGGTTCACAATTGGATGTAAGGCATGATATGAACCTAGCGATATAGTTCAATATCCCTAAGAAATCACAAACCTCTTTCTCCATTCTCGGTGTTGGCATACTTTATATGGCCTTGACCTTATCGAGATCAACCTTAATTCCTCGTTAGCTTACAATAAAACTCAGTAGTTTGTCAGATCTTACCCCAAAGGTACATTTATTGGGGTTTATCCTTAGCCTGAACTTCCTTAATCGTGCAAAAAGCTTTTGCAGATGGACAAGATGTTCTTATTCAGTATGGGATTTTTCAATCATATCATTGACATATACTTTGATCTCTTTATGAATCATGTCGTGAAAGAGGGTCACCATTGCCCGTTGATATATTTCCCCGACGTTCTTTAAGCCGAAAGATATAACCTTGTGAAGATTCCCCAATGGGTGATGAATGTAATTTTTTCCATGTCTCCCGAGGCTATTTTAATCTGGTTGTATCCAAAGAAGTCATCCATGAATGAAAATACCGAGAATTGAGTTGTGTTATCTACCAACACATCGATATAAGGTAATGGAAATTCATATTTTAGGGTTGCTTTGTTTAAATCCCTGTAGTCAACACACATCCCTACTTTGCCATATTTCTTTGGTACCGACACAGTGTTTGCAACCCACTTAGGATGATTTTCCACGACTAAGAATCATGCATCAAGTTTTTTATGAACCTCCTTTTTTATCTTGATAGGCATATCAGGTCGAGTTCTTCTAGGCTTTTTATTTATCGACGAACATTCTTCTTTGAGAGGTAGCTTATACACATCAATATATGTATCAAGTCCTGACATATCTTGGTATGACCAGGCGAATACATCTATATACTCGTGCATGAGTTCAATCAATTTTTATTCACATCGTCTTCTAGGGCGGCGCCTATTTTGACTTCTTATTTTTCGTCCTCTATTCTGAGACTAATGATTTCCACTTATTCCCGGTGCGGTTGAATAACCCTTGATTCCTGCTGTAATAATTTAGCCATCCTCAAGGAGTTCATAGTCTTCCTCACAATCCTCGTCAACATGGTAGATTGTATTATCAAAGTCATAATGGACCATAACAATATTGCTATTAATGGAACCTGAGGTGGATCTGCATGAATTATGATCCATGTTGTATTTTAGAATGACGGGGAAGAAAAGTGTATTAAAAGATAATTTCCATAATTTTAAAATAAAAATGAAAGACAAGGAACATAATTGAATGCAAAAATGTACTTTTTGTTCATGATAAACTTTGATTGAAAACAATAGGGGTGCCCTACAAGCTTCCACTATGCCTTAGGCGGAGCATAGGAATTTGAAATTAAAACAAGAAAACTACTTTTCATTAAAACGACTTCAGGGATGTCCATATAAGTCCAATTGCTAAGTTATTCACCTGGAGCTTTCCGGTACACAAGATATGCCATATCAATGTCATTATCTTCGTTATCTACTAGGGAAATTTGGTCTTCTTGAAATGTTTCGCACTAGTAAAAGTTTTTGGAAGTGGGAGAACTCGTCCTTTGACTTGTTTCGGGGTCATCCTTTATTGTACAAATTGAGATGATCGATACCATATTCCTGGTCAATCTTTCTTTGCAGGTAGCTCAAGTACTCTGCCTCACCCTTCGGGGTGACCAACTTCTATTACTAACTTTTCTCCCTTCCAGGAGGTTATAGAAAGTTCAGGCTTTGTGCTCTTTGGAGAGAGGAGTCATTATAGCATTTTCTATCTCGAAGGCTTAGAAAGGAGTTTCATGAACTTCCCCTTCTACTTCTACATATCTGAATGATGACAAATGGCTCACAATTATGACTTTTTCACCATCTATGATGATCGGCTTGTCGTTGACTATGAATTTAAGCTTTTGATGGAATGTCGAGGTGACTACTCCGATTGCGTGAATCAATGGACGTCCTAGAAGACAACTGTATGCGGGATATATATCCAAAACATAAAAGGTGATTGTGACACCCTGAATTTTCCCCCACTTAATTCATCTGCACTCATTCATTCCCATATAATTCATCTGTATTCATTCATCCCCACTTAATTCACTAATAGTCATTCATTTACATTTCTTTCATCTACATCTCATTATTTAAATTGACGCCTCATAACCATTTCATCTAGTCATGGAGGTTTTTAACTTCATGCCTAAGTAAGGTTAAATAAGTTCAATTTCTATGATTGAGATTCAGTTTAAGAAGGATCCACAGTGGCATATCTCATTTGTCTTTGATTTAGTTTGTTCCATTCATATTATTGATTGGCATGATTTGGTCATAGGTTTTTTCTTTTTGATCATTTTATGGTCATTTTAAGAAGCATAGAAATGTTGCTTTAGGATTAAGTTTGGTTTTGTTCTTTTAGGTCCATTATGTTTGGTCTAGAACTTTAGTTTCCATGCCATTTCTTTTTGCTCCCATGGGCTTATCACAAAATCTTTAATGGCTATCATTTCTATTTTCTATGAGACATAAAGACACTTCATGGAATCTTGAATTACATCAAGTTAGAAAATTAAACCATTTTGTTTTTACGAGTTTTGTTTCTTAAAACTTAAGAAATCCCTAAACAAAATTTTAAGTTTGTCTTCAATCATTCAAGTATTCTTTTGTTTCTCTTGATTACTTCAAAGCTTGCCAAAATCACCTCCATGCCAATTTCCTCTAGCCGTGACTCTTCTTCATTTATAATAAATTTCCTCATCAAGGACCTAATGCAAAAAAAAAAGGAATTAGTCAACAATAGGTCATCCATGTTAACACAAAATTATCCAATTTCTCTTTAAAATCCATGTTAACAGATACTCATTCCAAACATAAACTAAGTCATCAATTTTTCAAAATTTTAAAAAAGAGGGAAAGCAAGCATGGAACAAAAAAAGCATTGCATCAACAAAGGTACAACAACAGTTTTTCATTAAAATACCAACAAACACATTTTGCATTTTGATACAGCAATGCAGAATTCACCATAACAAGCAACAATACAACACTATTTTTTTCACCAAAATTGCAACAAAAAAAAACACCAACCAACACATTCTTTTCTCTGCATCATTTCCATCAAAACACACTTTAACCACATCCTAGAAATTCAAACCTAATCCCTCACTATAAACGTATCATTAACATGGCAAGAGGATCATGAGAAAAATCCTAGTAGTCACTAATACACACGACTGATACGTTTCAAAAACTTGGCCACAATAAGAACATTGCAATCACACAACAACATCAAGCAAACAAATTTTAGAAGGAAGGACCAAGAGAGAGATTGCAAGAGAAAAAAAGATAAGAATACTTAGACATCGTGATGTGAATTTGCGCCCTCGGTAAAAATCTTTTCTCTTATGTTTTGCTAACTTCTTCTTTCGTTCATGCTTTGCGAATAACTGACCGACAATGTTGAAACTACATGTTACCTTTTCGATGCTTGATTCATGCCTTATTGTTGATTGTTCGACTTCTGATTATGTGTCTGTCGTTTTGTTTGAATGCTTGATTTTTTGAAATTGCTTGATGCCTTTTCAATGTTGAAACTTGTTGTCGATTATTTATGGCCCAAACTATCCATGGCATTTGCATTTCAAATGATTAAGGTTGTTGGTGGGAATTAGGGTTCATTTAATATGTATATCAAGGGAATTAGAGACATAATCCTTTGGGACCATTTAATATTGCCCTTATTTTCAATGAAAATGACTTTATTGGGTAAGTGGGACATGAACCATATGTATAGCAAGGGTGCACATCACACAATAATTTCTTTCCTTTTCTTATTCCTAGAATGAATTGAGTAATAAGTATCAGCGAGCAAGGTAGGAATAGGATTCTTGGTCATGAAGATGCAGATTGAAGCCAAGTCTAAGAAATCCTCAATGTTGGGGAATAAGACTTCTTGTGTCGGAGAAGGTCGTAGCTTTGTCCATCAAGAACTTCATGGTGAAACCATAATACCACCCTTAGGCTTGGGGTTGATTTCTACATCCCTTTACTATCAAAACCTCCGCCTTTACTCTCCTTTAACTCTTTTTAAACATAAATTTTATCTCATATTTGTTCAACCATTCCTTTCCTATCAACTCTTAAGTTTTTCAAACCCCTCATTCATGTCCAGATCCTACAACTTCCTAACCAATGTCTCTAAAAAACGGAAGCTTTTGTTTTGAAGAAGTTTTGAAGACAAGATAGTGAAGGAGCTTATTAGCAGCTATTATCATAGTAAATCAATTGTGATGTGCAATTAATTCACTTGGTTTTGAGTCGTCATGGGAGCCTAACTCCCTAGTTTAAACGCTTGTTTAAAGCACATGTTGTAGTCCATGTGCAATCTAGTTTTCCTTCTGTGGGTGTTTCCCCCTACCCTTTTTTTTATTTTTATTTGTTTTTACAATTCTTCTATAGTTTCTTATTTCCTTTTTCCATGTTGTGTCTTTCTTTTTATTCTCATCCTATCATTTTTCCATTCTTCTTGTCAATCTTTTTTTATTGATGACAAAGGGGGAGAAATAGGGTTTATGAGTCTTGATAGCAGAGTCTTGAGTCTTGAGTCTTAGGTCTAGAGTGTCCAGGGAGTAGTAGGGATTTGATTCTGATCATTTATATCCAATGATCAATCTCGAACATCCATAAATATGGACGGAATTTCTTTGTAATTTCGATGTTACATCAAATGAATGAAATTC
Organism: Lathyrus oleraceus; assembly: GCF_024323335.1. Taxonomy (NCBI): domain Eukaryota; kingdom Viridiplantae; phylum Streptophyta; class Magnoliopsida; order Fabales; family Fabaceae; genus Lathyrus; species Lathyrus oleraceus. The sequence continues at coordinate 50,775,883 of NC_066582.1, forward strand.
CCCTCTGTTTTATTTGTGTTTTTGTTTTTATTTTTGCTTTGTTTTTATTCTGTTTTAATGTATATGTTTTGTTATATTTTTGTATCTTGTTGTGTTTGTTTTATTATATGTTTTTTTGTTTGTTTTGTTATGAGATTCTAAGTCTTAAATTCAAAGGGAGCTTACAAACCTAACTCTGAAATTTAAAAATAAGAATAAGTGATTAAGCCTAGAAAATTTTGTTAGTCTAGAATTCAAGTGGAGCTTATAAACCTAACTCTGAACTTTAGAGGATTGTCCACAGAGAGCTTGCAAACCTCTTTCTGAAAAATCAAGCTAAGAAAATTTATGAAGTCTAAAACTCAAGGGGAGCTTACAAACCTAACTCTGAATTTTAGCATGCTTATCTGATTTAAGATCTTAATGAAACCAAAATTGTTTTGAGTCTTAAACTCAGGGGGAGCTTGCAAATCGTACTTTGTAGATTTAAGTTCAAGAAATAATCTTGAAAGTATAAAACTAAGAGAAAGATTAAAAAACCTATCACTAAAGTTTTGTAACATATGATTTCTTATTGAATAAAAAGTGTTCATCAAAATACATGGATTTGTCATCATCAAAAAGGAGGAGATTGTTGGAAAAGTTTGGTTCTACAATTATCCTAAAGTTTTGATGATAACAAAATGTAAGAGAATAGTTTCATACTCTAACCAGTTTGTTCAGTGTGCAGAAAAATTGGAACATATTCTAACTCTGAAAGATGTCTAGACTCTGAACCAAAGAAAATAAGCGTTCAAACAAGTCAATTATGATGTATCAAAGTCAGCATTCTGAGTGGAAGTTCTCAAGACTAACTTTGATATAAATAGCTCTGGCTATCTACTTTTGAAGTCTTTGAATCCAACATTCAAAGAATATGAAGTCTCACCAAAATATTTTGAAGACAGATATTGGAAACACTACTCAAGCTTCAACAACAAATATCAGAAGCCTCTGAATTGAAGTTGTCCAAAAGTCAATACATGATTTGATGTGACAGATGTACAAATGCAAATCTACTTTTTCCATAAAGTACTATACTTTGTGTAAAAGAAGTCTTCCATGACCAATCATCTTCACTAATTATAGGCTACATCACCACTCTAGTTTTTCATTTGAAGTGATCTTCTCGAATGGATACTTAGAGGATATTTTCATCTTCATCTCCAACAGATCTATTTTGCATCAATTTTAAGAGGACATTGAAGATTGAAAAAGTTGACAGGCAGACGAACCGACTTGATAAGCACGATGAAATACATCAATGCTCACACTCATAAAAAAATAAGAGGTGTTGCTTACACTTATACACTTAGAACAAAGATCATTGTATATTCTTGTTAAGTGTAGAACTTGATTGTAAAATTGTGTATCTGCGTTTGAGAAGCATCTGTAAATACAAAAGTTGTTATTATAATTTTGATTATAATCCTCAAGCGACCAGGTTAGGTCAGACTCTTGAGAAGTCAGTAACAGGTTGTTATTGAAAAATCTTCTTAAGCGACCAGGTAGGTCAGGTCTTAAGGAGTCAGTGACCGTCAATTTTCTTAGGAGACCAGTTGGGCCAGAAATTGAAGAAAGTCGGGATAGATTGTCAATGCATTTGTAATTATGTTTGGTTATTTTATTAAGTCTTTGTCGAAGGCAAATCACTCAAGTGAGTGGATTGAAGGTAGCCTTCTTAACAGAGAACCAGGATAAAAATCCTTGTGTTCTTTATCATTTTGTTTGTTATTTTAAGGTGTTATTTTAGGTTGCGAAAAATCATCATTCTTAAAACCAAATTCAAACCCCCCATTTCTTGTGTTTCTTGAACCTTCCCACTTACATTTTTTGACTCTTACAATATTATTTTATGTGTAATTTTATTTTTGATATATAAATATTGTAATTAGACTATTTGGCATTTAAAAAAAGTATAAGCTATTTTTTTTAAATGATTATATGGATTGGATATGGACTATCTGAATTGAAAAGGGGGGATTTTTTTAAGTGAATTTGACAATGAGTGCTCGTCTAGATAAGAGTGTTCAAAATTGAATTGGTCCAATAGAAAGTTTTTAACCTAATCAACCAAATCGAAAAATTGTATAAAAAAAACGCAGTTGATTCCGATGTGTTATGGTCATTTTCTAATAGAACCGCATGGTTCGGCTCAGTTTGCGGTTTGTAGTTTACAAACTGAAGCAAACCAACCATTATATGTATTTTTAATTCTATAGAAAAATCAACAAGTACTATATGTATATTTTATCGTATTCTTTGTATGATATATATTTTAATTTACATATTAATCAAAAAATAAAATATTTATTTATAAATAATATTATTTTTATTAGAAATAAAATTGTTATATATTAATTTTTTTTTCATTTTTAATTTGTTGATGTTGATAAAGATAATATTAAAATAAAAAGTTTAATTTACATACTTTTGTATCCTTTTATATATAAAATATTAATAATAATAAAAAAGTCATAGTGTTATCAGGTTAGCATAATCACATGCATGCACTTGTTTATAACTATACAATGTAGTAATTTAAGTTTATTTAAGAATGCAATGTTTATTATAGTTTAGACATAAGATAAAATTTTAAGACGTTGTCCATATTTATGCATCAAATTATAAATTTATTTTTCTAATTGTAAACTTATTTTATGATATTGTATGAATGACTAAATAAAAAAATTATATTGTTCTTTATATGTGTATGTATGGTTCAATACAAATTTTGAAAAAATGTAACCAACCCAAACCACATTGATTTTCTTTGGTTTGCTTCAGTTTTATTTATAAAAGTCAACCGAACCAAACTGAAGCATATTTTTTCTCTTTCTGTTTGGATAACATCTAGCATCAAAATTATTCAAACCGCACTGTGAACATCCATGCGTCTAGGTCATGGTTTGTCTCAAAACTTAAAGGGTATTTATATAGATATGTGTATATTAATTAATAAAATAAAAATTATATTATTGACTTAATTAATTTTTTACTTCTTAACTTAATTTAATTTAAGATTTCACTTATGTCTTTTATATAATAGATATTACTTACTCCATAACGATTTATAATTAAAAAAATATAATTTTTAGGCTTAATGCATCATTTGATCCCATAATTTAATTTAAGTTTTCACTTTAGTCCCTTATTTAATAAACGTTTCTTATGAGTCCCTTAAATGTCATTATGTTAGTCACATTGGTCATGTCTGTTAATTTTTATCAAATTTTGTTGTAGATGACATGGAATTGTTTTATATCTTATTGATTTAAAATTTAAAATTTAAAAACAAAAAAGCTCAAACATATTTATTTGTATCTTTTTATTTTCATTTTCTTTAAAAACGACATGGTGGTCTTAATTTGATTTAACATATTACTTTTTGTTTGGTTTCTTAAAGTGTAGTTGGTTTTAACCTGAATTCTTGTTTTGATAAGTACATGAGTCGGTCATCGATTGCCTTATATCATCCTTCGTATGTCGACAACACATAAACTTTTTTCGTGGTGATTTGTAAAGATGGTACACGATGAAGACATGTTGCAAAACTAACAATCAAATGCAATCTCTTTCTGCTATCAGGATAATGAGGTCCATGATGAATGAGATTTTTCTGATTATTTTCTTTTTCCCACTCCTTGATTTGTTAGTAATTTGTTTTTTATGTTAAACTTTACCCAAAAATATTAACGTATGTATATATGACAATTTATTTGATGAAATTGAATAAAGCAAGTCAACAAACCTCATTTAACTCAAAAAGAAAGGCCTCGTTGAACAAAGAAAGACCCTTGAGATTTTTCATCCATTAAGGATCTTATTAACATCAAAGTATACATATCACAACAACCCCTATACCACTCTACAATCATTCGAAATTCAATTTTCTCCATGGTAATTTAATTGAAAATTTTCTAAGATAATAATGAATGGTATGTATACTTCAGCAATGATGGGGTTGACTATTTCTGAAACGTTTGGTTGAGTATGAAATAATTTGCATTTTTTATTATGATATTTGTTACCTTGATGCCCTCTATTTGTTACCTTGATGCACTCTATGTTGAAATATATGATAAATTTTTTATTGTTTGTGTTTATGTAATTGTAGCTTGATGAGTATTTGGCTAGGGAAATGAAAATTGATTTTAGAGTAGATTTCTATCTTAAGTCCCTTATTGATAAGGTATAAATGTAGAGTTTTTTATTTAAATCACTAAAGTGTTGCTAATAATATCTTTGATTGGTTGTTTATTGTAGGCTAATATTTTTGGCAAAATTTAATAGAAAGAATCAAGTTGTCTAATGAAATAATTTTCGAGAAACTAAAAAGTAACCTTTATTACATATGTGACTAAAATAAAATTTTAAATTAAGTTAAAGGGATTTTGAAATTAATTAAGCATGTATTATTTGATAAAGGACCAATGAAAAACATTTTTTAAATCAAGCAAGATAGTTCAAACTCCTTTTCTTCCTTGTATTTTTGGAATATCATTGATAAAGAAATTATACTATTTCAAAGCAACAAAATTTATGGCGATATACTAAAACAAAAACATTATGTTATCAATGTTGATTACGATATTTTGAGTCACCCAAATATCATTCCTTTAAGTGATTGTATTTTTTTTTTCATTTATTGACAAATTTGTTTAAAAAAATAATATTATCATCTTCTCTCCAACTTCTTGCAAATCATTTAACCTTTCTATAATTAATATATATATATATATATATATATATATATATATATATATATATATATATATATATATATATATATATATATATATATATACATTTGAGTATGAATCAAATACAACATGAGATATAATTTCAAATTTCTGTGGTGATTCAACAAAGTTAACAAAATAACAAACATCAACTTATATTTAAACTTTTTTATTCATTATATCACTCAATAGGAGAATCATTCATCATCATCCCCATCTTTAAATGTGACATAAATTCTAACCATTGTTGAGCAATTTTTTATTATATAGTGTTGGGTACAAATGTGAGTGGTTAAAGTCCCATATTGCCTATGAATGGGTGAAATGGTGGATTTATAAGAGAGAGGATTAATTTACTTAACATCTTAAGGTTTTGGATTGAGGTGCGGTGTCTCCCTCTCTTGTGATAGGATGTGAGGGGCTCACACTTATGAGGGGGAGAATATTGGGTGCAAGAGTGGCTAAAGTCTCACATTGCCTATGAATGGGTGGAATGTTTGATTTATAAGAGAGATGACTCATTTACCTAACACTTTAAGGTTTTGGATTGAGATGTGGTGTCTCTCTCTCTTGTGGTCCTAGAGCATTAGTCTCATTGGTGCTTCTGACTCTCCTGGACTCCCCAACATGTAGCCATGTTGTCTACAATGCAAACAATTTTTTTTTCTTTGATTTTTTCTTCCTAAAGGCACTTTTGGTATTCACCATAAGTGAATCATTAGCAACGAATTCATCATTGTATGTTTGGACTACTACAAATAACACACACTATGATGTCTTTTCACCATGGTTGTCAAAAGGACCGTTGTGACATCTTAAAAACTAGGCGTCTTTATTTTTTTAATTTTTACTTAAAATAGTTTATATTTTACCACAGTTGAATATAACAATCGTGGGGAAATATTGTAATGGCCATAAGTTCAAATCTCAGCGCTTACAAATTTGTAATTTATTTAATATTATATTGGCGCCTTTTATAACAACCCAATTAAATGTGTGTCTAGAATCACATAATTAAGTTGTTAAATTATGATAGAGAGACATAATACAATAGTAAAAGAATTACATAAGTCATGCATATGATGCACGGTATGCCCAAAATAGTATAATATGTAAGCCAGAGTTATCACAAGATATAACGGAAACAACACAAAACAACTAAGGTAAGTATCAATATGCCATCTTTCACTTACCTTTAGTTGCGGAATGCTTACCTGTAAAAAAAATTATGATAATAACATGGGTGAGAATAAACTATCTCAGTGGAGTTCTCCTATCTTAGAAGTCTTATGGGTAATAGGAATTTACATAAAAAAATTATCCTAAGGTTCCTCACCTTAGCCATTTTTATTTCACACATAATACACAGAATATACAAATGTATTATTAATTACAAGGATTCCAGATCATTGGAATTTACTAGTAAGCTACCCTCAAGGAATGATCTTTCGAGTTTACTTGCCTACCTACTTTTGGGAAAGCATCCCTCAAGGTATGGTTTTATGGATTTACCTACCTTCCTACTTTTGGGAGTGAATTCCCTCAAGGAACGATCTTCCGAGTTTACCACCCTAGCTATTTTTTTAAAAAGTATCCCTCAAGGTATGGTCTTACGGGTTTACCTGCCTTCCTTCTTTGGAGAGTGAATTCCCTCAAGGAATGATCTTTCGAGTTTACCAACCTACCTACTTTTGGAAAAGTATCTCTCAAGGTATGGTCTTACGGGTTTACCTGCCTTCCAGATTTTGGAACGCAACTCTCTTAGTAGGGTTTATTATAACGCTAGCCTCAAGGTTAGGTCTTTCGAGTTTACCAACCTACCTATTTTTGGGAAAGAATCTCTCAAGGTATGGTCTTATGGGTTTACATGCCTTTCTACTTTTGGAACTTAATGTGAAATCGTTATCTCTTACCCCTTTAATTCACATAACACAAACAATAAGTTAATAGTTAAAATAACTTGTAAATGTTACATATCTTTACGAGTTTGAATTTTAAGAGATATACTCGTACTAATTATGATCCTTCGTATAGGAACTTAGTCACATCACTAATTACGACCCACTCGATTGGACTTAACACATATCCTTGCTAGTCCTAATTATAGTCTGTCCGATTGGAATTTAACATGTAAGACTAATTATGGCTCCATTTGGTTAGACATGGTACATAACTCTTGTGGAACCTTGTTTTACAGGTGATACACTTTTAACAAGGAAAACAACTTTTTATGATGATAACTAATTAAGGATGACAACTAATGTCTTCTGACAAGTCAAGCATAAGCAGTTAAGCAAAAACATCTTGAAGTTGTGCCAAATGATTTAAGAGTTATCAAAATTATTGTGGGCAAAGTTTTGACTTTTTTAATTGATTAGCACATTGACCCAATCAATTATATCAGTTCAAAATTGAACTCTAGATAATTAGGATAACATCTTAATGATGTTCAACGACTAGATATGCATTATTTCCTATTTTGAACTTAAAAACAATTATATTTTGAATATCTAATCGATTAGCATTCGGTACTAATCCATTAGAATGTCTTAAAAAGAATTTATTTCAAATTCCTTTTTGAGTCAACCTCTAGCATATAAATAGAGGTCATTTCCCTCATTTTGAATCATCCATAAACTTATTTTGACACTTCTCCCTCTCTCCCTCTCTCTAAACTTTTCTTTTATCTTCTCTCACTAATATTTTAGTCGAAGTGCTTATGCGAGAAAGTCCTTTTGTGAGTGAGGATAATTTGTATTTTTGGAAGGGTAGAATTGTAAAATTCACCAAAGGAATATTTTGTATATACATTGGTTGAATATTATCCATTTAGAGATTATTTGTGGGTTAGAAGCTAAACCCTTAAAAAAAATTGGTGTGCGGTTTGTGTGATCAAGCCCTAGTTTAGGTTCGAGATCAGCCTGTGGTAAAATCTCATTAGGTTCTTGGTTAGCCTATGGTAAAACCAAGATAAGGTTAAATCTTAGCCCGTCGTAAAAGCTTGGATAAGGTCTGAGATTAGCTCGAAATTAAAATTTCCCAGGTTATTGGTTAGCCCGTTTAAAATCAAGGTTTAAGATTCGTGAGCTCATCTTGTGGTAAAAGCTTATAAAGTTTGTTTAGAAGCTTGAAGATTAAGCACTCCAATATTCTCGTGAAAAGAAGAATAACATCTAAGATCTACCGTTCATGGAAAGAAGACTAGCCACTTCAATCTACCATTTAGAAGAGAAGACTTAACTGTCATATTCCTAGTCATATTGTTTTGGTTAGAAGTAAACCATTTTCCTTGTATAAGGGGGTTCGTGAGTATTACCTACTAAAAACTCTCAAAGTTTATTGGATACTCTTAAGATCAATTGTTGGGGACAAGACTAAGTCATTTCTTGACTGAACCTATATAATTCATGTTGTACTTTTCTTTCCATAAACCCTTTATTTTTAGCAATTTATATTATGCAATTTATTTTTCACTACTTAATATTTAAACTATTTTTAAAATGTTTTTAAACTCTTATTTAATCCGCAAAGGTTTTCAAAACCAAGTTTTTCTGAACCACGCAATTCACCCTCCTCTTGTATGTGAAGTCACATGTCCAACAAGTGGCATCATAATCTAGCTCTTGTTTAAGGACTAATCGTCCCTAGAGGAAGATGACTTCTGAAAATAGATGTTTTCTAAACACACTGCCACTTTTTAATGATAGTAGATTTGATACTTGTCAATCTAGGTTTAGAATTTTTCTTCAAAGTATAAATCATAAATTTTGAGAAACAATAGTCAATGGTTTGTTTATCCATACTCATCAATAAAATGATAAAGTAGTAGATAAACCCGATTTCCTTTGGACCAAAGAGGAAAATAGAAATTTTGAATTAAATTTCAAAACCAAAAGCTTTGTAACAATTTCTCTAGATGATATCAAATTTTACTATGTTCATCAATGCAATACCTCCAATGAAATGTGGGATAATTTTGAAATTATATATGGAGTTTCTCCAAATATCGAACAAGAGAAGATGAACACGCGAGGAGGATAAAATGAAGATACCAATCATCGATGTTTTTCAAATTTTATAAATATTGGAAATTATGTTGGAAATTGTATCACTAACAAATATCTAAGAATTAAGAATTGAAAGTTTAATCCAATTCTTAAATCAAAAGATGGAAGCCTTCATAAATTTCAGGAAAAATCAAGAAAGAAGGAAATTATAGACAAACTGAACGAACTAGTTCAATTTCTCAAAGATGAAAGGATCCAAATTTAAGAATAGTCATCCTCATTAGACTCCTATAATACAACTCTAATATAATCCTTCTAAAGAACATACTCGGTAGTTGAACGATCCTCGGAAGATTCAACATCAAATGAAGGACCCTCTTATTCAAGGAATGACAAAGAAGAAGAAGAAATTTCTTATCAAACAAAGAAAAGGATGAGAGACATCAACCTCGAGAAGAAATATGAAATAATCCTCTTTCAACAAAGAAGATGAAATATGCTTAAAGGAATCCTACGAGGCATATAATATTCCAGGTATCAAACTATCTTATGCATAACTATTTAAAATGAATGGTCAATTGGTGGAAGAAAATGATAAATTGAGAGAAAATACCCTAGGTCTTAAGGAATGACTAAGATATCATAAGGAAACCAATGATTAATTCAAGATTGAAATAACTAAGCTAAAAAGTTTGAAAGAAGAATGTAAGAAATTTGAATCCCTTATAGAAGAAGTAACTAATTTATGTGAAACCCTATGAAAGTTTACCGAGGGTAAAGAGAAGTTTGACCTAACTTTATCAAGTCAAAGATTTTCCTTAAATAAAAATGTTCTAGAATTTAAAAAGGATAGAAACTTTAGAAAAGACATGGATCATATGGGAAAGAAGCGTCCAGTCTATAAGTGCACACACTGTAAAAAAAATAGGTCACCTATAACCTTTTTGTTTTGATAAATTGAAAGATCTAAAGGTAACAACCTTAAATCTTTAGTGACTAATGCACCTAGCCCAATAAAATATGGTCATCAAAGAGGAAACCTTAGTGTTTTGTAGGTATGATTTGTAGCTTATATATTTGAAGATAATTAATGAAGTTATGCAAAACAATAATATACTTCTAAAGTACATCTAGTGCTATATTTGTTAAAATCATATACTACAGCGCCCTGGCCACACAATTGTGTTGCTCGGGCAGAACCGAATGGACTCTCCTAAGGGGCTCCTCAAACGTGGGAGTCAAGTAAGAGACAGTCCTCAATGACCCCTAGAATATAGGTGGTCAATAACTTCCCCTAGTAAATGGGGTGCAGTTAAGACCATGTAAAGGGAAAAAAACCCTAGGTCCTAGAGACCCTTATAATTAGCATCCCTCAAGGGGACAGGAGAACAAACTCTAATTCATGCAAATATTCTATAACCTAAAAGAGCATTATGTTCCCTATAACCATAAGACACGGTTATTCTAACCGCCCGCCTGCAATCAAGTAGTGCCGACC